>NC_061514.1:215132549-215226915 GCF_022539505.1 Lolium rigidum
GAGAACTTGTCAAAATTCAAGTTAATTAATTTATCACGATAATTATATAATTAATTAATGAATCTCAGTGGATATGTTATACAACATGATCGATATAGGCCATGTATATTTTAATTGGTGTTAATCTACGGTTTGCTAGCTAGCCGCAATATATAGAGCATGTTTTTATTAGATCGGGTTATAGCTAGCTAGTATAGTTTAGGGTTATGTGTTTTAATTAAGTAGGGTTGATTAGCTAGGGTTAGTTACATATATATGGTTTAGGGTTAATGCATGGCACATTTAATTTAATTAGAGGACCGCGAGAGGCACCCCCGGCCTCGCTCGATGCACAATTAAGTGTCGTTGGCCTATACATAGGGTTTAATTAGGGTTTAGGGTTAGCTAGGGTTTAGGGTTAGGGTTAGGGTTAGGGTCTAGGCCGGGTTTAGGGTTTAGTGTTTAGGGTGTTTAGGTTTAGGGATTAGGGATTATATATTTAAGGTTTTAGGGTTGTTTAAGGTTTAGGGATCATCGATCGAGTGCGCACACACATTATTAGAGGCACCCGCGCCTTTACGCATAAATTGCATGCATATATATGTGTGTTTTTTGGCCACCAACGATATATAGATGATCGAGAGAGAGAGATTGAAATCCCCAAGAATATGTTCAAATATACATTAAAACATATGCACGAATGCATGGTAGGACATGCATGCACACTAATTATATATATATATATGAGGCAACTTAATCAAATGTGTTTTCATTCGAGAGAACTTGTCAAAATTAGAGTTAATTAATTTATCACGATAATTATATAATTAATTAATGAATCTCGTGGATATGTTATACAACATGATCGATATAGGCCATGTATATATTAAATGGTGTTAATCTAAGGTTTGCTAGCTAGCTGCTATATATAGAGCATGTTTTTATTAGATCGGGTTATAGCTAGTATACTTTAGGGTTATGTGTTTTCATTAAGTAGGGTTGATTAGCTATGGTTAGTTACATATATATGGTTTAGGGTTAATGCATGGCACATTTAATTTAATTAGAGGACCGCGAGGCACCCCGCTCGCTTGATGCACAATTAAGTGTCGTTGGCCTATATATAGGGTTTAATTAGGGTTTAGGGTTAGGGTTAGGGTTTAGGGTATAGGGTTTAGTGTTTAGGGTGTTTAGGGTTTAGGGATTAGGGATTAGGGTTTCAGGGTTGTATAAGGTTTAGGGATCATCGATCGAGTGCGCACACACATTATTAGAGGCACCCGCGCCTTTGCGCATAAAGTGCATGCGTATAGTTTAGGGTTATTTGTTTTAATTAAGTAGGGTTTGATCAGCTAGGGTTAGTTACATATATATGGTTTAGGGTTAATGCATGGCACATTACATATAGTTTAAATCTCAAGAATGTTTATACATGATAGGCCATATGTGCAAAGGAATTTTTTTCCCCGTGAACTTGTCAAAATTCAAGTTTATCAATGCCAATGGAAACTAGTCCAAAAAATTACATAGAGGACCAAAAGTACTAGACAATAACTAATAGAACCCGCAACTTTACAAAAATGGACCCCAAAACATATAGAAGAAAATCAATCGAGTCCTTCTCGACCGCACATCGATCTCTCGCTCCGCATCCTTTCCAAAGAACTCCGTCGCCGGGACGCACCACTTGGGACGGTGTCGCCGGTAGTCGCCAGGACGAAGGAGAAGAAGGGCCTCAGCGAACGGCATATTGGCTCCGAGAAGGGCCGCCGAAAGGCCAAGATGTGCACGGGCAAGACGGATGACGCCGTCGTATGCCCCGAGCTTGTGAACTTTAGCAGCCTTGACTTTCCCATTGGCCCGATCCGAAGCACCGACCAAAGCCAGCCTCACCGTTACCGCCATCACATTGATGGCACCCGATCGGGGTTTGGCCGGCCAGACCCGCCAGATTCACCACATGCCAGATCTGAAGCCGATGACGAGATCCCCGACTCCATTGCGCCATTCTCGCTCATGGGAAACACTCGGATCTAAGCTTACAACAACACTAACTCCCTCGGATCCAAATTAGCCGACTCAACTTTGCTTATCTAAATATGGATGTATCCACACATGTTTTTACTCTAGATACATACACGTCTAAGGAAAGTTGAATCAATTAATTTAGTTCGGAGGGTGTACAATATACGAGAGAGAAGTCGGCCTCGTCTCCGCCGGCGAGGCCGCCGGAGAGAAGGGGGAGAGGAGCCGGGGAGTGGGAAAGACTCGAGAGAGAAAGAGAAGAGGAAGAAATGAGAGCTCCCCGGGGAAGAACATTATTTTTGTCGTTCCGCTCGTAGCTTGAAACCGAAAATTTCGGCCGCGCGCCAAATCATCCCGCCGCATCCATTCGAAAATCCCGTGACCAGCTTTACCCTTTTAACCCCGGTCCGAAGCTACAACCCACCGACCATGGAGGGCTCATTCGGTAACAATGAAATATCTTGCCTAGATCCCGAACCCTCCCCACAGTGCCCACACCCACCCACCAACCATTCGCCCCATTAGCTCAAAAATACTCTCACACGCCAAAGCTCGACTCTCTACAAGTACTAGATCCGCTTCGCCGCCGGCATACTCCTCCACAACCGTAGCCTTGATCGTGTTGGTTGTCCACCCACCCGATCCGCTCCCCGCCGCCCTCGTCACCGACGGATCCGCTTCACCGCCGACCTCGCCACCGACGGATCCGCTTCACCGCCGACCTCGCCACCGACGGATCCGCTTCACCGCCGACCTCGCCACCGACTACCTCGCGCAGCGGGCCGTATCAACTTCACCGAATCCCTTGCCGCCCAACCAGATCTCGCTTCACTAACGCCCGCTTCTACCGAAACAGGGTCGATTCATCGTCTCCCGCGTTCGCCGCCGCCGGAATGCAAGTTGCCGCCCCCGTCCACCCCGCCGCAGCCTTGGTTAGTACGCCGGCCCGTTAGATCGCGGTGTTTCTTTAGCCATGTTTTGTGTAGTTATTTGCGGATCTCATATGCCGTTAACTTTCTTGATGTGTTGCTTCGCATGAAGTTTGTTTAAATATTGTACAAGACAAAAGCATTATCCGGTCGCTACCATCCTCGTTCATTCTATCGACACCTGTGTGCATCCACATATTTATAGCCTTATACCCATTCATTTGCCGCCAACTCGTTTTTGTACCGCATGCTATTGTCGCACCGCTTTTATAGTCATGCTATGGGCATTTCCAATCTGCTTGTTCTTATACTACGTCATTAGCTCACCGCTAGCCGCTAGCTGTTTTCTCGTGTCTCGCTATTCTCACACTCGCTTTTATAATCATGCTATGTGCATTTCCAATCTGCTTTCTATTATACCTCGTCTTTAGCTTATATAGTTATTGCTCGCGTGCATGTCCGGTCTTTGTATTATCATAGACCGACTTGTCAATGTTATTTTTCCTAGGGATTGATCATGCGAACCACTTATTAGAACATCCAACATTGACAGCGGGGACGCTAGGGAAGGTTGGAATCCGAGTTCTTGGTTGGTAATTTTGGCAGCTTACTTCCGTTATTATCTATAACCTATATGCATTGTTCCTTATGCAAGATATTAACACTTGGAACCCTCGCCATAGCAATGCCATTCATGCTTTACTATGTTTCCGCCTATTTGATATGCTTGTCTTGGAGAAACTGCGAAGGTGATTTGAACTCGACATTTGGTCATTCTTAATGCCGCTTACTTTATGTGGAAAACCTTGGCATTACCCTACTCTAAATCTGAATGTCCGAAATTTGTATCTCATGCAAAGCAACATCTAGTTGGTTTTAATCCGATATCCGGTAAATATTGGCTTATTCATTTGGCAGACTCAAGTTTTTTGTTATTTGAAACCAGATCGACTTGGTCTTAAATGTGATATCTAAACACAGCATTAAGGACAATGGAGCAGGAGGATTAGCATTTCACTTGATGGCTGAACCTAAAATGACATGCATGTTGACCACGACTAGTGCACGCAAGAGAAGGACCTGCAGCGAGCCGCATGTGCTTAGTACATGCATCTTATCTTATCTTGTGCTTATTTCTCGCTACATGTCGTTATCCGATCTCTACATTGCGTAATACATGTTTGAATAGTTAATTGTTGTAACTATGTTTGCAATGTTACCGTAATGCGCTTTAATGAAGCAAATCATCATTAGAAGATAGTCGCCAAAAAAGGATCTCGTAGCGACCTCGTGCAACATTATGATGTAAGTTTGTGCTTAGTACAAGTTCCATACATTGTCTTATTTATGCAACTTGTTATTATCTTATATCTACATTGCATAATAAATGTTTGCATAGTTCATCGTTTAACTCTTTTTGCATTATTATCGAATGCGCTTGTGATGAAGCAATCTTCATTAGAAGTGAGGCCCACAAAAACTTCTGATATTTCTTCCGATGCATCTTCTCATAGCCGTCAACCTAGACCATTGCTTTCATCAAACAAGAAATATCTCAAGGCCGTACTTTATAAAAGACATGGTATTGTCGCTTTAAGATCTCGTAGCCGATATGTTGACAAAGAGTACACAAGATTCAATCAAGGCGATTGCCAAATGTCAACGTGTTATTGATGATGCTAATAGAAGTCCTCAATGATTCTATGTAATTTTTTTATTTGGGCACATGAATTGCCTTGTAATTTTCCTACTTGTTTTATTTGTGTATGTAATTGTGTGTATCATTGATATCGGATTTTAGGCTCATGAAATTTAATGCATGTTGACTAGTCAAACAAGTAGGGCACTACAACAGATTGGGCCGGCCCACTTACAGTAGTGTGGGACCCACTTTCATTTTGGGCCGGCCCACTTCTTTAGTAGGCCGACCCGGTTACACGATAGTGGGATCCACATGCTTATTGGGCCGGCCCACTATCTTGTTGGGCCAGCCCATTTGCTATATGGTGGTCCTACATGGTAAATGGGCCAGCCCTTTAACAGGAAGGTGGGACCCACATGTGTTTTTGGCCCGACCCACTATCTTGTTGGGCCGGCCCACTTGCTATATGGTGGACCCCACATACTAAATGGGCCGGCCCTTTAACAGGAAGGTGGGACCCACATGTGTTTTTGGCCCGCCCACTATCTTGTTGGGCCGCCCACTTGCTATATGGTGAACCCCACATACTAAATGGGCCTGCCTTTTAACAGGAAGGTGGGACCCACTCGTGCTTTTGGCCCGCCCACTATCTTGTTGGGCCGGCCCACTTGCTATATGGTGGACCCCACACACCAAATGGGCCGGCCCTTTAACAGAAAGTGGGACCCACTCGTGTTTTTGGCCCGGCCCACTATCTTGTTGGGCCGCCCACTTGCTATATGGTGGACCCCACATACTAAATGGGCCGACCCTTTAACCGGAAAGTGGGACCCACCTGTGTTTTTGGCCCGCCCACTTGCTACACGCTGGACCCCACACACTAAATGGGCCGGCCCTTTAACAGAAAGTGGGACCCACCCGTGTTTCGGCCCGCCCACTTGCTTCTTGGGCCGGCCCGAGAGTCGTAAGGTGGACCCCACATGTTAAATGGGCCGGCCCATTTAAGTTTTGACCAGATCAACCTTAGAGGTTAGGCCCGGCCCACGTAACTAATGGACCAGCCCAGCCATATAGTTGACCGGTCAAACTATGTCAGCCTGGCCCGCCCGCTTAAGACGTGGCAGTGCCTCGTGTGGGCCTACCATCTACCACGGGGTTTCAGCTGGCTAACGCCGTTAACCGCCGGCTAACCGCGTCCGCCACGTGTGAGTTGGCATGACGTCGCCAGTCAACGGGCTCCCGAAACACTTGCGCAACGGTCCGATTTTCCGTGGCGGAAGGGCGCCCAAGCGCGACGGACCGAAAAAACGTCGTTGGACTTTGCCTGACGCAGTTTCCACAACAGAACCCATATCGTCGGGTTAGGCCCATAGGCGACGAAAAATACCCCTTAGCGGACGATTTTGAGACGTTGTCTATCAGAACTTTTCTTGTAGTGTTATAAAGGCGCACGGATCTAGGGTTTACATGGAGAGTCCTAGCCGGATTACAGGTTGCCTAACTACGGTACAATGTCTTGCCGTGTACGTCAAGGATCCGCCTCCCATATACGTCGTACTGGATCCGGGTTCCTCATGGGCCTTCACGGATCCGGCTTCCTCCGAAGGTCAGTTGGGATCCGGCTTCCCTATCCTGGGCTGGACTTCATCCTTCATGATCAACAGCAACTGGGCCGCCCGATGGGCCTCATGCCACACCACCGTCTATGGGCCACCCGGCCTTGCCGGATCTAGGCACTGTCGATGGTACACCCATGAAGTATACCCACAACAGTTGATGTGCGGCAAACCGCACCCTTTCTGCTCCATCAGCTTGAATGGTGTTCAACTTCTTGTTGATTGTGCGAAGCCAGTCATCCGCCACTATCGGCTCAGTACTACTAGAAAAAGTAGGAGGGTTCAACCTCAAGAACCGAGTCAGACGATCCTGCTGAGGCGGGTTGTTGTTGTTATTGTTGTTGTTTTGCATATTCTGAGTCAGAAGTTGGATCAGCTGATTCTAGGTATTCAGGAGTTGCGCAATTTCAGGTGGGAGCTCATTATTCTCACGTCTTGGCGGCATCTGAGGTTTAGGAAAAACTAATATAAATGCACGTGCGTTGCCACGGGTCCTCAAATTTTATTTCTCAATACACATATATAATTCATAACTCATATGAAAATTTAAAACAAATCATGGATATCATAATGTACTACAACATGATAATAACGAACGCAATAACATGACAACATTGTTCGGAATTTGTCGTGGTTCCAAGTTCTTGTTTCTCTTTCGCGGTAGTTCCACACCTGTGTTCTGGGCCGTCATAATTGTCAACTCAACAACCTCTCATTTTGGATTTATTATTGTCTCACAAAACATGGATGGCTGCAAATACATGTATAACTAAAGGAATACTTTATTCTGATTAGTCCAAACAACATTTTTTATATCCATAAATATCCGGAGAAACCCTTGATTATAGTCTTCTGCGTCAAGCATATAAAAGGGAATTAGCAAATCTTCATTAATGGGCAGGTCGGTGGAGCGGATGCTAATTTTTTTAGGCAGCGATGTATCCTCATAAGAGCTGGAGAGAATTTTTTATGAGGATGAGAGCAAGAACAAAATTTACCTTTCATGCATGATGTTACTCTTTGTAATATTATATAATTAAAATGGCCATGCGATGCCACGGACCATCAAGGTTATTCTCATCACAAATGTTAATTTAATGTGCATGTATTCTCGTCACAAATGTGTGTATAATGTGCATAAATATTTCAATAGCAACATCATTTGCCGAGGAAAAACTAATTCCTCGCAACAGGGCACAAAAGAATGTAAGTGGCATTAGATAGAAAGGTTCATTTTTTTTTGACTATGGTTAGATGCATGTCTGATGTCTTCATCATTTATCTTCTTTCGGTTCCTTTTGTCCTACCCAGTTATCTACTATAGCATATCACAACAGGAGAGAAGCGCAACGATTCTGCAAGGGGCAGATACATCATGATCAACGGTAGATTTGAAGATATTTTTGGTGCCTCGCAATGAAAAATAAGGCTGCCAGGCGCACTTGTCGTGCCGAAGTCAGGAGATCAAGCAGGGGAATTGGGGGGAGAGGATGCACTAATTACGAAGAAAATCGGTATACCACCCTCTCTTTTCTATAATACACTAAGATGACAACAAATAATGTTGCTTGGTTATCAATTCCAAGAGCTATTGCATTTATGTCTTGATCAACATTTTCTTATGAACCACCTCTTTCAGAAACTGAATGCATCAATCAGAGCATAGCCTCACAATCTTTACTATTAAATTGCAATAGGTGACTGGCTGGTGTTACACATGGGCCAGTTTTTATATGGGCCAAAACCGGTGAGAAAGAGAAACAACCCAACACCTAACCCACGCACATAAGCACCGAATTCGTTTCCTGCTTCCCTAAAAAAACAAATTGGTTTCCTGCTAATACAGCAGGCGCGCGGACGTACACGACCAGAAGTCCAGAACAAATCGATTTCATCTCAAAGAAAAAATAATGACTAATCGGTTTCATGTCAAAGATAAAAAAGGAAGGAATTGGTTTCTTTCCAATCCACGCACGCACATACAGTCATACACTACCAGAACCGGCCCGTGTCGACGGCGTAGGCACCTGCGCTGGAACTCGCCGATCAGCCAAAGCCATTTGCCACGCGTTCATACTCGAAGCGAGGAACAAACAGCTGCGCCGAGCGACAACAGTCGGCGGTGAGGTGCGGATGAGGTGGTGGCTCTGCACTTTGCTCATATTAGGACATCTCCAACGCGGCCACTCAAATCGGACGCGTTGGGCCGTCTGGTTGGACATGCAGACACACGGACATGGCCGACAGTCCATTAGTGCACGCGCGGACGGAGCGCAAAACAAAAAAAACCACAAAAAAATCACGTGCCAGCCGCGCCGCCTCCTTCTCCCGCTACTCCGCCGCGGCGGCCTCAAGCTCCGCCTCGTGCTTGAGGCGGAGGAGGCACTCCTCCTCCTCCCGGATCGAGGCCTGGCGCGTCGGTGTCCTCCTTGGCCTTCTTGGCCTCCTCCTCCGGCGCGGAGGAGCGCAGCACCTCTGCGAGGTGTGGTCATTTGGCCAGCTCCTCGAGGTCGTTGACCTCGACGGACACCACGAGTGCGGCGAGCAGCTCGGGGTCGTCCACCTCCTTGGGCTGGGCCTGTGGCGAGGCTCGCGGCAGAGCAGCCGCGGGCTCGTCGATGTAGAGGCCGCCGGGGTGGCGGCCTGCCCTCCTTGTCGGCATGCGCGTCTGCGCGCGAGGCCTCGCCGTCGCCAAGGTGAAGCAGGTACGCCAGCGTGAAGCGTGCTCCACCTCGAACCACAGGTACAAGTAGGGACTCTTGTTGCTGTAGGCGGGGTCCTCCCGGAGGTCCGCCGGCAGCTGTGCGCGTCGCCGCTGGATCTCCTCCAGGCGGGCGCGGCCGGTGGCCGGGATCGGCGGCACCAGAACCCGATCTGGGCTCAGCTGCCAGCCATGGGGGAGGTGCACGTCGCCCCACGGCATTGGGGCACCGGCCTCCAAGAAGATCTGCGCCACCACGACCGTGACGTAGATCCGCTCGCCCATCGGTGCCGGCGGCCCTATGTCGAAAGGCGATGGCACGACTTGCCAACTGCTGCCGGCCTCGTGGTCATTCGCGCTAGGCCCGAACTCGCGCTTCGGGGCCATGGCGGCACGGAAGCTCGAGCGAGCGTGCGTGGGGAGTGGGAGTGGGGACTGGATAGGGACAGTCCGCCTCCCAGTCCACATTAGACTCGCGGGCGCCGACAGGTGGGCCTAGGATGCGAGCAGGCGGACGCGGGAGGACACCACGTGCCATCCGCGGCAACGCAAGCCTGGCACAGATTTGGACCGGGTTTGGATCGTCCCGGACACCGCAACCATCCGCTTTTGGGATGTGTCGTGGCGTTGGGCCGCAATTTTGTCCGGCGCGACTCATCCGGACGCGCGTGCGCGGGATGGTCGCGCATTGGAGATGGCCTTATAGTCGCCCACATCATGCCCAGCTTGCACCCCTACATGAGGCCAATGAGAGAGTGAAACAACGAACCAGCGTTACCAGCCAGGGGATATTCTCATGTTTGCTCCGTAGCGAAGTACGGGTTTTGTCCTAGTTTAAAATATAAGGCAAATTGCCATAGGCCCTCCCTCCGACCTTGCCATCATCGTCCTCGGTTTTTCTAGGAGGAAATCATATCGAACATTTTTCTCAAAACGTGCATATATGTGATTGTATAACATAGTTAAGTACAATCTAGTAACAACTTCTGACTTTGCGATGGGCGCAAAGTGGATATGATCTCTTCTACTACTCCCTCCTGCCCCTTTTTATTGGCATGTATTAGTGTATTCCCTAGTGGGTCAGCAAGCCAGTGCTAGCGACAATTAAATCGGGTCAGAGGTAGTGAAAAATATATTCCACATAAAACATCCCATGGTACTTTCCAGTTAAGTAAAACAAATAGACCCGCTGAAAGGCTACGTGTATAGGAAAAACAGACATCATAAAAATTTAATAATAAAAAGAACCGTACTTTCAAGTAAAAAAACAAAGGGATGGTCTAAAGATATGGATATGAAGATGGGGCACACTTGAAAAGAATCATCATTTTTTTCCTAGTCTTATGTATCAATACAAGTTTTAGAGTGGTTGGCATTTTTAATAACCATCCATCCACTCCGATCTGACGGTTGTAAATAGATGGAACCAAACAGACGGAACCAAAAATATGGGACCGGAACCAAAATAAGTGGGACCGGAACCTCTAAAATAATTTTACGAATATTATATAAAACGAACGTCCTTTTGCATGGACAATCTCCAATGAGCGAGCGCGTGGTAAGAGTGAATCTTAAAGCACATAACTTGAGGTATTAGACGCGACTCAGAAACGTATATGTACATTTGTCTCGGGGACAACTTCTTGTTGATTGCGTACAATTCAGGTCTCGGCAGTTTGTTTTCGCTAATCTTCGGCCAGTAGCGCGCTCGTGTAGTCTATGGCGGCGGCGGCGGTAGCGCGCTAGCCAAATATCCGGCGGCACGGCGTTTCGTCCGAAGTTCCCCCACCCGGCTACAGGCTACCCCCGGCAGCGGCTGCTACCTGCTTCTCCATCAACCATCAGGCCGCCGACGAGGTGAGGCCAAAGTTTTGTTGATTTGGCCGCGGCCTGCTGTTACAAAACCGTGCAAATAAAAGTAGATCAAACAAAAAATAAGAACACGGATTTTTACGTGGAAAACCCAAACGGGAAAAACCACGAAACGCACGACGGCGCTCTCACTATAATTGGAGGAAAAACTCTCTCATCTATTCTATGACTACCTTGGACTATATATAGGGGCAAACAACTCTCTTTCTTGGCGGACACGAAATAGAGTTGTAATGTGATACGTCTAGCACGTTCGGTATGCCATAGTCCGTTAGGACTCCTCCATAGTACAACAGGTAAATAGATTTCGGATCACCATACAACAAACTCCACCTTGAGCCGAAATCCCTTGCAACAGCCATAGATATCATTCAACTCCTCAACTAAAGTCATCACAAGTAAACCTTGTACCTTGAAATGTCCAAGGACTAATAAACTTCTCTTGAAGTCAAATTGAGCAAATCAATCTTGGGTCGTCCAGAAAACAACACAGCTCAAAGAAAACTGAAACTGCTCAATCCTCAAATGACATAAGTCATCATATCTCCTGTGGTGCCTGAACGAGCGCATAGCTCAATGTGCAACATCTTGGTGCACATAACATTGTGAAGAACTTATCTCATGGAATCTGAACGTGCTTCAAATCAGAAAGCACAAACCTCGGCAAACAATACTCATGCAAGAGCATCTAGTACGAAGGACATCACGTACACCAAAAACTGCCGATCTGTAATGGCTAATGAAAATCCATGACATGGTCAAAAACTGCCTTGTAGAACAACTGTCGGATGATGAAACCTCAAACATGCAATGGAGCTTCAAATCTGCAATAGACCCCTCTTGAAAAGCAAAGACAACTAAATTGCACTGAAACTTACAGTACTAAATGTTGTAGTATCTAGCAGAAACAATCTCCTTCCTGCACCTTAAATAATCCTCATCACGAAGTTAAATAACAAAGCAAAACCTTCACATGCATAACCGCAAAAACTCGAAGAGCAAAGAGTATAATACTAGCTACCAACTGGCATAAAAATTACCTCCTCCATTTTTTTTTCCTTCTTCTGATAACTGAATTGTGTTCTTCATCAAATTGCAGCAACATAACATCTGAACTTGTATCCATCATATCTCCCGGCTGGCTACAATTCACCAAACTCCACTTTGAACTGAAAACTGATAGTGTCTTAGAGGGACGTAGCAATACGGAGAGCCGAAAAACCAAAAATTGCAGCAACATAACATCTGAACCAGAGGCAGATTGTCTTCACGTGAATTAGCAGAATCGGATTTGATACCTCGCCTCGGAACTTGAACTGAGCTGCTTCATGTACGTGTACTTTGAACCAATCTGGCAATCCTCCGATGAAACACACGTACAATTTCAGTCAATCACGGACAACGCCGAACAACATACTCGCCAGGCCGGAGGCGACACAGAAAACAACAGCGGAAAACAACAGCGGACGGGATACAGATGCATAAAGATGGATGGCCAAACGCATGCACGTACATACAGCTTGAAATCGATCTGGTACTCCACCTTGATCCACTCGCGGCTGTAGAATCAGACGGAAGCAAACTAGAATAAGGCCGCATGAAAACGGATCGGAACATCGTACCAGACTCGGCAACTGAATCGCGGAACGGTGATGCATCTTCTCTTGATCTGACCAGACGCGATTTGGATCGCAGGAGATGGCGCATGGAACGCCGACGAAAAACTGCGATCTCTGGATCTGATCTCACGAAACCACGTGAAGTTGCTTGATTGCTGCAAGACGCGGCGATTGATCCAATTGATGCTGCGCGGTGCTGCCCCAGGAGCCTAGCGGAGAAATCTCCCGGGGCAGCGGATCGATCTTGAAACCTTGTGCTCTGATACCACTTGTTATAATTGAGATGCACAATAAACGAAGAACGAAAAGTAAAACACTGCAGGGGACACGAGATTTTAACGTGGAAAACCCTTGCAACACACAAGGGAAAAACCACGGGCGCCAGCCAGCAAAACTTCACTATTTCGGTGGTGTTTACAAACGCCGTGGGTGTACAATGATGCGATGATAACCCTACCGGCGGCTTACGGGGAATATAAATAGGCGGTGGCAACGATCCGTACCGCGGGGACCGCCGCCCCCGCACCCCTCGCAGCGTCCCGTAGGGCACGACATATGGGCTAACTCGACTACGCTA
The DNA here is from genome assembly GCF_022539505.1 of Lolium rigidum. Classification (NCBI taxonomy): domain Eukaryota; kingdom Viridiplantae; phylum Streptophyta; class Magnoliopsida; order Poales; family Poaceae; genus Lolium; species Lolium rigidum. The sequence continues at coordinate 215,145,510 of NC_061514.1, forward strand.
CGCTTCGGCCCAAGCCTCCGGCGACGGGCCTCGCTCCGCTCGTCGAAGTTAGCCTCCCTTTAGTATATGAATTTGGATCACAAAATAACAAACTCCACCTTGAGACAAATTCCTTGTAGCATGAACTTCAACAATCACCTGAATCAACAAAGAAAACACTTGTCGGTGCCAATAGCCACTTGGGCTAAACAAGTTATACCAACCAAGCTTGAGCAAAGCTCAAACTTGGACACAGAGGACAGGCTTAGTCATCATATCAGCGAGGATTATCATGAGTACTAATCTTGCATACCTTCACTTTACCTTTTGCAACCACATCTCTGATTGCGTGGTACTTAATATCAATGTGCTTTGTCCTATCATGGAACATCTGATCTTTAGTAAGATAAATAGCACTTTGACTGTCACCGAACAACTTAATGCAAGAATTATCTCCACAAAGCTCAGCATATAACCCTTTCGACCAAACAGACCTCTTTACCCGCCTCGAAGCAATAGCCATGTACTCAGCCTCGGTAGTAGATTGTGCAACAAAGCATCCCGCAAAGTAGCCTTCCAGCTAACAACGACATCCACCAACAAGTAAACACATAACCTGTGAGGGACCTTCTCTTATCCAAATCGCCAACATAATCTGAATCCACATATCCGGCGAGCCCCTCACCAATCCTGCCAAACCTCAAGCAAGCTTTTGATGTGCCGCGAAGGTACCTGAAAATCCATCGAACAGACTTTCCAATGTTCTTTACCAGGATTAGCCATGTATCGACCGACCAAACTCATAGCATATGAAAGATCGGGACGTGAACAAACCATGGCATACATCAAGGAACCAACAAGCACTAGAATAGGGAACTCGAGACATGTACTCAATATCATCTTTAGAGCTAGGACATTGCAAAGCCGACAACTTGAAATGAGAAGCAATAGGAGTAGTAATCGACTTTGCATCATGCATATTAAAACGATGAAGAACTTTCTCAATGTACTTTTCCCGACTAAGAAACAACAAACTAGACTTTCCGTCCCTTTTGATTTCCATGCCTAGTATTTTCTTAGCAGGACCAAGATCCTTCATCTCAAACTCACTACTTAATTGATTCTTTAAAGTAGTGATCTCTTTCATGCTATTGGCAGCAATCAACATATCATCAACATATAGCAGCAAATAAATAGGTGATCCATTAACAAACTTGATATACACACAACTATCATACTGAGATCTCTCAAAACCATGTGTAAGCATAAATGAATCAAACCTTTTATACCATCTGTCGTGGCGACTGTTTCGGACCATAAAGGGACCTCTTTAATTTGCAAACAAGATCCTCCTTACCAGGCACAACATAACCTTCGAGGTTGGTCCATATATATATCCTCCTCCAACTCACCATGCGAAAAGCGGTCTTTACATCTAGCTCGCTCAAGCTCAAGATCATGCATAGCAACAATACCAAAGAAAGCACGAATAGAACTATGTTTCACAACCGGGGAGAATACATCATTATAATCAACACCTGGAATTTGATCGAAACCTTTTGCTACTAACCTTGCCTTAAACCGTGGAGGCTCATTAGGAGATAAACCTTCCTTTCTTTTGAATATCCACTTGCAGACGGACAGCCTTCTTTTGTTTAGGCAAGTGCACAACATCCCATGTGCCATTCTTCTCAAGCGATTGCATCTCTTCTTGCATCGCACCTACCCACTTCTCTTTATCAACCGAAGCAATGGCTTCGAGTATATGTAGCTGGTTCAATATCATGCTCCACCTGTTCAAGCACAACTCAAAGCATAAACAACAATATCACATTCTTGAATTAATCGGGTAGGAGGTGTAATATTTCTCTTAGGGCGGTCGGCGAGCAATAGACCGTCCTTGTCGCCGAACAAAAGGTGGTGAAGGTGGAACATCATTATCATCATTGTTGGTTTCAGGAAACACATTTTCATTCTCCTTTGCGTGCTCCACCCGCACGCCAATTCTGTGTTGCTCATCATCGAAACATCGGGAGAATCAATAGCATCGTAAATATCGGTAGACGGACTATCATTAAACATAACCGCCTCATTAAAAACGACATTCCTGCTCAACACAATTTTCTTAGTTTCGGGATTCCATAATCTATATGCCTTAACTCCTGAACCATAACCAAGGAAAATGCACTTAACGACCCTTGGCTCCAACTTTCCATTATCAACATGAGCATAAGCGGTGCAACCGAAAACTCTCAAATCCGAATAATCGACAGGCGAACCGGACCATACCTCAATTGGAGTTTTCTTATCAAGTGGAACAGAAGGTGACCTGTTGATGAGATAACATGCGGTGGAGGCCGCTTCAGCCCAAAAACCTCTATGCATCTTTGCATTAGACAACATGCAGCGAGCCCTCGAAATAATGGTCCTGTTCATGCGTTCGACCACGCCATTCCGTTGAGGGGTGTACGGAATGGTATGATGTCTTACCATCCCATCATTGCTGCAAAACTCATCAAATTCATTTGAACAAAATTCCATACCATTGTCGATACGGAGTATCTTAACCTTCTTTTCGGTTTGGGTTTCTACCATAACTTTCCACTTCTTAAAAGCATTAAAAACATCGATTTATGTTTCAGGAAATATGGCCACACTTTTCTTGAGTAATCATCAATAATTGTAAGCATGTAATTAGCACCACCATTAGAAGTTCTACGGGACGGACCCCAAACATCAGCGTGTACATAATCTAAAATGCCTTTGGTGGTATGAACGGAAGCATTAAATTTTACTCTTTTATGCTTACCAAAGATGCGAGTGCTCACGAGAACTCAAGATTACCTAAATCGCAGCCATCAATTAGCTCTCTCTTTGCCAATTCTGCCATGCCAAGCTCACTCATATGTCCAAGACGCTTGTGTCAAAGGTTAGTCTTACTAGTTTCATCGTAACTAACAAGCAGCAGCAATACCGGGCAAAGTGCTACCTCTAAGGACATATAATTTCGCAGAATTCATATCACCAATCATAATAATGAGAGAACCTCGATGATACCTTCAAAAGTTTGTTCCCACCTTTGTACTTGTACCCGTCACAATCAAGGGTACTCAAAGAGATCAAATTCCTCGCCATGGAGGGTATGTGTTTCACTCCCGTCAACGTGCGTGTCATCCCATCATGGGTCTTGATCTCGAACGTAACCAATGCCAACAATGCCGCATCGGTTGTCATTCCCCACACGCACAAAATCTCCACTCGCACGTGACTCATAAGAACCGAACCAATCTTTGTTACAACAAATAAGAAACGAACATGCAGTATCAAGAATCCATTCATCATCACGTGAAACACATGCAGCCAAAACAGCTAAGCAATCTCCATCGAACTATCACTACCAAGCAACAACGAGCAGCCTCACCCTTACCGGTGACAATGGCAGCCTTACCATTACCATCATTATTTTTCGGTTGGTAAGTTCCGTTCCTTTTCTCCTTGTTCTCGCAGCCTTCCAACAATCATCAATATTGTGGCTAGATTTCTTACAATACCTGCAGAACTTGTCACGTCCTTTGGACTTTGAGCGACCTCTATCGCCCTTTCTCTTATCTCTCGTTGTTGTGGTAGTAGTTATCTCGCCGCTCAGCTCCCGCCACGGACCTCTAACGCCTCCGCCTTGGAGGACGAACTTTCAGCCTGCACCATAGATTTCATTTTCTCCTTTTGTTGGAGAGCATCATAAACTTCCGCGAGAGTTAGTTTGTCGCGGCTCAATAATATGGTGTCACGAAAATTACTGAAAGAATTAGGCAACGAGCATAAAAGAAGAAGACCTAAATCCTCATCCTCATACTTAACTTCTATAGACTGCAAATCAGAAACAATCTCTTTCCAGGAAGATAGGTGATTCATTACCGAACCTCCCTCTTGCAACTTATGCGAGAACAACTTCATCTTCACGTGCAATCTGCCCGTGAGATCCTTGGACAAACAGATCTCCTCTAGTTTGACCCATAACTCGGCGGTGGTTTTCTCTCGCAAGCACTTCCTGCAGAATATTATTGGACAGATGGAGTTGAATCAACGATAAAGCCTTACGGTCTTTCCGCTTCTCCGCATCGGTCCAGGTATCCTTCGCTTTCTCGCCGAAAGCATCGATCGCTTCATCCATATCTGAAGATTGGGCGAGAATCGCCCTCATCTTCACTTGCCACAAAGCAAATCTCGTGGTGTAGTCCAGCTGCGGTAGATCGAACTTCAGTGACGACATCTCGTAAACCCTAGATCCAAAGAACACGGGCTCTGATACCACTTGTTACAAAACCGTGCAAATAAAAGTAGATCAAACAAAAAATAAGAACACGGATTTTTACGTGGAAAACCCAAACGGGAAAAACCACGAAACGCACGACGGCGCTCTCACTATAATTGGAGGAAAAACTCTCTCATCTATTCTATGACTACCTTGGACTATATATAGGGGCAAACAACTCTCTTTCTTGGCGGACACGAAATAGAGTTGTAATGTGATACGTCTAGCACGTTCGGTATGCCATAGTCCGTTAGGACTCCTCCATAGTACAACAGGTAAATAGATTTCGGATCACCATACAACAAATATCAGTGTCCGGAACGCGGACGAGCTGACGCAAGGAGAGAAGATGATTCACATGGGTAAAGGAGATCCCGTTTCTTGTCAGGCTTGGAGATGGTCCCTAATGCTGAATGTGATGCACACATTAGTTTAGTTCTTAAGTTCAGAAGATGTTTGAAATCTCAGCAGAAAGATGTCTACAAGAAGCACAAAGAGTTTCCCTTTTTCCTCTTCTCTTTCTTGTTCATCAAAGCTTTTACGACACAAGTTCACAGTTTTGAGGTAGGTATAACTTTGACAGGGAGAATCTGAGAACTAGATAGTGTTTTCAGAAAGGATAAACTTTAAAAGGGAGAACATAAGAACACAACAGATCCATCTCAGCACCAAACTTTAAGAGGGAGAAATTGTGGAAGAATGGACATAATAACATGGATCTTATGACAAGCTGCTATTGCTAGTCACACAAGAACAGGTAGTTGATAACATGAGCTCATGTGTGAAAAGTGTAACATCTCAGTAGAAAACTTGAATTAACTAACAAATACATCTCAGAAACAAATTCATCTCCTGCAGTTCACATATCAGAAGCAAACTCGAAATTAAGCCACTAGTTCAGAGGCATAAATTATAATTTAAAGGCTAGCAGAAGATTCAGAACTTGCATATTCAGAAGAATATTCTCATACAAAAAAGACATCACGCTTGTTTACATACTTTGAAAAACGATAAAGTATCAACACACTTTTGTGATAACTACTTTTGATGATCATGACCACTGAAACCGGGTATACTAGGTCCTTCGGTGAAATTTAACTGACGAGCAGTGGACGATGTTGAGGCTGTTGGGCGTCGGCTCCAATCCCGCTGGTGAGGAGAGTAGCGGCGCGTTCCACCGGACTGGGCCGTGGAGAAGAAGGTGTAGGGTTAGGGGCGGCCAGGATTCCGCAGATGACGAGGGGGTGGCGTCCGATCCAGCAGGTTGGCAGCTTCGATCCCGCCAGTGAGGAGACAGCGGCGTTGATCTTGGGCGAATCTCGCTCTTGAGGCTAGCAGTTTTCGATCTCGATCGATCGATCAGGATGCCCGATGGTAGTTGACCGCTGGCACACACTCAAATCATTATACCAATTATATAAAAGTTATAGATTGATTTAATCAACGGCCAGGAAAATTCAGATTTGACGGAATAAGACGGAACTTAGACGGAACCAAAGTTCCGTCCCAATCACCGTAAAAGAGCTCATGTATCAAAGGTATTTTAACATGCAGAATGGCTCACCCAAAAACAAGTAAACCATATTTATAACAGAATGCTTTCAGTCATGGTGTTGTGTTTTGAGGACTCTCCTGCTACTGATTCTGCCATGGTGCTATTTGATCCTTCAGAACTCACTCAGCCGATTACAGTTCAGAAGGAAGTCAAGGAAAAAGTCAGGGTGACAACAGCTGTCAGGTGTAGCCCAAGAAACAACATTTACAAGGGTTTTAAAGTGAACATGCCAACAGATTCAAAGAAGAGAAAGTCCAAGGTTGTGAGCCGCATAGTACCTGATGCTTCATTTACACCTCCAAAGGATGTTATTGAACCTGTTAGGGATGACTCAACAGTTCCTCCTCCAACCCCATGAGTGGGGATCTTGCTTTCCGCATCACATGTTTACAGGAGAGGAATTATACCAGTACAAGAGATCTCCTTCATTGAGTACCTCACGACACACATCACCACTTCCAGGAGGGGATCTAGTTCCATTTGTATTGAAACAGAACCAAGAGTTAGTCTACAGCAGTTGTTCTAGTTCCATCCTCCTTTTAAAAACAATCAAAAACTACATGTAGATAAACAAAAAATATCAGCTGGCAAATTGAAAAGAAAAAATAGACATGCACTAAGGGATTTCTAAAGCGAGGCGTGTCTTCGAAAACTACAGCTTCATCCATTTTCAGAAGATCCTTTCTAGTTGCCATAAATCTGCAGTGTCTAAGATGATCAAGAATTCAAAATAATAGTAACCCTCCCTCCTAACGGTCGACTCCGTTTGGCATCCGGTTCATATGAAGCTTAAGATCCCCTCAGAAAGAGCTTAAAATATTGAGCAGTACAAGAACTCGATGTATTAAGCAAAGATCACAAGTTCAAATAATTGTGATCCTCTCAAGGATTGTTCTAACATAAAACTCTTTTCTCCATCTCATAATGTCCTCCCACATTTTAATTGCCCTCTTGATGTGTCTAGATTTTTTAAAATGATAAAAGTAGTATATTTTTCTTTCTTGCATCCATAAGATAAGGGCATTCACGATTGATATTTTCGTGTAAACAAAAAGACATACACGTTGACTACGCGCTCCAGACAAAATTGTTATAATTAGCACCCTTTTTGTCTTGATGTGCTAGCAAACATGTTAGGTACATATTAACCCAATTCTCAAATGATCTTTAGCCAAGCACACACAAAAAAAAACAACCCCTTGAAATATCAAAGCTCCATACAGATCTAATTGAGAAATTACCTGGAGCGCCTAAAAGTATCTACTTGATCTTCATGACCTCAACAGTATCTAGGTCTCTCTGCACCAGAAGATCATATCAATTGACATTCTACCATCTCCTGCTGACAGGAATTTCTTCAATCCCGTTCTAACTCCTGAGTGAGCGATCATTTGACAGTCACTTGTGCATTCCCATTCCGCTCAAATAATATATGGAAGGTACCTTGAGAAAGCCACTGCGACACATAAGAAATCAGTTAAGCCCCTTCACGTGAAACCTCTAATAGTACTTTTGAATACAAGAATCATCAAATTTGTATACTAGGATTATAACTCTGGAGCTTACCAATGCTTCATTGTGTCAGTGTGGGCAATCCTAAATCATTGCAACATCGTGCGTTACACATCATCTCCTTCGGTAGTATACACACCTGCCATGTAAGATATATGTAGCTTCTTAGTTCATACGACAAAGCATATTATGCAAATTGGACACTCAATTACTCACGTTGCATTACTATCTTCTAAAACTTCTCATAATAGCAAGAGGTAGCACAACTGATCTTCTATGCTATGTATTACAACCAAACAAACTTGGGCATGTGCCTCTACATTTGGTTTAGTGTTCCATGTTGAGGAGCATGTCCATGGTGCTCTTGACTTTTGCACAACTAAATCTATCACCTTGCAGGAAATTTAGAATTGAAATTGTACAAGGAGTCCTTGATTGACTGGGGGTTAGTTGGTTAATAACCACTATTTCTGCCCATGTACAATACATAGTTGCAGGTGGGTCCAATTTATGAGCCTGTATACATGAAGTATGCTAAGTTCAAGTTGCAGTAGGGATCCACCGCTCCCCGGTGTGTCCTCTCCACTCCAGAACGACATGGTGATTACATGCATGCTAGTCAAATAGTAGTTGCATTCAAACGTGTAGGGATACAATGTGAAACAAGATATAGTTCCATGAAATAAAATTGGACACATAGCCAGATTATGGGGATCTTACCTTAGAAGATGGCGCTTTGGCATCCAACGTTGTAGACATGATCCGATGTACTACTTTGTTTATAGTTCATGCAACAGCTGCAAAACAACATAGGTGCAGTTTAGTTCAGTTCCACTGGCTCTAGGAGAGGTAAACCACTGAATCATGGCGGCAAGGAGGTAGCGGCCAGTGGTCATATGGTCGAGATGCACGTAGTAGTGTAGCACTGTGGGTAGATTCCAGTATTCCATAGCTTCCTCCTCGTCAGCATTGGCCATGCCGCAAAAGTTTGTAACGGTTCTAACTCCTGAATCAGATGCAATTTTGTCGGGTACGCAATGGAATAGCAAAAGTGAAGCTGTTGAAAATAGATGTTCTGTCTATCAGATGCAAATATTATGTTTTTCATCTTGTCTGTTTATTTCATCTAAGTAAAGAAATGTGACATGACTCCATTTATTTTCTGATACACCTAGGGGATCTAAGAGGCATGATCCAAAATTGTATCACTTCTTCAGTTTAGCTTTGTCATTCACCAATCATTAAGGGTTGTTGCTCCAGTTCACAGTTTAGGTACAACTTACCTCAACCTAGAAGGAAAATTATTAAAAACCAAAGACTTTCAAAGAGACGCCACATTCCGCTCCCGATTCAGCAATAGAATTCTCTTCTGAAACAGTCAATGACACCATTACAAGTGAGTTAACAAATATTTCAGCAACAGTCTATGAGGTAGAACAGAAACAAAGCCAATAACCTACCATGTAGTCCAGGCAGGCCTCAAAGATTGACAATGCAGTTTTGCAAATTGTGCTGCAAGGCATCTCGAACAAACAAAAAAATTCAACATACGAGAATCTATACACTCCGATTGTTCTATACAGTTACATAATAGGTCGTGCTCAACTGAAGAATACAGTTGTTGCATATTATTCTATACAGTTTCCATTTCAGAAAAGTCTTGCCAGCTCCCTTTGTACGGCTGTGTGGCCTAATTGAGCTCTTAACATCTTACTGCAGAGAATAACTGGTAGTCGGTGCAATTGAGCTATTAACATCTTAGTGCAGTGAATGAATCGGTTTTCCTGTGGTTGAGTACCTGGCTTTAGGAGGGGTAGATCCCGTCACAGGAGGCGGATCCGATCAAAGGGAAGAGGATCCCATCGGCAGGGAGATTCCACTGCCCGTCTTGGTCATGTTGTGCCGCCGCGCAGGGCCTGCTACTGCTGGTGGTTCGCGACAGCTAGTCGTCGGCAGGATTGGTGGAAGATGACGGGGTAGGTGGGGTAAGGGCGGCGGATGATACGTCCAAAACGTATCTAATTTCCCGAACACTTTTGCTATTGTTTTGCCTCTAATTTGTGTATTTTGGATACAAATAACACGTACTAACGCTGTTTTCAGCAGAATTGCTCTGGTGTCTCGTTTTTGTGCAGAAATTCAACTTTCAGGAAAATCCCCGGAATTAATGTCAAAGGGCTTATTTTTCCAGAAGATTCACGGAGCCAGAAGGGCAGGCCAGGGGAGGGCCCATGGCCCCCACACCATGGGCCGGCGCGGCCTAGGAGGGGGGCGCGCCGCCCTATGGTGAGGCCGCCTCGGGCAGCCTCTGACGCCCCCCTCTGGACTATTTAAGGGTTTCGATCTAAAAACGCGAGACGGGAAGTCGAAATCGCCGGAAGACATCCGAACGCCGCCACCATCGCGAAACTCCGTCTCGGGACCGAAACTCCGTTACGGTACTCCGCCGGGACGGGGAATTGGAGGAGATCATCGCCATCATCACCACCGACGCCTCTCATCGACCAGCCATGTTTCCCCCATCCATGTGTGAGTAATTCCCCCACTGTAGGCTGAAGGGGATGGTAGGGATTGGATGAGATTGGTCATGTAATAGCATAAGATTGTTAGGGCATAGTGCCTAGTATTCGTAATTGGTACTTTTATGATATTGTTGCAACTTGTTATGCTTAATGCTTGTCACTAGGGCCCGAGTGCCATGATCTCAGATCCGAACATGTTATTGTTTCATGATGATATGCATTGCTTTATGATCTTACCCGCAAGTTGTATACACGTATTGTTGTCCGGAACCCGAGGCCCCAAAGTGACGAAATTGAGACAACCGAAGGGGAAGGCGATGATATGAGGATCACATGTGTTCACGGAGTGTTAATTCTTTGCTCCGGTGCTCTATTAAAAGGAGTACCTTAATTTCCGAGTAGATTCCCTAGAGGCCCGGCTGCCACCGGCTGGTAGGACAAAAGATGTTGTGCAAGTTTCTCATTGCGAGCACGTACGACTAAATATGGAACACATGCCTATTTATTGATTAGTACTTGGATACCGTTTTATTACTATCTGCAAATGCCCTACCTTGATTGTTACATGAGTTTCTCTCATCCATGCAACGCCCGTTCATCCATCCATGTGCCTACAGTATTTTAATCATGTTGTTTACTATAATCACTACTGTTGTCTTTGTTACACTGCTGCTGATATTTCACCACTGCTACTGCTATAAAACTGTTACTACTGATATTCCGAGCAAGTCTGTTTCCAGGTGCAGCTGAATTGACAACTCCGCTGTTAAGGCTTACAAATATTCTTTGGCTCCCCTTGTGTCGAATCAATAAATTGGGTTTTACTTCCCTCGAAGATTGTTGCGATCCCCTATACTTGTGGGTCATCAAGACTATTTTCTCGGCGCCGTTGCCGGGGAGCATAGCTTTATTTGCAAGTTCACTTGGATTGATATTGTTCGCTGCAAATTCTCCATCATGGGTAAACCTCGCGATACTAAAGTCGCCATATTACCATCCACTACAAGAAAAGGTACAACTCTCAGTACCTCTGCTGCTCTTGATTCACCATCTGTGATAAGTAAACTTGTTTCACCACCACAAGCTTCAAATGCTGGTACTTCTGCTGAATCTGAAAATTCCTCTTATAATTTTGATGATGCTTCTGTTGTGCTTGATAATGATGGTTCATTAGGATCTTTTCTAGATACTACAATTGCTAGGTTTAGACAGATTGAAAGTACTGAAACTCCTAATTAAAATGCTGCTACACCTGTTAATTCACCTGAGTCTGTTGAATACTCTAGTGATGATCTTGATGAAGATTATGTAGAACTTGATGATGATTTCATTGATAAATGCAATGCTACTACTGGTACAAGTAATATTAAAAAGCTTCTTGCACAACACACTGTTAGATATAAACTGTCCCCTGATCCTAAATTTGCCACATCTCCTATAAACATTAAGGATAAGGATTATGATTTTTCTCTTGATTTATCTCATATATCTATTGTTGAGAAAACACCTTTTTGTGGTACTGAAAAAGAAAGTGCTGTAGAACACATGATTGAGCTGTCTACTCTGAGTAGCTTGTTTTCTGATGATGTTAAGAAGTACTTATTTCGTTGCTAAAAATTTTCCTTTCTCATTAAAGGATGATGCTAAAACTTCGTATAATAGTTTGCCAACTGATTCTATTGATAGTCCAAGTGATTTGCTTGATGTTTTCTTTCGGAAATACTTTCCTGCTAGTGCTCAACATATTGCTTTGCAGAGAATTTATAATTTTGACCAGGAAGATGGAGAGAAATTGCTTGAGGCTTGGGCGAGATTTTGCTCTCTTATTAGAGCTCGGCCTGGACATGATTTGGAAAAGCATGATTTACTTGATATATTTTATAGTGGACTAACCATTGAGTCTAGGGCATACCTGGATAGTGTGCTGGTTGTGTTTTCAGGAAAAGAACTCCAGACGACGCTGAAGAATTATTGGCTAGAATAGGCCGGAATCATGATGATTGGTCTACACCTGAACCAACCCTGACACCAATATTGAAGAAGAGGGGTATGATTAAATTAAATGATGAAGATATGAGGGAGGCCAAGAAATCTCTTAAAGAGAAGGGTATTAAATCCGAAGATGTGAAGAATTTACCTCCCATAGAAGATTTATGCAAGATAACTCCCCCTTCATCCATGATTGAGGTACACTCTCTTGAACGCTTTACTAGGGAAGATATTCCGTATTCAAAACCTCCTGCTCAATGCTTAGATGAGTTTGATAATTATATTGTTAAGCAAAATAATTTTAATATGAGAGTAGGGAATCATTTAATGGAAAATTCTCGAGCTATTAGTGAATTGCATGGTATTGTGGAGAGAACCTCCAATGATGTTAAGATGCTTGTTAACCATTTTCATATGGTTCAAACTCAAATTGATCAACTCACTAAAGTGCAAAATGACTTGTTAAAAAATAGTTCTAAAGAAAAACATGCTTATGAAGTAACAACTAGAGGCGGTGTTTCTACCCAGGATCCTCTATATCCTGAAGGGCATCCCAAAAGAGTTGAACAAGATTCTCAACGAACTGAAACTAGTGCTCCTTCTAAGAAAAACAAAAAAGAAACATAAAACTGTTGTAGAATCCTCTGAGCCTGTTAATGATCCTAATAGTATTTCTATTTCTGATGCTGAAACTAAAAGTGGTAATGAACATGATAAAGATAATGATAAGAATGATGCTTCTGATAAAGAAGAGGTTGAAGATGAACCTGAAAAGCATGCTAAAAATAAAAAGTATACTAAAGAAGATTTTATTGCTAAGAAACATGGTAATGAAAGGGAACCTTGGGTTCAAAAGCAAATGCCTTTTCCTGCTAAGAAACTAAAATCAAAGGAAGAAGAACACTATAACAAATTTTGTGATTGGATGAAACCTTTGTTCCTGCAAATCCCTTTGACTGATGCTATTAAATTGCCTCCTTATTCAAAGTATATGAAAGATATTGTCTCTAACAAAAGGAAAATTCCTAATGAGATTTCTACTATGCTTGCTAATTACTCTTTCAATGGCAAAGTTCCAAAGAAGCTGGGCGACCCAGGTATACCGACTATTCCTTGTTCCATCAAGAATAATTATGTTAGAACTGCTCTATGTGATTTGGGAGCAGGTGTTAGTGTTATGCCTTTTTCTCTTTATAAGAGACTTTATTTAAATAAGTTGATACCAACTGATATATCTTTGCAAATGGCTGATAAATCTACTGCTATTCCTGTTGGTATATGTGAGGATGTTTCTGTTCAAGTTACTAATAATTTCTTAATATTAACTGATTTTGTTGTGTTGGAAATGCCTGAAAATGATAATATGTCTATTATTCATGGGAGACCTTTCCTTAACACCGCAGGGGCTGTTATTGATTGCAATAAAGGAAAAGTTACTTTCAATCTCGATGACAAGGAGCATACTGTTTATTTTCCCAAGAGGATTGATAAAGTATGTGGAGTTAATACAATTTCTAATGTGAGAACTATCAAAGTGGGAACTATTGATTGTCCTATATATGAGCCTAAGCAAGGATATCAAAGTATTATGATTGGATCCATATCAATTCAATACAAGGTAACATGATTGATTTGAGGTTTATTTCTTCTTATGTCATGTAAAATTTATTTGGTGGCAAGACTTAATCAACCTTGTTAACAAGTACATTTTATATGCATAGAAGGGCTAAACAACATTTCTTTCTTCCTCCACTTTCTTTACTTGCTGTAGCACTACTTGTTTTGCAAGATGCTTAGTTGTTTAGGGTTTGAAAATCTTTTTCTGCCCTGTAATAATAATTTTGACACCCAGAAATGTGCATTTTTCAAAGTTTTCAAAAATTTACAAAAATTATACTGTTGGTCTTATTTTTCGAAGAGCTACCTGGGAGCACCAGGGGCTGACCAGTGGGGCACACTGGGGCTCAACCCCATGTGCCGGCGCGGCCAAGGAGGGGGGCGCGCCACCCTGTGGTGTGGGCCCTCCTTGCCCCACTAATTCATCTCTTCCTCCCATCTCACTCTCTCTCCCGAAATAACTCGTACTCACTTTCTCTCACTCGCGTTTCCGCTCAAGAGCTCAAGATTTCTCGATCTCTTTGCTCAGCCCAGATTTCTGTCTGAAATTTGGCACATTTGCTCTCCGGTATGTGACTCTTTTAGTTTCCATCTTCTTGTTTTTGCTTTGTTTCTTTCCTAAAACAGAAAAAGACCAAAAATATTTCTGTTGTTTCTCTTTACCATTTGTTTAATTTGGTTTCTTGTTCTTATGTTGCTTTATTTGCTATCGTTGTTTTGCTAAAAGAAAATCCAAAAAGATTTTGCTTTGTTTGCTTGTTTCCTTTTGTTCTTGTTTCCAATTCGAAAACACCAAAAATATTTGCTGTTCTTCTTTGGTTTTGTAAAGTTCACAATGGAGTTCAGTGGTCTTCGGTGATTGGAGATGGGCTTTCATTTCATATTATTCAAGCTACACAAGTGAAAGGCAATAATGACGATCTACGACAATTCGACTATGGTGAGAGGCTGGTATGAAATCTATTTTTTTTCATTTTTGTACATATACTCATCCATGTGAGCATGCTTAGTTGGTTCATGTGAGGTATATGTCGTTTAAGAAAGTATAGTAGTTCATGATCTCTCATGTTTAGCTCCAATTTATTAATATGAGTAGCATGTCATAAATATTTGCTTGCATTGTTTTATTCATAGATAGATATGACATTGTGGTATCCTCCTCTGAATAATTCACTTGAATCAACTTGGCACATGCTCACGCATGCATATGACTGAACAAAAGTCAATTAAGCCTTGATGATTTACTTTACCTCAGAGTTCTTGTATCACTTTTATGCCTCTGTTAATTTATTTTGCCGCAAGCATGATTATGACAGTTATTGCTCTCTTGATTGTCGCTTCCCAGTCTATTACTAGCCTTCACTTGTACTGAGCGGGAACGCTGCTCGTGCTTCCAAACCCCTGAAAACCAAGTTATTCCAGAGTGTCCACCATAAATACCTATGCATGGCATTTCAAACCATTCCAAGTAAATTCTCATGTGCTACCTTTGAACCTTCAAAATGCTTCTCAATTTGTGTCGATGTTTTATAGCTCATGAGGAAATATGTGGTGTTTATCTTTCAATCTTGTCATTTACTCCTGACAGACTTTCATAATGGACTAGTGGCACATCCGCTTATCCAATAATTTTGCAAAAAGAGCTGGCAACGGGGTTCCCAGCCCCAATTAATTAACTTCCATTAATTATTCTCTTCACATGTTTTGTCCTGATTCATCAGTAAGCAACTTAATTTGCAAATAGACACTCCTCCATGGTATGTGAATGTTGGAAGGCACCCGAGGATTCGGTTAGCCATGGCTTGTGTAAGCAAAGGTTGGGGGAGTGTCATCCATAATAAAACTAAAATATATGTGTAAACAAAAGAGAAGAGGGATGATTTACCTTGCTGGTAGAGATAACGTCCTTCATGGGAGCCGCTCTTGAAAGTCTGGTTGACGAGGTAGTTAGAGTACCCACTATCATTCGTTGACAACAACAAACACCTCTCAAAATAAATTTACTCCTGTTTTACAAATGAAAAGCTCTAGCGCATGTTAATCCCTCGCTTCCCTCGCGAAGGGTCAATCTTTTACTTTTACATTGAGTCTCCATCCTTTCTTTGAGCACTTTCTTGAGAGCACAACTTGTCATTCTTAGTATAATATGCTTGTCCCAAAATGTGATTAACTGTGGTATAACTTTGATGCTTTTATCTTTGATAATCTCTACTTCCGAGTCTTCCCATGAACTTCAAAGGTGCCCGAGCATTTATGTTTTGCTGTACAAATACGGGCAAGCGAGATACCACTTTATCATATCCTTCTATGAACATTGCAATCCTGCTGATAGACATGATTCATGATGCTTATTATTAATTTGTTGGTACCTTTTCGATGATTGACATAGCTATTAGATGATTTTACTTGCATGTAGTTTATTATGAATTGCTTAAGTACTTGTCCATGTCATGAGAATATTTACATCATATAAACAAATGTGTTCGTGAAAGTTCTTTTATCGCACTCAGTTGTTAACTGAATTGCTTGAGAACAAGCAATAAGCTAAGCTTGGGGGAGTTGATACGTTCAAAACGTATCTACTTTCCCGAACACTTTTGCTATTGTTTTGCCTCTAATTTGTGTATTTTGGATACAACTAACACGGACTAACGCTGTTTTCGGCGAAATTGCTCCAGTGTCTCGTTTTTGTGCAGAAATTCAACTTTCGGGAAAATCCCCGGAATTAATGTCAAAGGGCTTATTTTTCCAGAAGATTCACGGAGCCAGAAGGTCAGGCCAGGGGAGGGCCCACGGCCCCCACACCATGGGCCGGCGCGGCCTAGGAGGGGGGTGCGCCGCCCTATGGTGAGGCCGCCTCGGGCAGCCTCTGACGCCCCCCTATGGACTATTTAAGGGTTTCGATCTAAAAACGCGAGACGGGAAGTCGAAATCGCCAGAAGACATCCAGAACGCCGCCACCATCGCGAAACTCCGTCTCGGGACCAGAAACTCCGTTCTGGCACTCCGCCGGGACGGGGAATCGGAGGAGATCATCGTCATCATCACAACCGACGCCTCTCCATCGACCAGCCATGTTTCCCCCATCCATGTGTGAGTAATTCCCCCGCTGTAGGCTGAAGGGGATGGTAGGGATTGGATGAGATTGGTCATGTAATAGCATAAGATTGTTAGGGCATAGTGCCTAGTATCCGTAATTGGTACTTTTATGATATTGTTGCAACTTGTTATGCTTAATGCTTGTCACTAGGGCCCGAGTGCCATGATCTCAGATCTGAACATGTTATTGTTTCATGATGATATGCATTGCTTTATGATCTTACTTGCAAGTTGTATAAACGTATTGTTGTCCGGAACCCGAGGCCCCAAAGTGACAGAAATTGGGACAACCGAAGGGGAAGGCAGTGATATGAGGATCACATGTGTTCACGGAGTGTTAATGGTTTGCTCTGGTGCTCTATTAAAAGGAGTACCTTAATTTCCAGTAGATTCCCTAGAGGCCTGTAACGGCCCTGGGTAGCACCCCTATTAGATTTTGTCTGTTCTTTTTCTTTTGCGCATCATCATGCATCATATCATCCATGTTTTTATTAAATAAAATTATTTTATAAAACCCTTCCTTGTCTTTCCTTAAATAAAACCTTATCCTCTTCCTCTCATATTTCTTAGTTTATAACTAAGTCTTTCCAACAAATACATTTTGTATAAAATGTGTTTTGTTTTGGGTAAGAAATAAACTAAATATTTTGAAAACTAATTTTGAATCTATCTCACGCCTTTCCTTAGTTTCAAAACAGGAACATAATTTAAATTCAAAAGGTTTGAACAAAAACAGAAAAAGAAAATAAAAACCCCTCTTCCTTTCTTCTCCCTGGGCCCTGCCTCTCTTTTCTCTCTCTCAGCCCAACCCAGCAGCCAACCCCCTGGCCCCTTCTATTTCTCTCACCGGCGGCCCACTCCCTTCTCCCCTCTTTTCCTTTTTCCTTGGCCCAGCCCAGCTCCTTCAGCCCACCTTCTCCCAGCGAACCGGTACGCAGCGCTCCTCCTTGTCGTCTTTCCCAGGACCGAGCACGAGAGAAGCGTGAACTTTTCCCCTCTCCGTGGTCCTCCCCACAACCACCGCACCTCCACCACATGCTTCCCCTGCTCTTTATCTTCCTGTGCAAACCCTAGCCCTCCTCTCATCCCCCTCCTCGCGCCGCCAACCCTCTCTCCCTCCCCGCGTTTTCTTCTCCATCACCGAGAGTCACCTCACAGCATCACCGTCGCCCACCCATCTCCAGCCACCCCTCGCCATGCCGAGAGCACCAGGAGCTCCGCCTCGTCGCCACGATCTCCCTCGTCCAAGGAATCGACCCACCGCGCCCTATGCTGACGACACGGTCGCCGTTTCTTCGCCACGGCCGCCGCGCTCCGACGCCGATTCCCGCCGCCATGGTCATCCTCCACCTCTACCGCTGCCTCCTCGAGCTTCAGGGTAAGCAGGCGCACCTCCTGGACCCCTCGGTTGCCTCCCCCTCCTCCGGTTCGCCCTCTTTTCGTTGATGCCGCCGCCTTCCTCCGCAGACGTCCCCGCCGGAGAAGCTCCGGTGAACCTCCGGTCTCGGCGCCGCCTCCTTCGGTCGGTCGAAACAACGAGACGCGTCGAACGCCACCACCCGCGCATCCTGGAACCCACGGAGTCACCCGCACGCGCGATGCCAGCCTGCGGTGGTCACCGCCGCTTGATTGCGCGTAGATGACACGTCCGTTGGGAACCCCAAGAGGAAGGTGTGATGCGCACAGTAGCAAGTTTTCCCTCGGTAAGAAACCAAGGTTTAATCGAACCAGTAGGAGTCAAGAAGCACGTTGAAGGTTGATGGCGGCGGGATGTAGTGCGACGCAACACCAGGGATTCCGGCGCCAACGTGGAACCTGCACAACACAACCAAAGTACTTTGCCCAAACAAAACAGTGAGGTTGTCAATCTCACCGGCTTGCTGTAACAAAGGATTAGATGTATAGTGTGGATGATGATTGTTTGCAGAAAACGATAGAACAAGTATTGCGGTAGATTGTATTCGATGTAAAAGAATGGACCGGGGTCCACAGTTCACTAGAGGTGTCTCTCCCATAAGATAAATAGCATGTTGGGTGAACAAATTACAGTTCGGCAATTGACAAATAGAGAGGGCATGACCATGCACATACATGATATGATGAGTATAGTGAGATTTAATTGGGAATTACGACAAAGTACATAGACCGCTATCCAGCATGCATCTATGCCTAAAATGTCCACCTTCAGGTTATCATCCGAACCCCTTCCAGTATTAAGTTGCAAACAACGAGACAATTGCATTAAGTATGGTGCGTAATGTAATCAATAACTACATCCTCGGACATAGCATCAATGTTTTATCCCTAGTGGCAACAAGACATCCACAACCTTAGAACTTTCTGTCACCTTGTCCTAGATTTAATGGAGGCATGAACCCACTATCGAGCATAAATACTCCCTCTTGGAGTTAAGAGTAAAAACTTGGCCGAGCCTCTACTAATAACGGAGAGCATGCAAGATCATAAACAACACATAGGTAATAGATTGATAATCAACATAACATAGTATTCTCTATCCATCGGATCCCAACAAACACAATATATAGCATTACAGATAGATGATCTTGATCATGTTAGGCAGCTCACAAGATCCGACAATGAAGCACATAAGGAGAAGACGACCATCTAGCTACTGCTATGGACCAATAGTCCAGGGGTGAACTACTCACTCATCACTCCGGAGGCGACCATGGTGGTGAAGAGTCCTCCGGGAGATGATTCCCCTCTCCGGCAGGGTGCCGGAGGCGATCTCCTGAATCCCCCGAGATGGGATTGGCGGCGGCGGCGTCTCCGGAAGGTTTTCCGTATCGTGGCTCTCGGTGCCGGGGGTTTCGCGATGAAGACTATATGTAGGCGGAAGGGCAGCCTCGGAGGGGTCACGGGGCCCCACACAACGGGGCCGCGCGGGCCCTATGCTGGCCGCGCCGCCCTAGTGTGGCGGCGCCCCGTGGCCCCACTTCGTCTTCTCTTCGGTCTTCCGGAAGCTTCGTGGCAAAATAGGCCCCCGGGCGTTGATTTCGTCCAATTCCGAGAATATTTCCTTACTAGGATTTACGAAACCAAAAACACGAGAAAACAACAAGCGGCTCTTCGGCATCTCGTTAATAGGTTAGTGCCGGAAAATGCATAAATATGACATAAAGTATGCATAAAACATGTAGATATCATCAATAATGTGGCATGGAACATAAGAAATTATCGATACGTCGGAGACGTATCACCACTCCTCTCGCCGCGCCCGGCATCAAACACCTGGTGTGCCTGTGCCGATGGTTCGCCAGCTCAGTCGCCACGTCGTCGACTGGACCCCACCCGTCAGCGACTTGGGCTAAACCCGCTCCGGTGAGAATCCCCACCAGATCCAGATCTGTTCCACTTTGCATCCAGCCCCCTGCCTGTTTTGTTTTATTAACCCGCAGCCCCCAGCGATGCTGCTTTTCAGCATAACCCCCTGAAACTATGTGAATCTAACCCGGGATCCTTCCCCTGGATAGATTTTGTTTTCGGGTCCTTTCCTAATTAAAATAAACCTGTTTATCTATTTTTAAATGATAAAAACTAATCTGCTAATATCTTTTAATTGGTAACTCGAAATTAAAAGTGTTGTATATGATTTTTGATCAGAAAAATGTGATGAACATGATTATGCCATCCATACCTGCTGTTGCAGAATGCATCATACAATCTCGTGATAGTTTGCATTAACACCTAATATGGAACATATGGAATATGAGGGATACTATATAAATGTTGTCCGGTTCCATTTAACTTTGAAGTAGCGCACCCTTGCCATGCTATGCCATGCTAACAACCACTTAACTTTGCCGGTAGAAAATGCAACTCCAACCTAATTTGTTTGTCCGGGATTCCGACTCCGATTAAATTGGATAAGTCCATCGCATCATCCTTGCCATGTCATGCATGCATATCATATCTGGAGCATGCTGATTCTTCTCCGTAGTAGTAAGACTTGCATGCGTTGTTGTCCAGCATTTGCTTCTTCCCGGATAGGATCACGAAGTGTTGATGTGAGATACGACGAGTTCTCCGACAAGTTCTTCTGCAGCTTTTCACAGGCGAGCCCTCTCTCTTCACCTATTTTACTCTCTCCCTCGCATTGCTATCCTTATGTTGCGCTTCTTCATCGAGTCACGTGTCCTATTCCACTTGTTTACCATAATAATCCTATATGTATCATCCCTCACCCATAGCCGTTGCTTGATGTTTGAGCCTTGCGAGTCGTAGGCGTGTTTAGGCTCTGTTGTTATCTCGACCTGATATCGGGATATGTTGGGTTGTTGGGAGGTTATCACATGCTATATCAGTTGTTGGAGATACACATGCTCTATTTAATTGTTAACAACTAAAATTGTAAGTAGAGGCATCTGTGAGCCCCTTTGCGAAAGCATCGGAACTTTGACTTGCTAATGTCCCCTAGGACCCGAGTTCTTGTTATCTGTTCCGAGATTGAGCGCTCTACCCATGCGTGGGGAGGATTATTGGGACCCCCCCCCCCCCCCTCACCCATTACCTTTTTCTCAAGTTAGTTGAAAAGGGGGCCACAACCTTGGTTTTATTTGCCTATGCCATGTATGCCATGCTTTACTTCGTGTTGCCTTCGGGTGTTTACTTCCTGTTGCCTTCGGGTGTTTATATTCTGTACTGTACCCCGCGGGACGTTTAGCGAAGCGTGTGGTTTGCACGCCTAGCCGCCGACGCAAACCCTGAGTCCGTCTCGGAGTACGGCCGGACTTCGTCACGGGTAGCTTAGTTGGGTGACCCCCTAGACTTTGTTGTTGAACTGGGAACGGTCTTGTTGTGAGACATCCACCTGTCGTAAGTGGGTCGAGCATGCATATGGTTACATTTGGGAAACCCCTGCAGGGTGTACATCTTATCGATAAGCCGTGTCCGCGGTTATGGACGACTTGGAATTGTATAGCTCGATCATAGAACAACTTACACCTTATACTTGTTGTTAATAATCTGATAATAACTTGCGTAGTAATATAGCATTACTACAACTGATACCTAATAAAACTTGTCCACCGTTGAGTGCCTTTTACATTGCCTCTTCGCAATTGTTGAAGGGGTTATGTGTATTTGGCTGGGTTATGTTTGTGTAGTATTTTACCTGTTACCTTATGCGCTCTCTTATCTTATCTGAGTAGATGGATGTTGTAGTGTGTCTCTATTGGTTATAGTTTTGCTGCCGCTAAACCTACCATATAGCCCCAGGCGATATATATATATATATATACTCGCCCGGCGAGCATAGCCATTTCTAGTCTCGCTAAGTACGTGCCGGAGTTCGTTCCTTGGTACTTACTCTCGCCTTTTCCCTTTCTCTTTTGCTTCCTCCCTTTTGTCGGCAACCGATGGCCCGACTTCGACATGTACAAGATGACGACGTTAGCAAGGTTACCCTTCCGGCTTGGCCTCGGGCGGGGTTATGGACGCCACTGGTTATCTTCAGGACTCTTAGTCCAATTTGTATCTTGTCCGTACTCGGACGTATTCGATCTTATGTATGATTTGGATCTTTGTATTGTATATTTGTATCTTGACTCGTTGGAGTCGTTGTTGTAATATATGTATCTTGTGGGCTCTATTGTAATCCTGTTGTAATGTTACCGCTCGTGTTAATTCCTCTGGCATCACGTGTGTGATTCGTCGCGCACGTCGTGTCGGAGGGCGTCTCTGAATCGATATCGTGCGGATTTCGGCGGGTTCGCTGGGATCCTCAGGATACCGGTTCCGGGGCGTCACAAGTTGGTATCAGAGCTCAGGTTGATGGTACCCCACTAGTCCAGCCTGTAGGATAACCTTGCCAATGGTCGTTGAGTTTAGAGTGTCAAAACTATTTTCTAAAATTCGTTGGATAGATCTAATTAGCTCTGATTTTTCTCCTTACCTATATTCTTTCTCTTCTCACCTTTGCGAGTTTTGAATCTTCTCTTATCTGCTTCTCCGAGTCATAGGTTTCAACGTGGGTTGGACGATCTCTGCCTTAACCTAATAGGACCGATCTCTGAAGACCTTCCGACAGGAGTACATCACCGACGGCAACCTTGTCTTCTCCGGTTGATATCATCCTTATCTTGTGATCCCTCTTTCCTTGTGCTTTGACCCAATCGAATCCTTGCTGACAATGCTTGTCGATATCGTCAATCTGAGATCCGAGAGTTGGTTACACGATTCTTCTATTTATGTTCATGGTTAATAGTTCGGGTGCGGGATGGATTGGCCCCCATACCGACTACTCTTACTATTCGCCTTGTTACCTGAATTTGTGGATCCGTGTAACTGTTACTCCTTCCTTTGTTTCTCCGGAGTCATCATCGTCATCGGAACAATGACTTCTTGTTGGTGGTGTTGACCGCCCAAGCTGGAGCAAGACATCTTGTTAGTGGTGTCGAGAAGATCGACACATCGCCTAAAGACCCGATAGTCCACCTCTCTCCCCCGTACCTTGGCGTGGGATCTCGGGGCGCGATCCCTTGTTAGTGGTGTCGATTGTAACGGCCCCGGGTAGCACCCCTATTAGATTTTGTCTATTCTTTTTTGTTTTGCGCATCATCATGCATCATGCATCATATCATCCATGTTTTTATTAAATAAAATTATTTTATAAAACCCTTCCTTGTCTTTCCTTAAATAAAACCTTATCCTCTTCCTCTCATATTTCTTAGTTTATAACTAAGTCTTTCCAACAAATACATTTTGTATAAAATGTGTTTTGTTTTAGGTAAGAAATAAAGTAAATATTTTGAAAACTAATTTTGAATCTATCTCACGCCTTTCCTTAGTTTCAAAACAGGAACATAATTTAAATTCAAAAGGTTTGAATAAAAACAGAAAAAGAAAATAAAAACCCCTCTTCCTTTCTTCTCCCTGGGCCCTGCCTCTCTTTTCTCTCTCTCAGCCCAACCCAGCAGCCAACCCCCTGGCCCCTTCTATTTCTCTCACCGGCGGCCCACTCCCTTCTCCCCTCTTTTCCTTTTTCCTTGGCCCAGCCCAGCTCCTTCGGCCCACCTTCTCCCCAGCGAACCGGTACGCAGCGCTCCTCCTTGTCGTCTTTCCCAGGACCGAGCACGAGAGAAGCGTGAACTTTTCCCCTCTCCGTGGTCCTCCCCTCAACCACCGCACCTCCACCACATGCTTCCCCTACTCTTTATCTTCCTGTGCAAACCCTAGCCCTCCTCTCATCCCCCTCCTCGCGCCGCCAACCCTCTCTCCCTCCCCGCGTTTTCTTCTACATCACCGAGAGTCACCTCACAGCATCACCATCGCCCACCCATCTTCGGCCACCCCTCGCCATGCCGAGAGCACCAGGAGCTCCGCCTCGTCGCCACGATCTCCCTCGTCCAAGGAATCGACCTACCGCGCCCTGTGCTGACGACACGGTCGCCGTTTCTTCGCCACGGCCGCCGCGCTCCGACGCCGATTCCCGCCGCCATGGTCATCCTCCACCTCTACCGCTGGCTCCTCGAGCTTCAGGGTAAGCAGGCGCACCTCCTGGACCCCTCGGTTGCCTCCCCCTCCTCCGGTTCGCCCTCTTTTCGTTGATGCCGCCGCCTTCCTCCGCAGACGTCACCGCCGGCGAAGCTCCGGTGAACCTCCTGTCTCGGCGCCGCCTCCTTCTGGTCAGAAACAACGAGACGCGTCGAACGCCACCACCCGCGCATCCTGGAACCCACGGAGTCACCCGCACGCGCGATGCCAGCCTGCGGTGGTCACCGCCGCTCCTCTCGCCGTGCCCGGCATCAAACACCTGGTGTGCCTGCGCCGATGGTTCGCCAGCTCAGCCGCCACATCATCGGCTGGACACCACCCGTCATCGACTTGGGCTAAACCCGCTCCGGTGAGAATCCCCACCAGATCCAGATCTGTTCCACTTTGCATCCGGCCCCCTGCCTGTTTTGTTTTATTAACCCGCAGCCCCCAGCGCTGCTGCTTTTCAGCATAACCCCCTGAAACTATGTGAATCTAACCCGGGATCCTTCCCCTGGATAGATTTTGTTTTCGGGTCCTTTCCTAATTAAAATAAACCTGTTTATCTATTTTTAAATGATAAAAACTAATATGCTAATATCTTTTAATTGGTAACTCGAAATTAAAAGTGTTGTATATGATTTTTGATCAGAAAAATGTGCTGAACATGATTATGCCATCCATACCTGCTGTTGCATAATGCATCATACAATATCGTGATAGTTTGCATTAACACCTAATATGGAACATATGGAATATGAGGGATACTATATAAATGTTGTCCGGTTCCATTTAACTTTGAAGTAGCGTACCCTTGCCATGCTATGCCATGCTAACAACCACTTAACTTTGCCGGTAGAAAATGCAACTCCAACCTAATTTGTTTGTCCGGGATTCTGACTCCGATTAAACTGGATAAGTGCATCGCATCATCCTTGCCATGTCATGCATGCATATCATATCTGGAGCATGCCGATTCTTCTCCGTAGTAGTAAGACTTGCATGCGTTGTTGTCCAGCATTTGCTTCTTCCCGGATAGGATCACGAAGTGTTGATGTGAGATACGACGAGTTCTCCGACAAGTTCTTCTGCAGCTTTTCACAGGCGAGCCCTCTCTATTCACCTATTTTACTCTCTCCCTCGCATTGCTATCCTTATGTTGCGCTTCTTTATCGAGTCACATGTCCTATTCCACTTGTTTACCATAATAATCCTATATGTATCATCCCTCACCCATAGCCGTTGCTTGATGTTTCAGCCTTGCGAGTCGTAGGCGTGTTTAGGCTCTGTTGTTATCTCGACCTGATATCGGGATATGTTGGGTTGTTGGGAGGTTATCACATGCTATATCAGTTGTTGGAGATACACATTCTCTATTTAACTGTTAACAACTAAAATTGTAAGCAGAGGCATCTGTGAGCCACTTTGTGAAAGCATCGGAACTTTGACTTGCTAATGTCCCCTAGGACCCGAGTTCTTGTTATCTGTTCCGAGATTGAGCGCTCTACCCATGCGTGGGGACGATTATTGGGACCCCCCTCACCCATTACCTTTTTCTCAAGTTAGTTGAAAAGGGGGCCACAACCTTGGTTTTATTTGCCTATGCCATGTATGCCATGCTTTACTTCCTGTTGCCTTCGGGTGTTTACTTCCTGTTGCCTTCGGGTGTTTATATTCTGTATTGTACCCCGCGGGACGTTTAGCGAAGCGTGTGGTTTGCACGCCTAGCCGCCGACGCAAACCCTGAGTCCGTCTCGGAGTACGGCCGGACTTCGTCACGGGTAGCTTAGTTGGGTGGCCCCCCTAGACTTTCTTGTTGAGCCGGGAACGGTCTTGTTGTGAGACATCCACCTGTCGTAAGTGGGTCGAGCATGCGTATGGTTACATTTGGGCAACCCCTGCAGGGTGTACATCTTATCGATAAGCCGTGTCCGCGGTTATGGACGACTTGGAATTGTATAGCTCGATCATAGAACAACTTACACCTTATACTTGTTGTTAATAATCTGATAATAACTTGCGTAGTAATATAGCATTACTACAACCGATACCTAATAAAACTTGTCCACCGTTGAGTGTCTTTTACATTGCCTCTTCGCAATTGTTGAAGGGGATATGTGTATTTGGTCGGGTTATGTTTGTGTAGTATTTTACCGGTTACCTTATGCGCTCTCTTATCTTATCTGAGTAGACGGATGTTGTAGTGTGTCTCTATTGGTTATAGTTTTGCTGCCGCTAAACCTACCATATAGCCCCAGGCGATATATATATATACTCGCCCGGCGAGCATAGCCATTTCTAGTTTCGCTAAGTACGTGCCGGAGTTCGTTCCTTGGTACTTACTCTCGCCTTTTCCCTTTCTCTTTTGCTTCCTCCCTTTTGTCGGCAACCGATGGCCCGACTTCGACGAGTACAAGATGACGACGTTAGCAAGGTTACCCTTCCGGCTTGGCCTCGGGCAGGGTTATGGACGCCATTGGTTATCTTCGGGACTCTTAGTCCAATTTGTATCTTGTCCGTACTCGGACGTATTCGATCTTCTCGTATGATTTGGATCTTTGTATTGTATATTTGTATCTTGACTCGTTGGAGTCGTTGTTGTAATATATGTATCTTGTGGGCTCTATTGTAATCATGTTGTAATGTTACCGCTCGTGTTAATTCCTCTGGCATCACGTGTGTGATTCGTCGCGCACGTCGTGTCGGAGGGCGTCTCTGAATCGATATCGTGCGGATTTCGGCGGGTTCGCTGGGATCCTCAGGATACCGGTTCCGGGGCGTCACAAGGCCCGGCTGCCACCGGCTGGTAGGACAAAAGATGTTGTGCAAGTTTCTCATTGCGAGCACATACGACTAAATATGGAACACATGCCTATTGATTGATTAGTACTTGGATACCGTTTTATTACTATCTGCAAATGCCCTACCTTGATTGTTACATGAGTTTCTCTCATCCATGCAATGCCCGTTCATCCATCCCTGTGCCTACAGTATTTTAATCCTGCTCGTTTACTATAATCACTACTATCTGTCTTTGTTACACTCGCTGCTGATATTTCACCACTCGCTACTGCTATAAAACTGTTACTACTGATAAACTCTTGCGAGAAAGTCTGTTTCCAGGTGCAGCTGAATTGACAACTCCGCTGTTAAGGCTTACAAATATTCTTTGGCTCCCCTTGTGTCGAATCAATAAATTGGGTTTTACTTCCCTCGAAGACTGTTGCGATCCCCTATACTTGTGGGTCATCAGCGGACAGGATATCGGCGACCGCGAGATGTAGAGCATGGGCGAGGGGGTCGCAGCGGCGGTGGCGGTGGAGGGCGTGGACGAGTGTGCGAGGTCTTCGTGAGGGTTTCCTGTTTCCAGGAGGTGGCTAGGAGCTCGCGCACGCGCTCGGGCGGCATGTTGGGACAACCTGGAAGAAGTGGAGGCAGGGGTTGCCGGAGCCGGAGTACGTGGCGGAGCAGTTCTCCGTGAGCGCCCTCTGCGGCTTGAGGGCACGTTGAAGGCGGCGTCGAGGAGATCGAGGAAGGTGCCACGCTGGTGCACCATCGCCGGCGGCGTCGGCCGAAGGGCGCGCGCCGGCGCGTGTCGAGGAGGTCGAGGAAGGGGTGCCACGCCAGTGCACCGTCGTCGGGGTGGTGGAACCCTAGGTCTGGGGACTCGCTCGGGAGAGAATTAGGTACCGGACGACGATACATCGTCATGGGCGGCCCAGGTACGCGATTGGGCAGAAGTGGCCCAGGTACGGAGCGGGGGTACGACCAAGACGGACGAAAAGGGCAGAATAGAGAATAACTTCATTCTTTTTAAGTAGTTTAGATGCAGAAAAAGGTAAGACATAGACAGAGAAGACTAAGTAATAAAATCTACCCTTATGCATGCATCAAACATCGAAACACAAAACATCCATATAAAAATATGAAAAGGTTTTTATCAAACTATTATTGCCATACCACAAGGGATTGGTATGGTCAAACAACTAAGCGAAGATAAAACGGTAAGATAGATAAATGGTGGTCAACTATTTATCTTCCTCGTCTACATCAACTTCCTCTTCCACTATCTCAAATGTGAGTCCCGCCTCTAAGAATCCTGCCTTGTACTCCTTGAGCTCCTTAGCCAACTCTTCATTCTTCTCCTGCAAGTCCCTCTTCTCAGCATGTAACTGCTGGCATGTAGTTGACACACGTCTGTTGGGAACCCCAAGAGGAAGGTGTGATGCGCACAGCAGTAAGTTTTCCTTCAGTAAGAAACCAAGGTTATCGAACCAGTAGGAGTCAAGGGCCACGTGAAGGTTGTTGGTGACGGAGTGTAGTGCGGCGCAACACCAGGGATTCCGGCGCCAACGTGGAACCTGCACAACACAATCACAATACTTTGCACCAACTTAACAGTGAGGTTGTCAATCTCACCGGCTTGCTGTAAACAAAGGATTAAACTTATGGTGTGGAAATGATGTTTTTTTGCGAAGAACAGTAGAGAACAGAGTTTGCAGTAGATTGTATTTCAGATGTAAAAGAATGGACCGGGGTCCACAGTTCACTAGTGGTGTCTCTCCAATAAGATAAATAGCATGTTGGGTGAACAAATTACAGTTGGGCAATTGACAAATAGAGAGGGCATAACAATGCACATACATATCATGATGACTACTATGAGATTTAATCGGGGCATTACGACAAAGTACATAGACCGCTATCCGGCATGCATCTATGCCTAAAAAGTCCACCTTCGAGGTTAGCATCCGCACCCCTTCCGGTATTAAGTTGCAAACAACGGACAATTGCATTAAGTATGGTGCGTAATGTAATCAACACAAATATCCTTAGACAAAGCATTGATGTTTTATCCCTAGTGGCAACAGCACATCCACAACCTTAGAACTTTCACGTCATCGTCCCGGATTCAATGGAGGCATGAACCCACTATCGAGCATAAATACTCCCTCTTGGAGTTACAAGTAACAACTTGGCCAGAGCCTCTACTAGCAACGGAGAGCATGCAAGAACATAAACAACACATATATGATAGATTGATAATCAGCTTGACATAGTATTCCATATTCATCGGATCCCAACAAACACAACATGTAGCATTACAAATAGATGATCTTGATCATGATAGGCAGCTCACAAGATCTAACATGATAGCACAAGAGGAGAAGACAACCATCTAGCTACTGCTATGGACCCATAGTCCAAGGATGAACTACTCACACATCAGTCCGGAGGCGGTCATGGTGATGAAGAGTCCTTCGGGAGATGATTCCCCTCTCCGGCAGGGTGCCGGAGGCGATCTCCTGAATCCCCCGAGATGGGATTGGCGGCGGCGTCTCTGGAACTTTTTCCGTATCGTGGCTCTCCGTAATAGGGTTTTCGCGACGGAGAGTATAAGTAGGCGGAAGGGCAGAGTCGGAGGAGGCACGAGGGGCCCACACCACAGGGCGTCACGGGCCCCTCCTTGGCCACGCCGGCCTGTGGTTTGGCCACCTCGTGGCCCCACTTCGTATGCTCTTCGGTCTTCTGGAAGCTCCGTGGAAAAATAAGACCCTGGGCGTTGATTTCGTCCAATTCCGAGAATATTTCCTTTGTAGGATTTACGAAACCAAAAACAGCTGAAAACAACAGAATCGGCTCTTCGGCATCTTGTCAATAGGTTAGTGCCGTAAAATGCATAATAATGATGTAAAGTGTGTATAAAACATGTGAGTATTGTCATAAAAGTAGCATGGAACATAAGAAATTATAGATACGTTGATCATACTATTGTAAACACATGTAATGAATGCAGCGATCAAAACAATGGTAATGACATGAGTAAACAAATGAATCATAAAGCAAAGACTTTTCATGAATAGTACTTCAAGACAAGCATCAATAAGTCTTGCATAATAGTTAACTCATAAAGCAATAAATCAAAGTAAAGGTATTGAAGCAACACAATGGAAGATTAAGTTTCAGCGGTTGCTTTCAACTTATAACATGTGTATCTCATGGATATTGTCAACATAGAGTAATATAACAGGTGCAATATGAAAGTATGTAGGAATCAATGCACAGTTCACACAAGTGTTTGCTTCTTGAGGTGGAGAGAAATAGGTGAACTGACTCAACATTAAAAGTAAAAGAAAGGTCCTTCGCAGAGGAAAGCATCGATTGCTATATTTGTGCTAGAGCTTTTATTTTGAAAACAAGAAACAATTTTGTCAATGGTAGTAATAAAGCATATGTATCATGTAAATTATATCTTACAAGTTGCAAGCCTCATGCATAGTATACTAATAGTGCCCGCACCTTGTCCTAATTAGCTTGGACTACCGGGATCATCGCAATACACATGTTTTAACCAAGTGTCACAAAGGGGTACCTCCATGCCGCTCTGTACAAAGGTCTAAGGAGAAAGCTCGCATTTTGGATTTCTCGCTTTTGATTATTCTCAACTTAGACATCCATACTGGGACAACATAGACAACGAGATAATGGACTCCTCTTTAATGCATAAGCATGTAGCAACAATTAGTGTTCTCATATGAGATTGAGGATATATGTCCAAAACTGAAACTTCCACCATGATTCATGGCTTTAGTTAGCGGCCCAATGTTCTTCTCTAACAGTATGCATGCTCTAACCATTAAAGTGGTAGATCTCCCTTACTTCAGACAAGACGGACAAGCATAGCAACTCACATGATATTCAACAAAGAGTAGTTGATGGCGTCCCCAGAAAACATGGTTATCGCACAACAAGCAACTTAATAAGAGATAAAGTGCATAAGTACATATTCAATACCACAATAGTTTTTAAGCTATTTGTCCCATGAGCTATATATTGTAAAGGTAAAGAATGGAAATTTTAAAGGTAGCACTCAAGCAATTTACTTTGGAATGGCGGAGAAATACCATGTAGTAGGTAGGTATGGTGGACACAAATGGCATAGTGGTTGGCTCAAGGATTTTGGATGCATGAGAAGTATTCCCTCTCGATACAAGGTTTAGGCTAGCAAGGTTATTTGAAACATACACAAGGATGAACCGGTGCAGCAAAACTCACATAAAAGACATATTGTAAACATTATAAGACTCTACACCGTCTTCCTTGTTGTTCAAAACTCAATACTAGAAATTATCTAGACTTTAGAGAGACCAAATATGCAAACCAAATTTTAGCAAGCTCTAGGTGTTTCTTCATTAATGGGTGCAAAGTATATGATGCAAGAGCTTAAACATGAGCACAACAATTTCCAAGTATCAAATTATCCAAGACATTTTATCAATTACTACATGTAGCATTTCCCGATTCCAACCATATAACAATTTAACGAAGAAGATTCAACCTTCGCCATGAATACTATGAGTAAAGCCTAAGGACATATTTGTCCACATGCAACAGCGGAGCGTGTCTCTCTCCCACACAATGAATGCTAGGATCCATTTTATTCAAACAAAACAAAAACAAAAACAAACCGACGCTCCAAGCAAAGCACATAAGATGTGATGGAATAAAAATATAGTTTCGGGGAGGAACCCGATAATGTTGTCGATGAAGAAGGGGATGCCTTGGGCATCCCCAGGCTTAGACGCTTGAGTCTTCTTAAAATATGCGAGGGGTGAACCACCGGGGCATCCCCAAGCTTAGAGCTTTCACTCTCCTTGATCATATCGTATCATCTCCCTCTCTTGATCCTTGAAAACTTCCTCCACACCAAACTCAAAACAACTCATTAGAGGGTTAGTGCATAATAAAAATTTACATGTTCAGAGGTGACATAATCATTCTTAACACTTCTGGACATTGCACAAAGCTACTTGGACATTAATAGAACAAAGAAATTCATCCATCATAGCAAAAGAGGCAATGCGAAATAAAAGGCAGAATCTGTCAAAACGAACGATCCGTAAAGACGGATTTTATTGAGGCACCAGACTTGCTCAAATGAAAATGCCCAAATTTAATGAAAGTTGCGTACATATCTGAGGATCACTCACGTTAATTGGCATAATTTTCTGAGTTACCTACAGAGAATTAGGCCCAGATTCGTGACGACAAAAGAAATGCATTTCTGCGCGAGTAATCCAAATCTAGTATGAACCTTACTATCAAAGACTTTACTTGGCACAACAATGCAACAAAACTAAGATAAGGAGAGGTTGCTACAGTAGTAACAACTTCCAAGACTCAAATACAAAATAAAAGTACTGTAGCAAAATAAACACATGGGTTATCTCCCAAGAAGTTCTTTCTTTATAGCCATTAAGATGGGCTCGAGCAGTTTTAATGATGCACTCGCAAGAAATAGTATTTGAAGCAAAAGAGAGCATCAAGAGGCAAATTCAAAACACATTTAAGTCTAACATGCTTCCTATGCATAGGAATCTTGTAAATAAACAAGTTCATGAAGAGCAAAGTAACAAGCATAGGAAGATAAAACAAGTGTAGCTTCAAAAATTTCAGCACATAGAGAGGCATTTTAGTAACATGAAAATTTCTACAACCATATTCTCCTCTCTCATAATAACTTTCAGTAGCAACATGAGCAAACTCAACAATATAACTATCAAATGAAACATTCTTATCATGAGTCTCATGCATAAAATTATTACTCTCCACATAAGCATAATCAGTTTTATTAGTTGTAGTGGGAGCAAATTCAACAAAGTAGCTATCATTATTATTCTCATCATCAAATATAGGAGGCATATTGTAATCATAATCAAATTTATCCTCCATAACAGGCGGTAACAAAAGACTACTATCATTATAATCATCATAAATAGGAGGCAAAGTATCATCAAAGTAAATTTTCTCCTCAATGCTTGGGGGACTAAAAAGATCATGAAAACTAGCTTCCCCAAGCTTAGAACTTTCTATATCATTAGCAACAATGGTATTCAAAGTGTTCATACTAATATGTTCCATGGGTTTTTTAATTTTCGCATCAAACCATCCATGTCTTAAATCAGGAAATAGAATAAGAAGCTCATTGTTGTCCATTATGCCAAACTAGTGTAAACAAGAAACAAAAAGATGCAATTGCGGGATCTAAAGGAAATAGCTTCGAGCACACACACAACGGTAACGAGAAAAGTACTTTACCCGGGACCGAAGTATGAGTGCCTTTTACCTTTCCTCCCCGGCAACGGCGCCGGAAAAGTGCTTGATGTCTACGGGTGCTTCTATTCTTGTAGACAGTGTTGGGCCTCCAAGAGCGAGAGGTTTGTAGAACAGCGGCAAGTTTCCCTTAAGTGGATCACCCAAGGTTTATCGATCTCGGGGAGGAAGAGGTCAAAGATATCCCTCTCATGCAACCCCTGCAACCACAAAGCAAGAAGTCTCTTGTGTCCCCAACACACCTAATAGGTGCACTAGTTCGGCGAAGAGATAGTGAAATACAGGTGGTATGAATAAGTATGAGCAGTAGTAACGGCGCCGGAAAAGTGCTTGCTCGGCGTGTGGTTGATGGTAGTAATATTGCAGGAAGTAAAGATGCGATAGAAACGATGAAACAAGCAGCGATAGCGATATTTAGGAACAAGGCCTAGGGATCATACTTTCACTAGTTGACACTCTCAACATTGATCACATAACGAGAATAAATAAATAGATGCTAGACTCTACACTCTCTTGTTGGATGATGAACACCACTAACGTGTAGGATTACACGAACCCTCAATGCCGGAGTTAACAAGCTCCACAATATTCGATGTTCATATTTAAATAACCTTAGAGTGCACGACAGATCAACATAACCAAACCAAGTACTAACATAGCATGCACACTCTGTCACCTTCACGCTACGAAAGGAGGCATAGATCACATCAATACCATCATAGCAATAGTTAACTTCATAATCTACAAGAGATCACAATCATAGCCTACGCCAAGTACTACACGATGCACACACTTGTCACCATTACACCGTGCGGGAGGAATAAACTACTTTAATAACATCACTAGAGTAGCACACGGATAAATTGTGATACAAAACACATTGCAATCATAAAGGGATATAAATAAGCACTTCACTATGCCATTCATAACGGTGAATAAGTATTCGTGAAATATAGCCTAAGAGACCCACACGGTGCACACACTGTCACCTTTACACACGTGGGACAAGGAGTCTCCCGGAGATCACATAAGTAAAACCCACTTGACTAGCACAATGACATCTAGATTACAAGCATCATCATATGAATCTCAATCATGTAAGGCAGCTCATGAGATTATTGTATTGAAGTACATAGGAGAGAGATGAACCACATAGCTACCGGTACAGCCCCGAGCCTCGATGGAGAACTACTCCCTCCTCATGGGAGACAGCAGCGTTGATGAAGATGGCGGTGGTGTCGATGGAGAAGCCTTCCGGGGGCACTTCCCCGTCCGGCGGCGTGCCGGAACGGAGACTCCTGTCCCCCGGATCTTGGCTTCGCGATGGCGGCGGCTCCGGAAGGTTTTCTCCGGTTTCGTCGAACGTGATAGGGTTTTCGCGACGGAGGTTTTAAGTAGGCGGAAGGGCAGCCTCGGAGGGGCACGGTGGGCCCACACACTAGGGGGAGCGGCCCCCCTGCCGGCCGCGCCGGGGTGGCGTGTGGGGCCCCCGGGGCTTCCCTCCGGCGGCTCTCGGGTGTTCGGAAGCTTCGTCCAATTATAAGACTGCGGGCGTTGATTTCGTCCAATTCGAGAATATTTCCTTACTAGGATTTACGAAACCAAAAACAGCGAGAAAACGAGGAGCGGCACTTCGGCATCTCGTCAATAGGTTAGTTCCGGAAAACGCATAATAATGACATAAAGTATGCATAAAACATGTAGATATCATCAATAATGTGGCATGGAACATAAGAAATTATCGATACGTCGGAGACGTATCAGCACCTTAGAGACATACATGAACTTTTGCTCCTTACCCACATAAGCTTTCTCCTTAAACTTAAGAGAAGAAAAAGTTGAACCCAAGGTTCCCATAGCTTCTTCAAGTTCACTAATCCTATGGGTTCGATTATCATGAGTAGCACAAGTTTCTAAAACGGCAATTCTCTCATTAATTCCACTTAGAGTTTTATCAAGTTTATCAGTGTTATTAAGTAATATCCCCAATTTAGTCTCAACACTTGGAAGATTTTTCTCTATGGCTTCCAACTTTTTCATGACATCTTCAAGAGATATTTCAATTTTAGCTTCATTAACAGGTGATATTCCAACTAGACTCTCAATAGTGCAACTAGCTTCTAAAGCAGGAGTGCCTAGGAAATTACCTCCCGCAAGAATATCAAGAAAATACCTATTCCAGCTAGAGATACCAATAAAAGTTCCTAAGTAGGATAATAGTGGAGTGTTTCTTAGTGCACCGATGAGCATCACTAATTCTATACCAAGCATCTTTAAAACTTTCTCCCCCTTGTTGCTTAAACGAACGAACTTCAACTTCAGGATTACTCATTTTAACAGTAGTAAATAAAGCAAACTAAATAAGGTAAAGTAAATGCAAGTAACTAATTTTTTGTGTTCTTGATATAGAGAAAGAAAACAAGACAGTAAATAAAATAAAGCAAGTAACTAATTTTTTTGTATTTTTGATATAGAGAAAGCAAACAAAGCAGTAAATAAAGTAAAGTAAAGCAAGACAAAAACAAAGTAAAGAGATTGGATGTGGGAGACTCCCCTTGCAGCGTGTCTTGATCTCCCCGGCAACGGCGCCAGAAAAATCCTTGTTGGCGTGTAGTTGACACACGTCTGTTGGGAACCCCAAGAGGAAGGTGTGATACGCACAGCAGTAAGTTTTCCCTCAGTAAGAAACCAAGGTTATCGAACCAGTAGGAGTCAAGGGCCACGTGAAGGTTGTTGGTGACGGAGTGTAGTGCGGCGCAACACCAGGGATTCCGACGCCAACGTGGAACTCGCACAACACAATCACAATACTTTGCCCCAACTTAACAGTGAGGTTGTCAATCTCACCGGCTTGCTGTAAACAAAGGATTAAACGTATGGTGTGGAAAATGATGTTTGTTTGCGAAGAACAGTAGAGAACAGGGTTTGCAGTATATTGTATTTCAGATGTAAAAGAATAGACCGGGGTCCACAGTTCACTAGTGGTGTCTCTCCAATAAGATAAATAACATGTTGGGTGAACAAATTAAAGTTGGGCAATTGACAAATAGAGAGGGCATAACAATGCACATACATATCATGATGACTACTATGAGATTTAATCAGGGCATTACGACAAAGTACATAGACCGCTATCCAACATGCATCTATGCCTAAAAAGTCCACCTTCGAGTTAGCATCCGCACCCCTTCCGGTATTAAGTTGCAAACAACGAGACAATTGCATTAAGTATGGTGCGTAATGTAATCAACACAAATATCCTTAGACAAAGCATTGATGTTTTATCCCTAGTGGCAACGAGCACATCCACAACCTTAGAACTTTCTATCACCGTCCCGCATTCAATGGAGGCATGAACCCACTATCGAGCATAAATACTCTCTCTTGGAGTTACAAGTATCAACTTGGCCGAGCCTCTACTAGCAACGGAGAGCATGCAAGAACATAAACAACACATATATGATAGATTGATAATCAACTTGACATAGTATTCCATATTCATCGAATCCCAACAAACACAACATGTAGCATTACAAATAGATGATCTTGATCATGTTAGGCAGCTCACAAGATCTAACATGATAGCACAAGAGGAGAAGACAACCATCTAGCTACTGCTATGGACCCATAGTCCAAGGATGAACTACTCACACATCAGTCCGGAGGCGATCATGGTGATGAAGAGTCCCCCGGGAGATGATTCCCCTCTCCGGCAGGGTGTCGGAGGCGATCTCCTGAATCCCCCGAGATGGGATTGGCGGCGGCGGCGTCTCTGGAACTTTTTCCGTATCGTGGCTCTCGGTAATAGGGTTCTCGCGACGGAGAGTATAAGTAGGCGGAAGGGCAGAGTCGGAGGAGGCACGAGGGGCCCACACCACAGGGTAGCGCGGGCCCCTCCTTGGCCGCGCCGGCCTGTGGTTTGGCCACCTCGTGGCCCCACTTCGTATGCTCTTCGGTCTTCTGGAAGCTCCGTGGAAAAATAAGACCCTGGGCGTTGATTTCATCCAATTCCGAGAATATTTCCTTTGTAAGATTTCGAAACCAAAAACAGCAGAAAACGATAGCGGCTCTTCGGCATCTTGTCAATAGGTTAGTGCCGGAAAATGCATAATAATGATGTAAAGTGTGTATAAAACATGTGAGTATTGTCATAAAAGTAGCATGGAACATAAGAAATTATAGATACGTTTGAGACGTATCAGCAACTTCTCAATCAAATTGTGATCGGCCTCGAACTCTACTTCGTTACTTTCAATCTCCTGCTTTTGCTTTCTAAGCATCTCATTCTTCTTTTGGACTCTCTTCTCTTAGTTCTGGAACTTCTTGTCCTGCGCTTGAAATTCCTCTTCTTGGGCCTTGATCATCTCTTCTAGCTCTTGTATCTTCTTGTCTCTCTCCTTGAGTTGACCGCATAGTTCATCATTCCTTAGTAGCTCAAAACAACTTTCCTCCTCGAGAGTATTGATGTGATTCTCTAAGTCCTGGAAGTGAAGTCGTTGACGCTTGACAACCTTTCTACCCGTTTTGCTTAACTAGATGGGAACGCCTTTCTCGTCACGCCTTCCAAAGGGAAAGGAGTAGTGGCCATTCAGTTCCGTCGAATGACGTCCACATAGGCGCCCTATAAGTTCCTGCATGACAATGCTAAGGTCCTTCTCCATGGAGTCGCTAACGAGGTTGATCACAATGTCATCAGTC
The DNA here is from genome assembly GCF_022539505.1 of Lolium rigidum. Lineage (NCBI taxonomy): Eukaryota > Viridiplantae > Streptophyta > Magnoliopsida > Poales > Poaceae > Lolium > Lolium rigidum. Next base: position 215,183,401 of record NC_061514.1, read on the forward strand.
TTCGGCTCGGTGTCACGTCCATGTTGAACCGCCTTGACTCCCCAGCAACCTTCCTTGTTGAATCTCTTCAAAAGACTTCCCTTGATCAAAGGTACCGGTAGCTTCAACTCTTCAATGATGTCAAGAAGGCAAGCTCCAAAGCGAATATCCTTGAAGTCCTCGTCGGTGGTGTAGTTGAAGCTCGCCATCTTCAAGTTGGGGAGTAGAGATTAGAGGCATAAAACAAAATAAGTAAGGAAAGAATTACTAAAAATTAAGTGCATGAATAACTTAACAAAACAGAAAGTCCTATTTCTATGAAGTGTCTTTATCCAATCCTAGGGTCACGTCCTACAGTCAACATGTGCTCTGATACCATCTGTAATGACCTTGGATCGGGTAGGATCCTTAGTCCCTGTGATTAAGATGCTAGTCCCTGGATCATAAGCTAGCACTCATAGTCGATGAAATACCATGTAAAACACAATGTCATTATTACACGAATCGAATAAATCCAGAGTTTAATTTATTACAACTTTGCATAGCTCAAGGCTAGCTCAAATAGAAGCAACGAAAAACTTAAGATAAATTGAGTCCATCAACGCCACATGCTCATTGAGTGTAGACCCGCGATCCTAGCGCACCTTTCTTCAACCTTCGTATTCTGCACATGAGTGCAGCCAATAGAATTGGTCAATACTTTGAATGTATGGCAAACTACACCAAGAAGGGGAAAATTGACTAAATCTACATGCAAGGCAGACAAGAGAACGCTTGAGGTTTATTTGCGTAAAGCCAATTTTTACAAAGTTAAAGAGAGAAAATCTTTTACCCTACTTTGCAAAATTTTGATAAATAATATTGGTCGAGTGAAGCACATGGATATTACACACCGAGTGTCCAAATCAACCTAACACTTGGTTATGACACACCAAGTCCCGAGCACTTGGATATTACACGCCAAGGCCCCAAAACCCACCTATGAACGATATTACACACGCCATAGGGTTTTGAAAATTCCTTTGAAAAAAAAAGAGGAAATCCTTCAGAGGCTCCATCCTTCAGATGCTCACAATTGTCCTGTTACCGTGGACACGGCTGATCGATCAGGTTAACACTCTCGAGAGGTTGCGCTCTTTACCCACAATTCATAACCAAGCCTTTTTGCCAAAATTCTTCATCTTCATTAAGGCCAGGACGAGGTCACGACGAAGCTTTTCCTTAGTAGCCCCTCCACCTTCCGGATCCGCCCATGCCCAAAATTCCTCCCGATGGCGGTACCCAGGCGAGATTTCCCACTAAGTACTTAGCCAAGACAGAGCCCATATTGTATTGTGGTTGCACTAGAAGCTTCCGACATCTGGAACATGGTAGACTTCTTTGATCCTGGGCGGCAGTCCTCCACCGATTTCCACTCGTTGTCCCGTCAAAACCATTCCGCCCAGAAGAAAACTTAGTTTTATTTTGAAGGAGGATTTTGGGAGAAAAGTCGCGCTCATAAACAGAGCTCAAGTACTTAGAAAATTTTCTTGTTTCAAACCCCTTTCGATATTTACGTAGCATAAGCATAGAACTTAGAAAAAATTAGGCATTCCTATGGGCGGGATATCAAGTGGAATTATTTCTAAGTATAACTCTACTCATGGCAATCTACAAAATATCACGCGACTTGCAAAATATTCACCAAGTAAAATCTGCCAAAACATCCTACACATGCATACTAATCATTTGAAGGAAAAAGACATGCATAGTAAAAAACTTGGGACAACATGAACAAAGGTGTAACTTGCCTTGATCCGAACAACACTCTAAACAAAATTCCTCCTCAGCAGCACTCGCGTACTCCACACAGTCTATCGCAAAGGTGAAAAATAATTCAATGAATAACCAATGCAACAATAATGTTTCACACTATATGCATGCATGCAATTATGATATAATGATAAAATACTTCAAATTCGACCAAAATGTTATGCATCAAGTCTAACATGCAGGGAACATCCCAACATTGATTTTCAATATGTATTAATTAAATAAGATTTATATTATATGTTCAAATTGAGGTTTAAGATTCAATATTACAAACGTGATAATTAGTTACTTATAATTCAAAAATTACAACTCCAAAGTGTAGATAAGGAAATTCTGAAACTAACGCAAAAAGAATCGATTAAAACGGAGTTACGGTTATTTAATTATGATTTTCGGAAGTATTCAGATTTCATTGTTTTTACGCACGGACGTGGCGCGTCCCGAAGCATCGGATCTCGATCTGATGGTTGTGGTGGTCCTCGGCTTCGGCTTCGGCTGGACTTCGGCTGGCAGCTTGGCTCGGCTTCGGCGGCTTCGGCGACACGTGAACGACAGAAATTAACCATGCTAATATACTAAATTCAATTTTTAACTGATAAATCAAAAATTCTATAATTTGCAAAACTAGTATCAGTGTATAGAGGATTTAATTACGAAATCAACGCAAAAAATAAAATCTAAAACGGAGTTGGAGATTTAAAGTTACGAATTTTTGAAGTCTTAACATGTAAGATGAGCTAGCAGTTTCCGATCTGATCGGTCTATAGTTTCGCATGTGCTCTGGTAGAAAAGAAAAATTGGGGCACGTGGCATGATAAGCTGGTAACGGTTTAGCAAAAAGTAATAGCAATCTGTGCTGTTCTGCGCTGAGAGGGTCGTGGCGTTACCGGTGAAAGACGAAGATGGACTGCCGTCGATATTGATGTCGATGTGGTGTCCTCCGGGCGGCAAAGGTGACGACGAGGTGCGGCTTGAGTAGAAGATCTTCCTCCCGTTCTCGTCAGCGATCCTCCTAGTCCCGAACAACGTCTATCTCCGGCTGAAAACGATGAAGTCCGGCGAAACTCCGGCGACCTTGTCTAGTCGTTTCCGCGGTCCTGTGCGAGGGAAAAAGACGTGAGAAGGATGCGATCGACGATCTAGGAAGCTTGGAGAGAAGAGGGGAGGCAGGGAGGTCCTCGAACCTCGACTTCAAGTTCGCAGCGACGAACTCCAGCGAGATCGGAACGAGCTCTCAGGTGGTCTACGGTTTGCGATTTTTGAAAAAACGGAGAGGGGCTGATGCGGGGGATTATATAGAGGGGATTTGGTGGAGTAGGGGTCACGAATTTGAACGGAATCGTTGCGATTTTCTGAGGATTTTCGAGTTGATAAGCAGTTCCGTATTCGTGCCAAACTCGGGCAGGAGGTTTAAGACGGTACGAGCAACGGCCCAGCTGTGAGCGTTGGCTGGAAAGAGAAGAGAGAGAAAAAAATAGAAAGGAAAATATGGGTTTGTTTGGTAAGTCGGATCCGGTCGTTCTGTTTTTTTGTTCTTTTTTTTTCTTTTCTTTTTGTTTGTTATTTCATATGAGCTATATAAATTTAAAAATAGTGAAACAAAGTTAGATAAAATCTGCGAAAAACATTTATTTAGATTTTAGCCCTAAGCATAATTTTGAAGTAATTTGGAAACCAAATGTGCAATTTTTAAAATAATATGCCATGATGATATGATGCATCTATTAACATCCTTAATTGTAAATTTTGGGATGTTACAAATTCCATCTATTTCTTGCCAAATCCTACGTTGTTCGTCCCATTTTCCACCCCAAGTACGTGCAGTTCGTCGCTGTGATTCAGATCCAAAATTTTCTGCATTTCCGGAACTACCGACCTTTCCTAGGGGAACTTCCGCCCGGCCAAAAATCCCCAAATCGGGTCAGCTCCATCTTCCTCGCTGCAACCACCGCCGCTGCACGCCCAAGCTCCCAGGCTCGGTCGCCACCAGCGCCAGCCACGCACGCCTCCGCGAGCCACTCCGCTCCGCTCCACAGCCATGCCTCAGGCCCAGCCGCCGCTCCCGCCTTGGCCCACCCAGCTCTGCTCCAAGGCCCACGGCCTCCAACCACCGCACGCCAAACGCCGCACGCCACCCTCGCTCGCCCGGCCACCCACCACCCCTGCCTCGATCGGCACCAACACGCGTCGCGCACGCCACCACCACGCGGGCCGCTCCTCACGCCAAGCCCCACGCACACGCTCCGCCAGCCAAACCGCTCGCCGCTGCTATTCCCTCGCGAGCCAGCGCCAATTCACAGCAAAATCGCGCAACCAAATCGTTTCACGCAGAAAAATCACAATACCGGAACTTCCGGACGCAATCAGCGGAACTTCCCGCCTAGCATAACTTCCGCCCTTGTTCCGCCCAACTTCCGAAAACGCGCTGTTTGTCACGGAGTAACCCCTGGATACATCTGAGTTATTTCCGGAACTTGACCGGAACTTCCGCCTGGACCACTTTTTGACCCAAATTTCAGCAACTTTTGACCCCAACTTTGACCCAACTTTTGACAACTTTCCGGAGCCCGTTTGACCTCAAATTTTGACCACTTTGACCATCCATCTTGACTACAATTTTGACACTTTTCCCGAGCCCATTTGACTCCAAAATTTTGACCACTTCGATCGCTCGTTTTGACCCAACTTTTCGGGCATTGACTTTTGTGTTCGGATTTTCTTGTGGGGTGCACTGGTTGTCTATTCCGCTTCCGCACCTACACCAACACCGCGACGACACCTTTGGCACCCCGGATTCCGGTGCAACTTCGACATCGTCATCGACACCACCTCGATCAACGCAAGTTCGTGTGCTTGACACCGCCTAACATCAATAGGTATAACTTGCCCCACCCCTTGTAGCCCCGTTTCTTTCTTTGTGTACCTATCCCATTGAGAGTGGCTTTCCGAGTGTTGCGAAGCATTGCACAAGTGTCACGACCGTGAGAGGGTGTGTGTGTGCGTTGTGTTGAGCAAAGCTCCGAAGAAAGCTCGGTGAGAAAGATACACAAAAGAAGAAAAAGTTCGACATATATATAGAGAAAAATAAAGCTTCTAAGCATACAAAAAAAAGTGAAAAAAAAAGAGAAAAAGAAATAGAAATAGAAAAAGAGTGTGTGTCCACCGATACAAAGGAGTGCAAAGCTTGTACGCACTAAGAGAGAAGAGAGAAGAGTTGCATTTGTGCAAATCTAGTTGCTTCTCTCATATGCAACCAAGCTACGGTCTCTCTTGTGTTGGCGCGACACCGAGCTAATAGTCTTCGTTAGGACCATCCTTGTTACTTGCTCACTTCCTTGGTCGGGCTAACCCCATTGTTCTTCCTTGTGTGTGTTTTCGTGTTTCCTTGACATAGATCACCGCTTTTGACATTTGACTTTGGATCTTACCCACATTTGACAATAGACATTTTCTTTGGTTCTTTTCGTTTGCTATCCACCTCCTCACCTACCACCATATAGAGTTCTTAGCCTTTTGCGTGTGCTTTGAGTGTGTGTGTGAGTACATATCGGTTATTCTCTAACTTGAACCATTTTCTCGATTTTGTTGCTAGTTTTGACCTTTTGGTAGTTCTCTTTTCACCATATATACACCAATCCTAGAGACTAACATGTATAGTGAGGATGAGCCCACGGAGGACGACATGGAGTACTATGAGGGTGATAGCTCCGCAAGCACCGCGGATATGGAGGACCATGTGGAGCTCGACACCGACTATGGCTCCGCAAGCATTGGCGACATGACCGACATCGAGCATCTCTACACCGACCATGGCTCGCCAAGCATGGACAACATGGAGGACCACCACTCCGAGCTCGACTACAACATCGACGACATGGTGGAGCACAACCTCGACTACGCCGACATGGTGGAGCACAACCTCGACTACGACGACATGGTGGAGCACTACCTCGACTACGACTACGACACCATGATGGAGCACCGCACCGAGCACTACCTCGAGCACGACATCGACACCATGGTGGAGCCTAGCTTCGAACCCACCTTGAACAAGACCGGTGCCTACAAGTTCCTCATCTTGGCCAATGGAACTACATATGAAGATAGAGGACCTTCAAGACGGCGTAACCATGAGAGTGCTTATGCACATGATCGTCTACATCGAGCTCATCCTATGGAACACCAAGAGCGCCCCCACCATGATCGCCATCGACACTCTCCTCCGAGCTCAAGAAGACGCAACAACCAAAGTGCCAAGCCACATGAACCATCATCTAGGCATGCCAAGGATCGTCATCGACACACGTCACCTCATGATCTTCGTCGACCATCACCACCTCATGACCACCATCGACATGCATCACCACATGACCGTCGCCAACACAAGTCACCTCATGTTCGCCATCAACCAACACCTCCCAAGGATCTTCGACGACACCCCTCAAGACATGGTGATGATACAAGAAGACGAGAGCCTAGACATGAAGCGGCCAAGGCTACAAAGATCAACAATACCAACCATATGGTGTCTACAAAGCCTAGCGCCACCACCACAATGGCATCTCCAAGACCGCCTACACATGAGAAGATCTCCAATGGTGCGAGACAAGACGCTACACAAACAAGCAAATTGGTGCCAAGTGCGAAGAAAGAGGAACCACATCTCATGGTGCTTCCCTCTCCTACCGCCACCACCACAAGGGCGCCTACAAGAAGCTCAAGCCCCAAGATGAAGACCATGGAGTCTACACTTCAAGATGAAGGACGTTCTACCCAACTTTATGCCAACATGACAATGATTTGTCCACCAAGACCAAGTAGCTCTCAATGCTTTCGTTGCAAACAAGACGGTCATCTTTGGGAATGCCCCAATCTCCATAGTGATGTGTGCACATCCAACAAGCACATGACATGGGAATGCAACACACCACAAGCCCACAAGCTCTACTTCGCCCAATTGGATGCCGAATTCGCCAACAAGACACTTCAAGATACAATCGTGTTCAAAGAATGGTGCAAGGAAATGGCCAAGAGGACGACTATGAAGTCCACACTTCAAGATGGAGCACGAGAAGGCCAAGTCAAGAGTGACGTTGATTCGAGCCTAGCTCTCAACAACACCATAGTGCCATCAAATGGTGTCAACATGGTTGGCGATGGAGTTGAGAATGGTGAGCATGGGATGATCCCTTCACCAATGGAGGCGCATGGAGATGAGAAAATCGAGCCTACTCCTATATGCTTGAATGATGAGATGGTACCAATCCCATGTGAGCATGAGAGCCACTTAGCCCACTTGAGTGAGAGTGATAGTGAGTTGAGTGACTCCCACCCCACATGTGAGTTTGAGCGCTTCCATTTGGAGGACATGAGTGATACACCGAGTGAGTTGAGAGAGGTAGTTGATAGGTCCATAGAGGCCATTTCACATTCTAACAACCTCTAGTGTGTTTTCTCATGTTGCAATAGGTTCCATGGAGGACGAGTTCCCGATCATGGAGAAGATGTACATGGTGCATGAAGATGATGATATCACACCATACTTACAAGAAGTCAAAGATGTCGACCACATGGCTCCTACTACTTCCACACCATCTACCTCAAATGAGTCGGACTACAAAGGTAACAACATATGTGTTGATGATGCCATGATCCCACTAGTGGACATGATGATTTGTGAGTTCATGCATGATGATGATGATGATACAATTGCTATGTCATATGCTTCGTTCATTCCTCCATGTGATGCTTTGCTTGATAACATTGTTGATCATGTGGAATTACTTGCTTGTGACAATATGATCATGCCATGCTATGAGTGTTTCAATATATCTCCCATTGCATGCAACTTGTCGAACAATTTCTCTTTCCCATGTGTTGCTTGCGATGACGATAATGATGATGCTACTACTTGTGTTGTGACAACCTTGCCGAACAATTTCTCTTTCCATAGGTTTGTCGACAACAATGATAACATGTTGAACATGTTTTGCTCTAAATGTTTGCAATACTCTCCCATTAATGCAACCAAAATGTTGAACACTTGCACTTTCCAATGCTTGGTTTGCCATAATGTTAATATGCTTGTAAATGAGATTGCCCCCATAGCTCTCTCATATTTTGGAGACTTTGCCTATATCCATGATGAGCATGTTCATGTGTTTACCCCGCATATTCACAATACCTATTATGATGCTTTGCTTAACGCTAATGGTGATGTGCAAAAGAGATGGACCATCATGATGGATGATGTGTTCATATACCATGCACACACGTTCTTTGCTTTGCCTAGTGTGTGTGTAGGTACAAGAATGCCAATGTCAACCTCGATTGAGCACGAGTTGACAAAGAGAGCTCTTGAGAGCATAATTCAAGTGAGTACAAGATCGAACCCGACTCTAATACCTTTCCCATGCTTTGCATTGAACATGCCGAACAATTTCTCTTTCTTGTGGTTCTCTTGCAAGCATGATGATGTGATTCTTACCGTTGGTGTTGCCTCAAACAAGGTGACCAATTTATCTTTCATTTGGTTTGTTGGCACGCACGGTTGTGCAAATGTCTTCTTGATGAAATTTTTGGATGATATGTTTTGTGTTGCAACAAACATGAGGACCAATTTCTCTTTCCAATGGTTTGTGTGCACACATGTTGATGATATTTTGGACACTTCCACTTATGTGTTTTGGCCAAATTCTCCTCTTATTGCTTCAAGGATGTTGAACAATTTCTCTTTCCGATGCCTTGAGTGCAATAATGCACATGAGTTTCTACATGAGATGGACATCATAGTCGTCTCACAATTTGGAGTTTTTGTGTTTCCACATTTGGAAGATGTTCATATGGAGTTCTTACACATTGGCCTTGCACATGCATTATTCTTGATAAACTTGTGTTGTGCTAACGGTGTTGTGAACATGAAAGGACATGTCATCGATGATCTGCTCCAATATCACACACAAACATACTTTGCTTGGTCTTTGTTGTGTGAAGGTACATGATGACCCACAAGTATAGGGGATCGCAACAGTCTTCGAGGGAAGTAAAACCCAAATTTATTGATTCGACACAAGGGGAGGTAAAGAATACTTATAAGCCTTAACAACTGAGTTGTCAATTCAGCTCGCACTGGAAAAGCACTAGTAAAAGGGGTGATGTGAAAGCAGCGGTAATATGAGAGCAATAGTAACAATGAATACGAGCAGCAAGAATGAGTAATATGAGAGCAATGGCACCGTAAAATAGTTGATACTACTTCCAATGTCATGTAGAAACGAGTATATGATGATGAAAGATGGACCGGGGTTCCCAGCTATCTACACTAGTGGTAACTCTCCAATAACAAGTGTTGGGTGAACAAATTACAGTTGGGCAATTGATAGGATTGAAATAGCATTAAGACAGAACATCAAGATTATTAATCATGTACGCATGTTTTCCTAATATAGTCATACGTGCTCGCAATGAGAAACTTGTACAACATCTTTTGTCCAACCAGCCGGTGGCAGCCGGGCCTCAAGGGAATCTACTGGCAATTAAGGTACTCCTTTTAATAGAGCACCGGAGCAAAGCATTAACACTTGGTGAAAACATGTGATCCTCGTACCTACGCCTTCCCCTCCAGTTGTCCCAATTTCTATCACTTTGGGGCCTCGGGTTCCGGACAGCAATATGTGCAAACAACTTGTAGATACAATCTAAGCAATAAGTATAGAGCTTAAATCTAAGATCATGCCACTCGGGCCCTAGTGACAAGCATTAAACACAACAAGATTGCAAGCAACAATAACTTCACAAACTTTATAGATAGACTAATCATAATGTAACAATCCATCGGATTCCAACAAACACAACACAGATTACATCAGATGAATCTCAATCATGTAAGGCAGCTCATGAGATCATTGTATTGAAGTACATGGGGGAGAGAATACCAACTAGCTACAGCCTAGAACCCGTAGTCCATGGGGGAACTACTCACGGAGCATGATGGAGGCGATGGCGTTGATGGAGATGGCTTCCGGGGCACTTCCCGTCCCGGCAGGGTGCCGGAACGCAGACTTCGTCCCCCGAAACGTAGTTTCGCGATGTGCGGCGCCGCCCGGATTCTTTCTGGAGTTTCGTCAATTGGTATCGAAGATTTAGGTCAGGACGGCTTAAATAGGCGAAGAGGCAGAGTCGGAAGGGCCACGGGGCCCCCTCACAGTAGGGGGGCGCCCCCCCTGGGCCGCGCCGCCACCATGTGTGGGGCCCCCAGGGCTCCCCTCTGGTCCCTCTCTGACTCTATGGAAGCTTCTGGGAAAAATAAGGTTCTGGGCGTTGATTTCGTCCGATTCCGAGAATATTGCCCGAATAGCCTTTCTGGAACCAAAAACAACAGAAAACAGGAACTGGCACTTCGGCATCTTGTTAATAGGTTAGTTCCGGAAAATGCATAAAAACATTATAAAGTGCGAGCAAAACATGTAAGTATTGTCATAAAACAAGCATGGAACATCAGAAATTGTAGGTACGTTGGAGACGTATCAGCATCCCCAAGCTTAGTTCATGCTCGCCCTCGAGTAGGTAAACGATAAAAAGAATAATTTCGTAGTGACATGCTACTTACATAACCTTGATCATACTATTATAAAGCATATGAGATGAATGCAGTTGACTCAAGGCAATGATCTATAGTTGCTAACAAATAGATAACATATAGCAAAACTTTTCATGAATAGCACTTTCAAGACAAGCATCAAAAGTCTCGCATAAGAGTTAACTCATAAAGCAATAAATTCAAAGTAAAGGCATTGAAGCAACACATAGGAAGATTTAAGTTTCAGCAATTGCTTTCAACTTTCAACATGCATATCTCATGGATAATTGTCAATACAGAGTAATATGATGAATGCAAATAAGCAAGTATGTAAGAATCAATGCACAGTTTGACACAAGTGTTTGCTTCTAAGATGGAAGGAAGTAGGTAAACTGACTCAACATAAAGTAAAAGAAAGGTCCTTCGCAGAGGGAAGCAGGGATTAAATCATGTGCTAGAGCTTTTTAAGTTTTGAAATCATATAGAGAGCATAAAAGTAAAGTTTTGAGAGGTGTTTGTTGTTGTCAACGAATGGTAGTGGGCACTCTAACCCCTCATCAAACAGACTTTCAAAGAGCGGCTCCCATGAAGGACGTTATCTCTACCAAGCAAGGTAGATCATCCCTCTTCTCTTTTGTTTACACATGTACTTTAGTTTTATTTATGGTTGACACTCCTCCCAACCTTTTGCTTACACAAGCCATGGCTAACCGAATCCTCGGGTGCCTTCCAACATTCACATACCGTGAAGGAGTGTCTATTTGCAAAATTAAGTTGCTTACTGATGAATCAGGGCAAAACACGTGAAGAGAATTATTAATGAAAGTTAATAAATTTGGGCTGGGAACCCCGTTGCCAGCTCTTTTTGCAAAATTATTGGATAAGCGGATGAAGCCACTAGTCCATTGGTGAAAGCTGCCCAACAAGATTGAAAGATAAAACACCACATATTTCCTCATGAGCTATAAAACATTGACACAAATAAGAGATAATAAAGTTTTGAATTGTTTAAAGGTAGCACATGAAGTATTTACTTGGAATGGCGTAAAATACCACATAGTAGGTAGGTATGGTGGACACACATGGCATAGGTTTTGGCTCAAGGTTTTGGATGCACGAGAAGCATTCCCTCTCAGTACAAGGCTTTGGCTAGCAAGGTTGTTTGAAGCAAACACAAGTATGAACCGGTACAGCAAAAGTTACATAAGAACATATTGCAAGCATTATAAAACCCTACACTATCTTCCTTGTTGCTCAAACACTTCTACTAGAAAATATCTAGACCTTAGAGAGACCAATCATGCAAACCAATTTCAACAAGCTCTACGATATTTCTCCACTAATAGGTTTAAACTACATGATGCAAGAGCTTAATCATGATCTACTTGAGAGCTCAAAACAATTGCCAAGTATCAAATTATCCAAGACAATATGAAGCATTTTCTTATTTCCAACCAAATAACAATAAGTGCAATAGCTTCCAACTTTTGTCATTGAACATTAAAAGTAAGAGCGAAGAACACAAGTGTTTATATGAAAAAGCGGAGCGTGTCTCTCTCCCAAACAAGGATTGCTAGGATCCGAGTTTATTCAAAAATAAACAAAAATAAAAACACAAAGACGCTCCAAGTAAAGAACATAAGATGTGACCGAATAAAAATATAGTTTCAATAGAAGAAACCTGATAAGTTGATGAAGAAGGGGATGCCTTGGGCATCCCCAAGCTTAGACGCTTGAGTCTTCTTGAAATATGCAGGGATGAACCACGGGGGCATCCCCAAGCTTAGACTTTTCACTCTTCTTGATCATATATCATCCTCCTCTCTTGACCCTTGAAAACTTCCTTCACACCAAACTTCTCATAAACTTCATTAGAGGGGTTAGTACTCAAAAAACTTTAATCCACCTTAGCCCTGTAGTGACACATTGCAAGAACTCAATAAAACATTAGCTATAGCTCTTCACGTCTAGAAAGCCTTGCTTAAAGTCCACAAGAGACAATGCAAAAAACAGAGACAAAATCTGTCAAAACAGAACAGCCAGTAAACACAAATTTTTAAGAGGTACTTCCGTTGCTCAAATCAGAAAACTCAAAACTAATGAAAGTTGCGTACATATCTTAGGATCACTCACGTAAATTGGCAGATTTGAGTTATCTACAGAGAATCATACCCAGATTCGTGACAGCGAGAAATCTGTTTCTGTGCAGTAATCCAAATCTAGCATCACCCTTCTATTAGAGACTTCACTTGGCACAACATTGCAATAAAATAGAGATAAGGAGAGGTTGCTACAGTAGTAACAACTTCCAAGACACAATAAAACAGTAGCAAAATAAAGACATGGGTTATCTCCCAAGAAGTGCTTTCTTTATAGCCATTAAGATGGGCTCAGCAATTTTAATGATGCTCACATAAGAAATAAGAGTTGAAGCAAAAGAGAGCATCAAAAGCAAATAAGAAACACATTTAAGTCTAACCCACTTCCTATGCATAGGAATCTTGTACACAAATAAATTCATGAAGAACAAAGTGACAAGCATTGGAAGATAAAACAAGAGTAACTTCAAAATTTTAAGCATATAGAGAGGTGTTTTAGTACCATGCAAATTTCTACAACCATATTTTCCTCTCTCATAATAATTTTCAGTAGCTTCATGAATAAACTCAACAATATAACCATCACATAAAGCATGCTTTTCATGATCCATAAACACATAATTTTTATCAAGCTCAGAAATAATAGGATTAAAACTTTCAAACCCACTTTTATCAATAATATAACAAGATGATTGATCTATCTTAAAAGATATGGGACTCATAGATAAAGTCAAGAACTCTCCAATCCCATTTTCATTAGTAGTACAATTAATATTATCAAGTAACATAGGACCATCATCTAGAGATTTATCATAAACATTTGCCAAGCAAAACTCTTTAGTACCATGCATTTCGACATCAGGCACAAACAAAGCATTATCATAAGATTTATCAAAGTAGCATGGATTATCATAAATAACAGTAGCATAATTATTCTCACAAGTTTTACTCATAGGTAATATTTCAAGAGAATCCACAGGAACATAACATTCATCCTCCTTTGGTAAGCATGGAGGACAATCAAATAGTGTAAGAGATAAAGAGTTACTCTCATTAGAAGGTTGGCATGGGTAGCTAATCCATTCTTCCTCCTTTTGTTCATCACTCTCCTCTTCTTTTTCATCCAATGAGCTTTCATGTTCATCAATTTCCTCCTCTTTTTCATCCAATGAGCTTTCAGGTTCATCAATTTCTTCTTCCACTGGTTCCTGCAAATTGTGAGTGCATTCTTGTGCATTAATGAGTCTCTCTTTATAATCAATGATATAAGGATTATCATTGTAGCTTTCTATGCAAAAATTAAGGATAGAAGAGACATAATCTTTAAGGTCCTTACAAACAACACAAGTTTCATAATTTTTAGCAATGAAGGATTCGATCTCAGAAGCTCCCATAAACAAAACAAATTGTTCTACTTCTTCGAACCCAAAATGAATATAGCTATTCCAATTATAGTTCTTAATTAAAACTTCCTCACTAAAGTCACATTGAAATTTAAGATGTTTAGTATCCTTTTGAGAGCAACAGTTTATATCATGGCGTTTAAGCAAGATTTTAGCAATTGTATTTAGTTTTTCTATCACATCACTCATAACTTTTCCCGTTCTTGATTCTCTATAATTATTATATAATTCAATAAGCTCCAAATAGGTTGTAGGTTCTCCCATAGCAACAGTTTTTAATTTTTAGGTTTTTCAATTTTTTATGGATTTTCGGGTATATGGGGAAAATAAGACAAAAAGAAACTAGACAAAAATAAACTAAGCAAAATAATACTAGACAAAAATAAACTAAGCACAAATAAATTAGACAAAAGTAAACTAAGCAAAACAAAATAAAATAAAACAAAAACAGAGAGAGATGTAGAGTGTACTCCCCAGGTGAACTTATGAGTAGAGCTATGCCTCCCCGGCAACGGCGCCAGAAAATAGTCTTGATGACCCACAAGTATAGGGGATCGCAACAGTCTTCGAGGGAAGTATAACCCAAATTTATTGATTCGACACAAGGGGAGGTAAAGAATACTTATAAACCTTAACAACTGAGTTGTCAATTCAGTCGCACCTGGAAAAGCACTAGTAACAGGGGTGATGTGAAAGCAGCGGTAATATGAGAGCAATAGTAACAAGAATAAGCAGTGAATAACGTAATATGAGAGCAATGGCACCGTGAAAATAGTTGATACTACTTCCAATGTCATGTAGAAACGAGTATATGATGATGAAAGATGGACCGGGGTTCCCGGCTATCTACACTAGTGGTAACTCTCCAATAACAAGTGTTGGGTGAACAAATTACGATTGGGCAATTGATAGGATTGAAATAGCATTAAGACAGAACATCAAGATTATTAATTATGTAGGCATGTTTTCCATATATAGTCATACATGCTCGCAATGAGAAACTTGTACAACATCTTTTGTCCAACCGATCGGTGGCAGCACGGGCCTCAAGGGAATCTACTGGCAATTAAGGTACTCCTTTTAATAGAGCACCGGAGCAAAGCATTAACACTTGGTGAAAACATGTGATCCTCATACCTACGCCTTCCCCTCCAGTTGTCCCAATTTCTGTCACTTTGGGGCCTCGGGTTCCGGACAACAATATGTGCAAACAACTTGTAGATACAATCTAAGCAATAAGTATAGAGCTTAAATCTAAGATCATACCACTCGGGCCCTAGTGACAAGCATTAAACACAACAAGATTGCAGCAACAATAACTTCACAAACTTTATAGATAGACTAATCATAATGTAACAATCCATGGGATCCCAACAAACACAACACCGATTACATCAGATGAATCTCAATCATGTAAGGCAGCTCATGAGATCATTGTATTGAAGTACATGGGGGAGAGACTAGCTACAGCTAGAACCCGTAGTCCATGGGGGAACTACTCACGGAGCATGATGGAGGCGATGGCGTTGATGGAGATGGCTTCCGGGGGCACTTCCCCGTCCCGGCAGGGTGCCGGAATAGAGACTTCTGTCCCCCGAAACGGAGTTTCGCGATGTGGCGGCGCCCCTGGAGTCTTTCTGGAGTTTCGTCAATTGGTATCGAAGATTTAGGTCAGGACGGCTTAAATAGGCGAAGAGGCGGAGTCGGAAGGGCCACGGGGCCCCCTCACAGTAGGGGGGCGCGCCCCCCCCCTTGGGCCGCGCCGCCACCATGTGTGGGGCCCCCAGGGCTCCCCTCTGGTCCCTCTCTGACTCTCTGGAAGCTTCCGGGAAAAATAAGGTTCTGGGCGTTGATTTCGTCCGATTCCGAGAATATTGCCCGAACAGCCTTTCTGGAACCAAAAACAACAGAAAACAGGAACTGACACTTCGGCATCTTGTTAATAGGTTAGTTCCGGAAAATGCATAAAAACATTATAAAGTGCGAGCAAAACATGTAAGTATTGTCATAAAACAAGCATGGAACATCAGAAATTGTAGGTACGTTGGAGACGTATCAGTACACGTGACTTGTGGATGAGCGTCAATGAGTGGTTCCGCCTACATACTTCGACGACCCTAGATCTATCGATGAGAGCACACCGGCATCTCGCTAAGGTGACCTCCTTCTACTTGCGCTCTCTTGCTAAACTCGTGGAACATTGGCTATGCTTTGAGTGTTGCTTGGCTTTTCTTGTGCTATTGATAGGGCTCTTGATAAGTGAAGCAACATTCAAGCGTTGGTGTCATCTACCTCCTCTACACGTTCATGATGAGTTATCGTCGAGGACGACTCTTTTTTAAGTGGGGGAGATGATGCAGCCTGACCTTCGATCCTCACTGCATCATATGCTTCATCGCCAAGACGACACACAAAGGTGAATCTTCTCCTTTACGCGTGTCTACAATCGCCTATGTGGAACGATATACTACTTCATACTCCGTCATATCTTGATGATAGGAACTCGACGACAAGTACGGAGAGAAGAGAGGATGCCATGGAGACCCGAGGACGCAAGGCCGATGTCATGGAAGCATGGAAGAGAAGGAGAAAGAGGAGCTGGACGCTCCAGGCCGGAACTTCCGCCCGACACAGCCGGAACTTCCGCCCAGACACTGTCAAGACCGAAGATGCTCGCACTGAAGAGCTGCGGCCGGAACTTCCGCCCCTGATGGCCGGAACTTCCGCCCGACCGGAACTTCCGCCCCCAGGAGCCGGAACTTCCGCCCTGTCGAACCTCAGCCAGATCTCAGCCCCCTTTGGCTTGTAACTTACCCCTTCGGCCCCCTACCTATAAATAGGAACCTACCCCCACCTTCATGAGGGAGAGATGATGTTTAGATGAATTGGCTTATGCCTCTATTATCCCTTAGTGGATTTGGGAAACCCCCACCTTAGATGATCCATCTATTGTATCACTCCTTATCCGGATCTTTTCCATTCTAGTAATTCTATCAATTGAGAATCTCTTGCTTTGCAACTCTATTCTTAGTTGGTCTTTTACTCTTTCGACTTCTATTTGGATTTGTCGATCTTTTGCAAGAGATTCTACCTTTGGTCTTTCTCTCGCACATCTATCGAGTTGGTGGTTCGGGCCAACGAGGATAACCGATTGTGTGTGTGCGTGTGTTTGTATCGTGTTCTTCGCATTCATCCACTTCCCCGCGAACCCCCCTCCGCAATCACACTCACCCGGGTCAATTCGTGAGATCGGGCAACCCACACGGGCTCAGCCCGCATCAGCTACCGTCGCGATCTAAGCAAGATAAGATGCATAAAGGATTAACATCACATGCAATTCATAATATGTGATATGATATGGCATTTCTTCTTGTGCTTTTGATCTCCATCTCCAAAGCACATGAGCATGATCTCCATCATCACCAGCATTGCACCAAGGTCCATGGCGCCGCTTCATGATTGTCCATCACTTATAGCTACTATAACAACTACTTGAAATAAAGCTATTACATGATGAATAGACACGCAGGTCTGAACAAATTTAAAGACAACCATTAGGCTCCTGCCGGTTGCCATAATACAATAATGAACATCTCATACATCAAATACAATCATCATCACATCATGGCCATATCACATCACCAAACCCCTGCAAAAACAAGTTAGACGCCTCTAATTTGGTTTGCATATTTTACGTGGTTTAGGGTTTTCGAGTAAGATCCAATCTACCTACGAACATGAACCACAACGGTGATACTAGTGTTGTCAATAGAAAGAGTAAATTGGATCTTCACTATGGTGGGAGAGACAGACACCCGCAAAGCCACTTATGCAATACAAGTTGCATGTCAAACGTGGAGCAAGTCTCATGAGACGCGGTCATGTAAAGTTAGCCCGGGTCGCTTCATCCCACCATCCCGCAAGATGCAAAGTACACTAACCAAAAACAACAAGAGCATCAACGCCCACAAAACCATTGTGTTCTACTCGTGCAACAAATATATGCATAGACACGGCTCTGATACCACTGATAGGTTCGTTGCATAGAAAACAAAAAATTTCTACCGTGAACAAGAACAAAACCAAGATCCAATCTAGGAAAAGCCAAGATCTAACCTATGAAGATCGAAGCAACGAGATGTATGTGAGACTAACCCTCAAAGATTTCCAAAGCCTACGAGATTAGATCTCCTTGTTGATGTAGTCGATCATCCTGTGCTGCAATCCGGCAGCACTTCCGTACTCGGTCATGCGTACGGTGTCGATGAAGCCCGTCCTCTCCCCGTTCCAGCGGGCAGCGGAGGTGTGGTAGATCCCCTCGGAATCCCAGCAGCACGACGGCGTGGTGGTGGTGGTGGAGGAGAAAAGCTGCAGGGCTTCGCCAAGCCGGAGCAACTCTATGGAGGAGACAGGGGGCGGCCAGAGCTAGGTCTGGAAGGGGTGGTGCGCCCCCTGCCCCCTCCCCTCTTTATATAGGGGGGAGGTCGGTTGGGGTGGCCCCCCAAGCCCATCTAGGGCTTGGCCGGCGGCCAAAAGGGGGAGGGGAGTTTTCTTCCCCCCAAGTTGCTCCCCCTTAGGCCTCGTTTGGACACAGCGGCCGATTAAACCAGGGAACGAACCCCCCGATGGGAATTTTCCCGGGCACGAGGGAACCACAGGTTTCCCCTCCCGCAAGGGTACATCAACGATTGCCATTTGGTCAGGAAAAGGAAGGGAACGGACGGGAACGGGAGGGGACATGCAAATTTCAAAAATAAGGCCAAAATATCACGTTTTTTCACAAGTGGTACGAAAATTCAGGCATATAAATTGATACAAAAATTTTAAGGAACGTATTCCGTAATTAAAATCAGAGAATAAACTACAGAAATTTCAAAATAAGATGTGAGCCAACATCAGAACATTTGTTTACACAAATAATGACTCCAATTCTCAACCGAAACTTCATAGTTTCATTATGATTTTTTTACTTTCATGCCCTTCACTATGAAGTCTCAAGATTCAAATGCTAGTACTGTGGAAGAGAAGTATATGTTAGAGCATCTCCACCGGTGCCCCCCAAATAGGCGTTAGCAGTGCCCTATCGGGGCCGCTGACACACCTTCCTCCATTTGGGGAAGGTTTTCCCACACCGGCGCACCCAAACACGGACCTCCAAAAAAGTTCAAAATTCAAAAATGCAAAAGATGGCGGATTTCATTCGATTTCTAGCTAGTTTGTACAAAAGTGTCCCGAATACAAACAAAGAAAAACTAGCGGTTGAAGGCGATGTAGTCGCCGCCGTCGTCGTCAGAGAACTACCAGTCCTCCTCCCTCTTTTGGCGCCGGTGGTGGAGATGGAGCAGCGGCGGCGAGGTCAGCGAAATTGCCGGAGTCCTTGGGGAAGGTAAGATAAAAGGAGACACTAGTTGGAAAGTTTGATGACAATGAAAATAGCTAGTCCCTGTCAAGAATTACCATAAGCAACAGATATGTGAGCATCAACAAATCAGCAAGCAAGCATCATATGCTCATGAATACTGATTCGTGATCAACTCAACAATGCTAGTACTGCAGAAGAGAAGTATGTGCTATAAAATACATCAGAAAGTATTTAACAATTATTTAGCCAATGTGTATATCTTCTACTGACTCCATCCCAACTCTACCGTACCACTTAAACAGCCGATCAGATGTTACTCCACGGTCGTGGCGGCAGCCAATGCCTCCTAGTATTAACACAAAGCAATACTTGTAAGCAATCTCAAACAGGAATAGGAAGATCAGTGAGCAAAACGACACACTAAACTCTGATCTTGGTTTAACATTTTTAAAAGAGCACTGATGTGGAGACATGGATACTCTGCATCACTCTGAACAATTCACAATTAATTTGGCATGGCCACAGAGTAATTTGTTAATGCTATCAATGGATCATGGACTAACCTACGCGATTATCGCAAGATCCGGAGCCCCTTCTACTTTTGCTTTCCCTTGCTCCACTTCTGCAGCAAGCAAACAAATTCACCATCAGAAACGTCCCTGGTCTGGAATTACCAATAGAAAGTGAACATAAATTCAGATAGAAAGACAACATCACATTCTTCTTCTGCTTTCCACCGAGGAGGACTAGAGGAGGCATCCGGAGCCGGGCAGATCTTGGAGAAGGAGATCGAAACCGACGGAGAGGAAAGTGGAGAGACGAGACGCGAGAGAAGGGAGATGCGAGACAGGGGAGATGCGAGAGAGGTGAGGCGAAGGGGAGGAGGACTCGCTCCGGCAGGTCCGAGCTCTCCGGCGACCGGACCATGGAGATCGAGAGTGCCGCCTCCCTGTCGTGAGCGAGTCGAGAGAGCTCGCGGAATCTCCGCCCCACCTCTCGAGTGGTGGAATTGTTTCCCCGGGTTGGACGCGGAACGGGAGTGGAAAAGATGGCTCGTGTACAACCAAACGACCGGGTGGGCTCGCCCGGGCCAATTCGTCCCTGGATTTGTTCGCCCAGGGAAAACTAGGGGAACCCCCCGGGATGGCCTGAAACCAAACGAGGCCTTAGGGTTTTGGGGAAACCCTAGGGGTTTGGCCGGCTGGGCCTTGGGGGGCATGTGCCCCTGGCCCATTAGGCTAGGGAGCATACCCTCGGCCCATGCTAGGCCTCCTAGGGTCATGGGCCCACTGGTGGGACCCCCGGAACCTTCTAGAACCTTCCCGGTCTTTCACCGGAAAAATCCCGAACTTTTCCGAAACCTAGAAATTAACTTCCCTTATATGAATCTTATTCTCCGAACCATTCCGGACCTCCTCTTGATGTCCTGGATCCCATCCGAGACTCCGAACAAACTTCGGTCTCCATCTCATATTCTGAATCTACTTATGCGACATCGAACCTTAAGCGCGTCACCCTACGGTTTGTGAACTATGCAGACATGGTCGAGACTCCTCTCCGACCAATAACCAATAGCGGGATCTGGAGATCCATAATGGCTCCCACATATTCAACGATAACTTAGTGATCGATTGAACAATTTACATACGATACCGATTCCCTTTGTCACGCGATACTTTACTTGTCCGAGGTTTGATCATCGGTATCTCCATACCTTGTTCAACCTCGTTACCGACAAGTACTCTTTACTCATTACCGTGGTATGTCATCTCTTGTGATCCAATCACATGCTTGCAAGCTAATCAGATGACATTCCACCGAGAGGGCCCAAAGTATATCTAACCGTCATCGGGATGGACAAATCCCACTGTTGATCCATATGCCTCAACTCACACTTTCCGAATACTTAATCCAATCTTTATAACCACCCATTTACGCAATGGTGTTTGATGTAATCAAAGTACCCTTCCGGTGTAAGTGATTTACATGATCTCATGGTCGAAGGACTAGGTAACTATGTATCGAAAGCTTATAGCAAGTTGAACTTCATGACTTGATCTCATTCTATGCTTATTTGGGTGTATGTCCATTATATCATTCACCCAATGACATAACTTTGTTATTAACAACATCCAATGTTCATGATCACGAAACCATGATCATCTATTAATCAACAAGCTAGTTATACAAGAGACTTACTAGGGACTCCTTGTTGTTTACATAACACACATGTATCAATGTTTCGGTTAATACAATTATAGCATGGGATGTAAACATTTATCATGAACACAAAGATATAACAATAACTAATTTATTATTGCCTCTTGGGCATATCTCCAACATCCTGGTGGTATGGGCAAACACTGTGATCCGATGTTTGCCAGAACATTAGCTTCATCATTGTTGAGTCTGCTCACATGGTTTACTTGATGAGGTCTAAGACCCCGTTTGTGGCCCGATCTTGCGGTTGACCCGAAATCCAAGGAGGGAGAGAGGGAGAGCGCGAAGAACACGATGAACACGAAGAACTCACGCACGCACACCAACCCGATACAATCGATACTTACCCCCGTGGCTCGATGGACCACGCCAATAGAATCAACCCGGAGAGACGCGCGGTAGAATCCCGGAGTGAGAGATCGGTGAGGGAGATGAATCTAGGAGTGGGAGAGAGAGTGGGTAGCACTAGAATCTCACACTCACAAATCCAATCATCCAACAAGGGTAGCCTTGATACAAAGGGGATGAAACCCTAGGGAGACAAAGCTCAAATCCATGTCTAAGCCTAAATCTTGTCTAAAGAGGTAAGGGGCGACCTAGGGGCTTATATAGGCATACAAGGCAGCATGGGTCGAAAAGGTACAAGTTGGTGGGTCAAACCCGACGAATCCGGTCACGGGGCCGGTCTGACCGGGCCTGGGACCGGCCCATCCGGTCCACAACCGGATCCTGGACCGGGCGGTGACCGGGCGAGGCTTCGGGAGCCCCGGGATTGCTTCCGGATGGCACCGGTCGACGTTCCGGTCGAAAACCGGCCAGGCCGGTCAGGAGCCCGGTCAGACCGGGCCTGTGACCGGGTGGTCCGGTCAGGAGCCCGGTCAGACCGGGCCTGTGACCGGGCGGCCTTCCTCCTCTCGTCTCTTCTTCCTCTTCCCTCCTTCTTCCTTCATTCTTCTTCTTCTCTCTTCCTTGCACCATGGGAGTTCCTTCTCTCCGGTTCCTCGATGACTCTTGTACCTAATGACATGTAACACACCGACATGAGGTAGCATTCCATCCAAGGTACTGACGAGGTCGAGTGTCGAGAGGAAAGAGTTCACCTTGACGTATATGGCGGGGGTTTATGTTGTTGGTCCACTTGGGGGACTCCTTGGCCATGGCGTAGCGTCGATGATAGGCGGGGTTGCGCTTGTTGGTCCACTTGGGGGACTCCTTGGCCATGGTGTGGCGTCGACGATAGGCGGGGCTACATCATCTCCCCCCCCTTGGGGAAGAGTCGTCCTCGACTCTTGCTCCTCCTCATCTCCATGATGTGGCGAGAGATCCGAGATGGATTGGTGAAGGACTTGTATAGTTGCCCTTGTATCCTTATGGATGCTCGTCGTGGTGCGGGCGTCCTTGTTGTAGTCCATGACGGGTCTCCCATGTAGTGGTGGAGGGACAAAGTCGCGTCGAAGAAGAAGTTGGAGAAAAACAACTTGCAAAGGGAAAGCTTGCAAAGGGAAACCTGGCTCTGATACCATATGATGAGGTCTAAGACCCCGTGTGTGGCCCGATCTTGCGGTTGACCCGAAATCCAAGGAGGGAGAGAGGGAGAGCGCGAAGAACACGATGAACACGAAGAACTCACGCATGCACACCAACCCGATACAATCGATACTTACCCCCGTGGCTCGATGGACCACGCCAATAGAATCAACCCGGAGAGACGCGCGGTAGAATCCCGGAGTGAGAGATCGGTGAGGGAGATGAATCTAGGAGTGGGAGAGAGAGTGGGTAGCACTAGAATCTCACACTCACAAATCCAATCATCCAACAAGGGTAGCCTTGATACAAAGGGGATGAAACCCTAGGGAGACAAAGCTCAAATCCATGTCTAAGCCTAAATCTTGTCTAAAGAGGTAAGGGGGTGTCTTGGGTCTATATATAGGCCTACAAGACAACACATGGCGAAAAGGTACATAAGTGGGTAACTTAGGCAGTTTGGTGGGTAGTTCCCGTCGGATCCGGTCTGGGGCCGGTCAGACCGGGTCTAGGACCGGGCGGTCCGGTTGTGGAGCCGGTCGACCGGTCGCCAACCGGGCAGGTCGGTCTGGGGCCCGGTCGGACCGGACTCTGGGCCGGCTGGGCCTCCTCCTCCCTCTTCCTTCTTCTCTTCTTTCCTTCTTCTTCTTCCTTCTTCCTTGCACCATGGGAGTTCCTTCTCTCTTGGTCCTTGTCGATGTCGGCACCTATAGACACCATGACGATAGGCATGAGGTAGCATACCATTCGAGTTGGCGTTGAGGTCGACCATAGAGAGGAAGGAGTTCACCTTTACATATATGGCGGGGTTTTGTGTTGTTGGTCCACTTGGGGGACTCCTTGGCCATGGTGTAGCGTCGACGATAGGCGGGGCTGCATCATCTCCCCCCCCTTGGGGAAGAGTCGTCCTCGACTCTTGTTCCTCCTCATCGAAGAGGTAGTCCATGACGGTTGTCCCATGTAGAGTTGGGTAGTCGCGGTCGAAGAAGAACTTGGAGAAAAACCACTTGGGAAGGGAAAGCTCCAAGAGGCATTTGGCAAAAATGGGAACCAAAAGAGTGTGGATGTATCCAAAATTTGGTAGGGCAAAAATTTGTGCATGTAAGAGTTGCAAGGTGTCAAAAGTGTGTGGTGTAGCATTGTCCCAAGCAAATGGAACAAACAAAAGGCAAGTATCGGCGGCAAAATTTGGGGCAAAATTGTTATGTGCAATGGCAAAGCGATGGAGACTTCGAACTTGGGAGAGTATTGTTGGCTTGAGCCGAGTATGAGTGTCCTCAAGTGTGAAAGAATCCATTGCAAATGTCAAAGATGAAATGAGAAGTCCAAAGAAGAGCAACTTTTTGTGTGACATGTGGCACAAGATGCATAAGTTGTCTCTCACATGTATGACATGGTCCTTGAGATTCTCGGAGTGTATGATGAAAGCATCAAGACATACAACAATCATTGTGCCAACAAGATGTTTCAAGATAAGTTGCATAAGAGGCAAAAGGAGCGACGAGGAGTTGGACCAAACCGGAAACTCGACAAGACAAGTCGGAAAAACATGAGGGCGAAGGCTTGTGGGAACATACCCTTTGGTGTGATTCCCGCGGGTTAGGTCCTTGTTGGGGTAGCTCTCAATTGCGCGTTTCGTGAGCTCATGCTCCGTAGCGGTGGAAGTTGATGGTCGGGTACCTACACATGGAATGAGCAAAACAAAGAACGTATGTGCATGGTAGAGGAACACATCATCCATCATGATGTTCCAAGACTTGTGCACATCACCATTAGTGTCAAGCAAGATAGTATGAAATGCATGGCGAGAGTGCAAAGGGCATGAAGGTGCATGTGTGGTATGTGGTAACTCATGATCATCAAAAATGGAGAAGGCTATGGGGGCCATCTCATGGACAATGAAATAAGCATTGTTGCATACCAAGCATAAGAAAGGTGAATTGTTCACAATCTTGGATGCAACGATCATGGAGTAGTGCAAACATTTTGGGCAAAGCATGCGGAAGCTAATTTCATCATTGTCATTGCAAGCAATACATGGTAAAGAGCAAATGGTCGACATATTGCAAGCAATGGTGGAAAAATTGAAGCTCTCATAGCATGGCATGATCATGGTATCACAAGCAAGCAATTTCACATGATCAACAATGTTATCAAGCAAAGCGTCACATGGGAAAGTGAACGTAGCATGTGACGTAGCAAATGGGTCATCAATATCATGCATGCATTCATGAGTCATCATGTCCACTAGTGGGATCATGGCATCATCAACACCTATGTTGTTACCTTTGTAGGCCGACTCATTTGAGGTAGGTGTTGTGGAAGTAGGAGGATCCATGTGGTCGACATGTCCATCGTGGAGCAAGCATGGTGAGATATCATCATCTTCATGCACCATGTACATCTTCTCCATGAGCGGGAACTTGTCCTCCGTGGAACCTAGTGCAACATAAGAAGACACAAACGAGGGAGAGGTTAATGTGTTAGCAAATGCGGTGTCCTCCATGGACCTATCATCTACCTCTCTCAACTCACTTTGTGTATCACTCATGTCCTCCAAATGGAAGCACGCAAACTCACATATGGGGTGGAAGTCACTCAACTCACTATCACTCTCACTCAAGTGGGCTAAGTGGCTCTCATCCTCACATGGGATTGGTACCAACTCATCAATCAAGCATATAGGAGTAGGCTCGACTTTCTCATCTCCATGCGCCTCCTTGGTTGAAGGGAAAATCCCATGCTCAACCATCCCAACTCCATGCGCCTCCGTAGGTGAAGGGAGAATCCCCATGCTCACCATGCTCAACTCCATGCGCCTCCGTAGGTGAAGGGAGAATCCCATGCTCACCATGCTCAACTCCCTCGCCTCCTAAGTCGTCCTCAAGTGGTGGCATCTTGGAGACTTGTGTATTGAGCTTGTCGAAGTAGAGCTTCTTGGCGCTTGGCGTTGTGCATTGCCATGCCATATGACCCTTTGCCTTGCACACCTCACATAGGAGATTGGGACATTCCCGTGGAGGATGGCCTTGTTGCTTGCACTTGTAGCATCGGAGTCCATAGGCGTATGGCGAAGTAGGGGCCATTATGGTGGTGGCACAAGAGGGAGAAGTCGCCGTATGAGGAAGGTCTTCATGTCGAGGTTCTCGTCTTCTTGCCTCATCACCATGTCTTGAGTGGTGTCGTCGAAGATCATGTGTGGACGGGTGTCGATGTAGACCATGAGGTGGTGGTGGTCGACAACGATCATGAGATGGTGTGAGTCGATGACGGTCCTTGCCATGCCTAGATGATGGCTCATGTTGGGGGCGTTCTTGATGCTCCATATGATGTCCTTGATGTCGATGATCTTGTGCATAAGCACTCTCATGATGGCGCCTTGGGGAGCTCGGAGACCAATGTCGACGACGATCATGTTGGGGACGCTCTTGATGATCCATAAGATGGTGCCATCGTGGAGGTCCTCGATCTTCATATGTAGCTCCATTAGCCGAGTAGGGGTATGTGGGAGCATCGGCGTTGTACAAGGTGGAGTCGAGTTGAGGCTCCGCCATGATGTCGATGTCGTAAGCGTGGCGTTGCTCCACCATGTCGTCCACGCTTGATGAGCCATTGTCGATGTAGAGCTCGTTGATGTCGTCCTCAAGGTGGTGCTCCACCATGTCGTCCATGTTGGCGATGCTCGCGGAGCCATAGTCGGTGTAGAGCTCCTCGATGTCGGTCATGTTGGTGATGCTCGCGGAGCCATAGTCGGTGTAGAGCTCCACATGTTCCTCCACATCCGCGGTGATTGAAGAGGTATCCTCCTCGAAGTGCTCCGTGTACTCCTCCGTATCTTCATCTTCGCTATCCATGTTAGCACGATGGTATCTATATGGTGTATGTTAGTGGAAGAACACTACCTCGCAATCTTACCGTGGTATGACAAGATTGGGGTGATCCAACAAACCGAGAGTTAGAACAATTGTATCGGGCACTCACACAAAGACACACGCAAAAGCTAGCAAATATGGTGGTAGGTGAGTGTGGTGGAAAACCAAAAGACGAAATCCGAAATCAAGTTTGTTGTTAAGAGTGGGTGAAGTCCAACGAAATCAAATGTCAAAGTGATGATCACTAGAAACACGGAAAAGATATGGAACACACACACGAGATGAACGGGGTTAGTGCGACCAAGGAATGAGCGGAAAAGTGTATGAAGCCCTTAATCAAGGGTGCTCGGTGTCACACTAACACAAGAAGAGATCAAAGCTTGGTTGCAAACGAAGAGACAACAAGATTTACACGCGGCCTCTCTTCTCTTTTCTCTCTTGTTGCTTAAAAGCTTTTCCTCTTTTGTATTTGGTGGCACTTGCACTCTTTTGTATCTATGGTGGCGCTTTGTACACTTTGGTATGTATGATGGCACTATGCACACTTGTGCTATTTTTGTATTTTGGCGGCTTTTTCTCGCACTATGTTAGCGTTAGCTCGCTTTTGCTATCTTGCCACACGAGTTTTTCTTAGAAGCTTTACTCCACACGACACACACACCTCACAATCGGGGCCACGTGCAATGTCTCGCAACACTCGATAAGCAATGCTCGTAGGATAGATCGCAAAAGGAAGAGGGGCTACAAGGTGGAGAGCAAGTTATACCTAGATGAAAAGTTAGGCGGTGTCGGAACACACAACTTGCGATGATGGCGACGATGGTGTCGTAGTTGCGCCGGAGTCCGGGGTGCCGAAGGTGTCGCCGCGGTGTTGATGTAGACGCGGAAGCTCGATGGACAATCCTTGCACTCCACAACGGAAACCGGGCAAAATAAGTCAATGCCCGAAAATTTGGTACACGACGAGCGATCGAAGGTGTCAAAATTTTGGAGTCGGAAAATTTCGGAAACGGTGTCAAAAATAGAGTCAAGATGAAAGGGGATAACTGTGAAAGTGTGGGGTCAAACGGGCGCCGGAAAGTTGTCAAAATTTGGAGCAAAAAGTGGAGTCAAAATGGGCGAAAATTGGGTCAAACCCGGTCCAGAACCCGGTCAAACCGGACCTGGGACCGGCCGGCCCGGTCCAGAACCGGATCTGGAACCGGATGGGCCCCTGGACTTGGTCCGGATGGCACCGGTCTGAGCCCCGGTTGCAGACCGGACGGCCCGGTCAGAAATCCGGTCTGACCGGATTTTGCGCTGGGCGTGCGAGCTGAAGCTGGGCAGATTCTGCGCGTGAGGATCTGGAGGAAATCGAGCGGAAGCTGGGGCTGCTTTGCTGCGGCCTGGAGCGAGCGGGATGCGGCGGCGGTCTGGGGCGGTGGTCGTTGGCTCGCGCGGGCAGAGGCGTGCGGGCGAGCAGCGGTGGTGGCCGCGAGTGGGCCAGGCGGGCGGGTGGCTTGGGCCGGCGGGAGAGGAAGTGGAGCGGGAGCGCGCTGCTGGCGACGGGGCTTGGCTGGCGGCAGGGCGGGCGCGCGTTGGAGGGAGCAGGGCCAGGGGCCAGGCGGGCAGGAGCGGCTAGGCGGCGGTTGGCCCAGGCGGCGCGGGCCTGGCTGCTTGCGCGGTGGGCGAGCGGCGGCGGGTGGGGCCAGACGGCGTGGATGGAGCAGCGGTGGCCCGAGGATCAAGCGTTGACCAAAACGAGGGAGATGAACACACAGCCTGTTCTTCACCAAAACAGACCAAAAATGCTCAGATTCGAACGAAATTGGACGAAATTGATGGGGAAAAGATGGGGAAGTAGTAGATCAATCACTCCAACACCAAATCCATGGACTAAAACCACTCAAAACGCAACGAAATCGCAGATCCGTCCAAAGGCAAATTAGGGCTATTTTTGGGGATTTTTTGGGGAAAATTTTCAGAGATGAAATTGGGTGGGTGGGGGGTCAAATCCGCGGAAACCAAAGGCTGCTGATACCATATGATGAGGTCTAAGACCCCGTTTGTGGCCCGATCTTGCGGTTGACCCGAAATCCAAGGAGGGAGAGAGGGAGAGCGCGAAGAACACGATGAACACGAAGAACTCACGCACGCACACCAACCCGATACAATCGATACTTACCCCCGTGGCTCGATGGACCGCGCCAATAGAATCAACCCGGGAGAGACGCGCGGTAGAATCCCGGAGTGAGAGATCGGTGAGGGAGATGAATCTAGGAGTGGGAGAGAGAGTGGGTAGCACTAGAATCTCACACTCACAAATCCAATCATCCAACAAGGGTAGCCTTGATACAAAGGGGATGAAACCCTAGGGAGACAAAGCTCAAATCCATGTCTAAGCCTAAATCTTGTCTAAAGAGGTAAGGGGGCGACCTAGGGGCTTATATAGGCATACAAGGCAGCATGGGTCGAAAAGGTACAAGTTGGTGGGTCAAACCCGACGAATCCGGTCACAGGGCCGGTCTGACCGGGCCTGGGACCGGCCCATCCGGTCCACAACCGGATCCTGGACCGGGCGGTGACCGGGCGAGGCTTCGGGAGCCCCGGGATTGCTTCCGGATGGCACCGGTCGACGTTCCGGTCGAAAACCGGCCAGGCCGGTCGGGAGCCCGGTCGGACCGGGCCTGTGGACCGGGTGGTCCGGTCGGGAGCCCGGTCAGACCGGGCCTGTGACCGGGCGGCCTTCCTCCTCTCGTCTCTTCTTCCTCTTCCCTCCTTCTTCCTTCATTCTTCTTCTTCTCTCTTCCTTGCACCATGGGAGTTCCTTCTCTCCGGTTCCTCGATGACTCTTGTACCTAATGACATGTAACACACCGACATGAGGTAGCATTCCATCCAAGGTACTGACGAGGTCGAGTGTCGAGAGGAAAGAGTTCACCTTGACGTATATGGCGGGGGTTTATGTTGTTGGTCCACTTGGGGGACTCCTTGGCCATGGCGTAGCGTCGATGATAGGCGGGGTTGCGCTTGTTGGTCCACTTGGGGGACTCCGTGGCCATGGTGTGGCGTCGACGATAGGCGGGGCTACATCATTACTTCACACCCGTCGAAGGTTTTTTCGAGTTCATTGTATGCATATTTGTATGCTATCATGCTATCACTGACTGCGTCGCACTTGTTCATCACTTTTTGTGCTACCAACTGAGAGTCACCAAAGATTTTCAGGCGCATTGCGCCGCACGCTTTTGCCATCTTCATCCCATGGAGAAGAGCTTCATATTCGGCTTCATTATTCGATGCATTGAGGAAGGTCATCCGCAATATGTATTTCATCTTGTCACCATGCGGAGAGAGATAAGTATCACACCAAGTGAGAGAGTGGTAGTTGATAGATCACGTGAGGCCATTTCGGTTTCTAACAACTTACCATCTACCTCTAGTGTGTCCTCTTTTATTTCCATAGGTACATCATGTACATGGTGCATAATGATGATGATATCACACCATGCTTGCTTGAAGATGAACATGGAGGCCACATGGAGCCTACCACTTCCACGACACCTACCTCATATGAGCGGGACTACAAAGGTAACAACATAAGTGTTGATTATGCCATGATTCCACTAGTGGACATGAAGATTGATGAGTGCATGCATGATATTGATGATACAATTGCTATGTCACATGCTCCGTTCTTATTCCCATGCCATGTTTTGCTTGATAACAATGTTGAACATGTGGAATTACTTGCTTGTGGCAATTTGACCATGCCATGCTATGATAAAACCTTGAACATGTTTTGTTCACAATGTTTGCAATATTCTCACATTAATGCAACCAAAATGTTGAAAACTTGCTCTTTCCAATGCTTGGTTTGCAATTATGTTTGTGTGCTTGTTAGTGAGATTGCCCCCATAGCTCTCTCAAATTCTGGAGATTTTGCTTATGTACATGTTGAGCATGCTCCCATGTTTACTCCGCATATTCACCATATCTATTATGATGCTTTGCTTAACGCTAATGGTGATGTGTAAAAGAAATGGAACATCATGATGGATGAGGTGTTCATATAGCATGCACACACGTTCTTTGCTTTGCCTATTGTGTGTGTAGGCACGCGGAAGACAAGGTCAACCTCGATTGAGCACGGGTTGACCAAAAGAGCTTTAGAGAGCTACCTTCGCAAGTGCTTCAATGAGAAAATCGAACCCACCACTTCGACTACACAAGATCTCTCGATGAGAGCACACCGACATCTTGCTAAGGTAACCTCCTTCTACTTGCGCTTCCTTGCTAAACCTGTGGAACTTTGGCTACTCTTTGAGTGTTGCTTTGATTGTCTTGTGCTATTGATAGAGCTCATGACTAGTAAAGGTACATTCAAGAGTTGTTTTCATCTACCTCCTCTATATGTTCACGATGAGTTATCGTTGAGGACGACTCTTTTTCAAGTGGGGGAGATGATGCAGCCCGACCTTGGGTCTCCACCGCATCATGTGCGTCAATGTCGACACGTCACATAAAGGTGAATCTTCTCCTTTATGCGTGCCTACAAATGTCTCTCATGAATGGTATGCTACTTCATCCTCCGTCATATGACCATGATAGGAATACATCACCAAGTACGGAGGAAGTGGAGGACGCCATAGAGGCTCGAGGATTCAAGGCCGAGGCCGTGGAAGCATGGAAGAGATCGTCGAGGAGAAGGAAGAAGAGCTGGTGAAAACCGGCACTGCCGACCCCCACGCCGAACCAGTCCAACGTACGAACCGGCGCGCCGGAACCCCTTTTGAGGCATACCGACGCCACGCCCGGCCCGCCGAACTTACTGCCGGAATGCTACAAGAAGTGCTACCCTTATCCATTTGTATGCCTAAACTACCCCTCCTTAGTGGCTCCCTATATATAGGATCCCACCTCCCCCTTCATTTGGTAGAGTTGAATTGAGAACTTGGCAAGCCTCCACCATCCCTTTGGGATTAGGGAAACCCCCTCCTTAGATTACCAAATCTATTGTATCAAGGCACTCCTTATATGATTAGTCTTTCACACATGTGATTCTACCGCCGGTCTCTCACACGTGTGACTCTATCGATCGTATACTGACCTTTCTCTAGGGGATTCAACCTCATGTCTTTCTCTCGAGAGATTCTATCGGGATAGTGGTTCGGCTGTCGGGAGCAAACCGAATTGTATCGGCTTGGTGTGTGTTTTGCGTGCGTTCATTGTGTTCTTCGCCGAGTTCTTCGTGTTCATCTCTCTCCCCTCGTGTTCTTGGTCAATTCAGGCGACACAATCGAGGCTTAGCCCGCATCACGACTTGGGAAGATAAGGAAGACACGAAGAAGCGCTTTCTGGATGATCCAGCTTGGGATTAAGCTGGTACTCAAGAGGTGGGTAATGTCATGGACCTGACGAATATTGTGGAGTTCTCCTCCTCAGGCAAGCAACGACGCAGGCTCCAGAGGGCTGGAAGGAGGCCAGCTAGGATCGGTGGGCCCAAGTGGACTCAGTGAGGCACCAATGGGACGAGCACACGTCAACTCGTCGACGTCTAGAAGGGGCACGAAGGCAGCTAGATGGCGTGTCTAAGTAGGCTGGTTCCAGGGGTTACCGGTTGTCGTTGGACCAACATGTGATTTGTCTAGTTTCCCTGTCCTCTGCTTCTCTCTCTCTCGAACCAATGTTCCTCCAATCCTTCCTCTTGCTGAAGAATCGTGCGTTGTAGCCCTTGTGGTCTTGTATCCTCGAATGTGTGATCTAAGTGAGAGATAGTAGTGGCTCCATAGCATGGACAGAGCAAAGCTTTGCTGAATTTGAAACAACATGTTTGTATATTAGAATTGGAGGAGAAACAACGGCTGATGAACATCCAAATGGTAATGTAGCTGAGATAGTTGGATTTATGTTGGTAAGGCCAACGTTAAATGATTTCTGCACCAAACAATAATTTTACATGAATGAGCACCGTGATATTTGTGATATGCATACTTTGATACTTGTCTACCAAATGCTAGATAAGAATAAGCAGTAAGCATGAAACTATATATTTACATTGCTATCTCACATCTTCTCATTTTCAGTTTGGATCGATCTTAACGATGGCAAACCTAGTTGAACTCGATCAGCTCCACCGTCCATCAAGGTACTTGTGCGGGCGTCCGTCGAGCATCTCGGCCAGCGGCACGACAACGAGGTCTAACTGCAGTATTAGGACAACAGTGAGCTACTCCACGTGGCCTGGTCATTCACGATGGCATGGAGGCTGGGTCTTCCCCGATCTGAGCCAGACGTCCAGACGCAATACCTACGGTGCAGTTTCAGCTTTTCGCATAATCAGCGGCACGTCCGGCGAGCAGCCCGACAAAGACAACGACGAGGTCTAGTTGCGGGTTGAGGAAGATGGTGATCTGCGTATATATGGCCGACCGCTCATCAACCAAGGGCGGAAGGGCAAAATATAAGGGGTAGGTTGGGAAAATATGTAGTGATACCATCCCTTATATGGTACCATGATACCATTTCACAAAATTTGAATTCTAAGTATTAAAAAATTTCTAAATAAATTTGTGGTGGTTGACAAGATGTGTGTTTACATTTTCTAGATTTTTCACAGACAAATTTAAAATACACCAAGAGAAAAAAAAGACAAATGATACGTGAATAATGTCATTTGTGTTTTTATCTTTATGTGACACTTTTTATGCTTGATTTCTCATTTTTGTTGCTCTTAGGGTATTTTGAATTTGGTTATCAAGGTTACTGGGCACGTACACACGCATCTTGCGAACACCTAAAATTTTTGTTTTAATTTTTTTAACATTTAAATGTAAATTTTAAAAAGTGGTACCATGGTATTAAATAAGATGTAGTACCACTCTCGGGTAGGTTGACTTTTAGTTCCAAAATTAGCGGCACATCGTGTTTATTTTTTTTATTCCGTCCAGCCTCCACGTCGGATCTAGGCCTTGTCATCGCGTAACTCGTCCGTAACTATCCGTAGGTATAGCATTTCCGCCCAAACCCTCCTCCACTCCCCGTATTCTCCTTCCCACCTGGCGCCG
This sequence comes from Lolium rigidum, assembly GCF_022539505.1. Lineage (NCBI taxonomy): Eukaryota > Viridiplantae > Streptophyta > Magnoliopsida > Poales > Poaceae > Lolium > Lolium rigidum. The sequence goes on from NC_061514.1 coordinate 215,217,296, forward strand.
CCACTGTCGAACCCTAAAAACACTCCAACCACCGGAGAGAGCAGCCATGGCGCAGTACGATCTGACGGCGCTCATGGCGGCACAGATGGACTGTCATCTGGTGTTCCCAATGCTGGAGTTCCTCCAGGAGCGCCAGCTCTACGCCGACGAGGAGATCCTGCAGGGCAAGATCTGCCTCCTCAGTGGCACCAACATGGTCGACTACGCCATGGACATCCACAAATCGCTCCACGGCACCGATGACGTACCCGCCGACATGGTCGCCCGCCGCTCCGAGGTCGTCGCGAGGCTTAGGACCCTCGACGAGGCCGCCGCGCCGATCGTCGCGTTCCTCTCCAACCAGCAGCTCGTGCAGGAGCTTAGGCCCGACAAGCAGTACAACATCCACATGCTCCAGGAGCGCTACCAGGTCCGTATGGGTTGCGCGGCTTGTCGAGTTTGTAGTATTGCTGGTATAGAAATTTGATTAGTGGGCATTCTGAATTTAGCATGTCGAGATGCGTATGGATCTTTTTTGTTAGCTTAGGATTCGACGTTGGACATATCTAATGATTATTAGCTTTACACACGATGCTTGATCTTTCTGTGGATTACGCACATTGACGGAGGAGTGGGGAGGCACATTTCTGATGTTGGTTTTGTATTTTCATCCATTCAACTCTTTTTTAAGCAGGGCAACCTTAACTTCATCTCTCAAGTCTAGTTGTTTTCCAGGAGTACATGATCATCTAATTGTCCTCAAGAAGCCTTGTGCACATTAGCACCGATTTGATGATAGAGAGTAAATTGTATTATTCGGATGTGTTATGTGCTAGCCAACTAATCAAATCCCTGTCAATTGTGCAGATTGGACCAGATCAGATTGAAGCTCTGTATCAGTATGCTAAGTTTCAGTTTGAGTGTGGTAACTACTCTGGTGCTGCTGATTTCTTGTACCAGTATCGTGCTTTATGCACAAATAGTGAGAGAAGCTTGAGCGCCCTGTGGGGAAAGCTGGCAGCAGAGATATTGATGCAGAACTGGGATGTTGCGCAGGAGGAGCTTAATAGGTTGAAGGAGATCATTGATTCAAAGGTTTGCCTTCTATTATTTATAGCATTTCCCTTATTGCGTGTTTGCCTTATTTTTTTTTCTCTGTTTTCTTGTAGAACTTCTCATCACCTATAAATCAACTCCACAGTAGGATATGGCTGATGCATTGGAGTCTCTTTATCTTCTTTAACCATGAAAATGGAAAGAATGGAATCATTGATCTATTCTTCCAGGACAGGTTTGTTTATTCGAAGCTCATTTTGATTTTCTTCTCATGTATCATGCTGTTACAATAGATAGTACTCTAGTGGCATAGTTATAGAACTCACCCCAACTACTGTGTATAACTAGTGAGCAGGATATCCTTAGTTTCTTCCACAGTTCAATGTAGGTAAAAGCAAACAAATCTGATAACTTAACACTCGGTCTTCTGCTATTGTATGTTATGAGCTGTTAGTGTGAATGGTAGAACCAACTGCTCTACCCGACCTAGGGCGTAGATTGTAGGGGAAGGAGGGGGTGGTGTGCGGTCGAGCCGGCGGACGCCGGCGGCAGGGCGCCGTTGTGCGCGGGCGAGGGAAAGAGTCGGCGGCTAGGGTTAGGGAGACCGACTCCTCAGGGAGTCGGCAATAATGATAATTATTATTGCTTGCCGTTTGTCTCGTTTACAACTTGTATATAAAGAGCTAAACTGATAAAGATTAATGGGCTAATCCCCTAGTTGGGCCCACGGTTGGGCCCCCTCCTCACGTATTCGATACCGGTCATAACATCTCTCCCCGCCTGTGCAAACAGCTCGTCCTCGAGCTGGTAGTCGGGGTAGTGCAGGCTGAACTCATCGCGCTTCTCCCAAGTGGCCTCCTCCTCCGGAAGACCTTCCCACTGCACCAGCAAGTACCAAATGTCGCGACGGAGCTGGGCGCGTAACACCTTCGCCGCGCTCGGTAGGAGACGGCCATCGGCGATCGGTGGTAACGCCGGCGGTGCTGCAGGCGGCTCCCCATGGTATGGTTTCAGGAGTCCCACATGAAAGACATCATGTATGCGAGAGCCTGGTGGCAGCTGAAGGCGATATGCAAGTGTTCCCACGCGCTCCAAGATGACGAAGGGCCCAGCGTAGCCAGGACCAAGCTTGCGCTTCGCACGCGGGTCGAGGGACTGGGTGGATCGATGAAGAAGGCGCAGCCACACACAGTCTCCCACCGCATAATCCACCTCGCGATGATGGCCGTCGTAGTAGTGCTTGGCGATCTGCTGGGCCTGCACGAGACGTTGCCGCACCTCGGCAAGTATCTCGTCGCGGCTGCGGAGAAGCTCCCCCGCTGCCGCCGTCCGAGCGGTCGCCGGGTCGACCGGCAAGATGGGCGGTGGTAGTCGACCGTAGACCACCTCAAATAGCGTGGCACGCAGGGCGGAATGGTAGGAGGTGTTGTAGCAATATTCCGCCCAAGCGAGCCAATCCACCCATGCGTGAGGACGATCACCTGTAACACAGTGTAAGTACATGGCGATCACTTTGTTAACCACCTCGGACTGACCGTCCGTCTGAGGATGGAACGCCGTGCTGAACCGGAACTTGATGCCCGCCATCTTGAAAAGGTCACGCCAGACGTGCCCCGTGAACACCGGATCCCGATCACTGATACGACGCGGGAAATCCGTGGAGGCGGACGATGCCGTCGAAGAAGGCACGAGCAACGGACGCGACGGTGTACTGGTGACCGAGCGCGATGAAGTGGGCGTACTTGGAGAAGCGGTCGACCACCGTGAGGATGACGGACTTGCCGCCCACCTTGGGGAGGCCCTCGATGAAGTCCATGGAGATGTCGGCCCAGACCTGGGAGGGCACCTCCAGCGGCTGCAACATCCCCGCCGGTCGCGAGAGCGCAAGGACGATCACCTGCCATATCTCGCAAGAGCGCACCCAGTCCCGGACCAAGGCCCGATCACTGGGGATGTAGAAGTCGGCGCCCATGCAAGAGGAGCCCCTCAGCCAGACGCCATGGCGCCTCCAACTCGCCCGCCTCCAACTGCTGCCGCAGGAGCTGGGCGTCGGGCGCCGCCGCAGTAGCCTGGCGGATGGTGTCGAAGAGGGCGAAGGAGGGGCCCGAATGGATGCTGGCGGATGGTGTATCCGATACCGGTCATAACAGTGAAATGTGAATGATGTTTATACTTTGATGAATACTGTTCACGAAATGTTTCATAATAATGTTTCATAGAAGTTCAAGTTTACTATGTTTTTGGTACCCAATTCAAATTAAACTAATTTTGTTTATGTGATGTTTAGATGACCCTAATTTTTTACTAGTATTCTCTCTTGTCCAGGTACTTGAATGCTATTCAGACAAACGCACCCCATCTTCTGAGATACCTTGCTGCTGCAGTTGTTGTGAACAAAAGGAGAAGAAACATGCTTAAAGAATTGATTAAAGTCATTCAGCAGGAGCAAGAGACCTATAAAGATCCCATAACTGAATTCCTAGAATGCTTGTACGTGAACTATGATTTTGCTGGTGCACAACAGAAGCTCATTGACTGTGAGCAGGTAAGCCTGCCATTCTTAGCCATCTCCATGCCCATTACTCTTACCGAATTTGTGCTGTCATGCTTGTTGAAACATTGGAAAAACATGAAGGTATTCCATATTATGCCTAAGCATAGTTCCCATCTGCTAACAATTTTCATGTCACAAGCATACATATATTCTGTGACATTAATTCAAATTTGATTATTACATCTGTTAGTGAACTGTATGCACCAATAAGGTATTGAACTGTAGATTAGACAGCCCTGTACCAGTTTAAGTTGAAAGTTTTCTCTTTGTTTCTGTGTTCCCTTTGTTTTTGTCTTTCAGTCTAAATTATAAAGTATGTTTCTGTACCCAACTCAGTTTTTAACCTTTTATCACTTTGTGGAACTATTGTCTCAGTAATAATCATGTGGCACAGAAACTGTCTATTACGTTTTTCATTATCTAATGGCTTCCTTTGTAGGTTATATTGAATGATCCTTTCCTGGGAAAGCGCATTGAAGAAGGGAATTTCATCACTGTTCCTTTGAGAGATGAGTTCCTCGAAAATGCTCGCCTATTCATTTTCGAGACTTACTGCCGTATACATCGGTGCATCGATATTGGGTGGGTTTCTGGCTTCCATGTCCACTTTTTAATGACTATCCATGGTTCAGTCACAATCATTGATTGGAGGAAGCAATATGCTTTGTACTTGTGAACTATTTATGGTGCTGCTGGTCCTTTAATTAAAATTTGCATGGATCTATTCTCCCTTCAGCATATCAGCAAAACCATAGTTTCTTGATAGTATTATGCTTCGTCCTTTATATGAAAACCTGCTAGAGCTTTTGTTCTAGTTGCACATGTTATGATATGTTTATTGTATGCAGATCACATATGAACTAAACTGTTAGTAAATCTAAGAAGTTCTAATGTTTCTCAATACACAGCATGCTTGCGGAGAAGATGAACATGACCTACGATGAAGCAGAATTGTGGATAATGAACTTGGTCAAGAGTTCGAAACTAGATGCCAAGATTGATTCAGTGACAGGAACTCTCATCATGACGACCAATCATGTTAATGTGTAAGTTGCCTGAGGCATATGTACTCACCGCGTGCCAATTCTTGATTATATTTTCAATACCTGGCATCTGGTTGACAAAATTGATTTTTTGTAGCATGCTACTAATATAACATCATATATGTACTTATTATCTGGTTATTCCAGAATTTAACATGTACCTGTAAATCCCTTTGCAGCCATCAGCAGATCATTGAGAGCATGAAGAACCTTAATGCGAGGACATACATGCTAGCAAAGAGCCTTGTGGATCCAGGGCATGCAGCAGCACAGCAGGCTGCCCGGTGAGACTAACAGAGAATCTGCAGTTTTGAGGGGGCGAGAATTACTTTGGGAGCTTAGTACTTGAATCACACAGATGGTGATTTGCAGCTTGCTACAACTTACGCTGATGCTTTTAATGTTTTGTATTCAGAATTCTGCTACTAGAGTTGTTCAGTATTTAGTACCGCAAGTCTGCAAGTGCGTGTACCTCATTGTCAAGATACTTCTTGTGCATGTTGCCATGTGTCGAAGTGTGAGACTTTAAATGAAGACACTAATGTTTCTCCGAAGTATGGAACATATTACAGAAGGCAAAGAAATAGAGTGAAGTGAGTAGAGATGCCCATCTTGGATTTCCATAGGAAGGCGCAACTTCCTGGTTGCTGATTTGGGGCGCTTGTTTGATGCCCACGATCTGGTCCGTATGCCACCTTATCTGCTCTAGTTTTCTACTGCTGAAGTACTGGCGTACATGTTTGATCTCAATAATCAAATGAAGATGTTGGCAGCCTTCATGCCCTTGTCATGTCCATGGCTATTGCAGCCAGCTTGTAGGGCAGTTTAACAACTCGCCAACATTACACTTGCTTTCTCCATCTAAACCATGGTTCTGATTCCCTGGATCCTCTGATATCCATCTAAACTGGAAAGGGCACCTGTCTTTTTGTGTACCATCTCTGATATCTATTTTCAAGCACAAGGCTGATGCCACGATCAAATCTACACTTACAAAAGATTGCCTGTTCACGTCAGTTTTCTCCAGTTGGTTCATGTCCCTTCGTTGTACGAACCACGTTCTTCAGTGAAGAAGCCATCAACTACTACCGAACAATGACTTGGAACCTATAGTTCCAAAATGAGTTTAAGGTAGCACTTGTTTTAGAGCAAATATATAGCAACCACCACACGATTATCATACCAGAGCAGGCATCAGCCATACTAGGAAGCTTTCGGCGCGGCGCACGCCGCGCCCCGTGATTTTGACCTTGTAACATGCGATTGTTAGCATTTACTACCTTAAGGTGTCTTTTATTTTAGCATGGTGAGTGGTCCTTCTGAATGAATGTGTTTAAGTAATATGGATGTTTGCTTAATAAGCGGGGTAGCAATGAGGCGCTGGAGTGTTGTGTGCATGTATATGTTGATGTGTGGATTTTTGCTGCGATAAGTATGAAATGTAGATATCCCAAAGTTGAGTGTGCCTGTGACTACTTTGGCTTAATCGGGGGTGCAGCAATGGAATGCATGTGCTTGTGTAAGCTATGTTTGTGCTGTGTAATGGGATGCAGTATCAGTCCAATAGCTTCTTAATTTTTTAATTATATATGTTCTTATATTTTTTGGGTCGAGGCTGCGGTAGATCGAGATGACAGAAATAACAAAGGAAACATTGTGCGACTGTTTGGCCTGGGTAAGTTGACTGGTAGACAGTCGCTCTCAGCAACCCATGTTTTTCTTATCCACAACATGCCTCCTCGGTGCTCTGCTCGAGACACTCCCTTGCCGACGGATCTATGGGGGGCGGCGCTTGGTGGAGGGTTGTGCGCCACCGTCGAGGATGGTAGAAGAGAGAAGGAGAGGCCGCTGGAAGGTCAGGGATCTAGAGCTCTCCATTGGCGATGGAGGTTCTCTTCGTTGCAGGCCGCAGCGGCTCACGCGTTGGCTCTAGGAGTCCAAGCAGGGGGATTGAGGCCAGCAGCTGGGCGTGGGAGGCGGGGCGCGAGAAAGAAGGTGTGGGGGACGCGTTTAGTGCTTGGACCGTAGGGCTGGGAGCTCTGCTTGCAGCGCTGGATCAAAGCCGAGCTCAAAGGTAAGAATTGAGGGTCTGGTCTAACTTTCGCTGGATACTTGCCATATGCTGGAAGCATTTTTATTTCCACATTCCTTTCTTTAGGAGAAACAGATTTTGGAAAGAAGAGAAGGTAGATATTCAATTCCATGTTTAGTTGACCACTCATTTCTTTAGGAGAAACATATTTTGGAAAGAACAGAAGGTAGATAGTTCAATTCCATGTTTAGTTGCCTTGTTCATCGATGCTTACCTTCAATGAGTCATGGTGAGCCAATAGCTGATAGTACAGATCATAGGCATGTGTAATATAGCACAACATGTATGTACCTGTGCAAAACAAAGGGTGATCGTGTAATTGTGATGGTACCAAGCAAGAAGAATCGTGTGTGTATGAGCATAGCTGATCTCAAAAAGATACACGTGTTTTTTGCTCATCCATTGACTGTAAAAATTTAGTTCTTGTTTTCCTTGCACATATTTAGGGGAGCAACAGTAGCCTCATTCGATTTTTGGCTCCAAGAGGTGTCAGGCTGCTTTACTGCTGCCGATATGCATGTGTCTTTTTAGACAACCTGCAAGCTGAAATAAACATCACATATGGTAGTACTGGCGACAGGAGAAATTTGCAATATTGCCAGACCGCTGGCATATTTAGTAAACTACTGTTGCAGGGCTTACTAAACTGGATAATCAAACATGAACTTCTAGGTACTGGGTACTTATACATGAAGTTGTAGGCACTGGATAAGTACACAAAGTTTTAGGTAGGTGATCTTAAAGGATTGAGAGGACATCCATCCAAGGTACTAATACATAAGATAGTCTGTTTATACATTGTAGTCTTTACAGCAAAAGCTAACAAACAGATGAGACGTCTCATCTGCAGCCTGCTGGCTGATTTGCTTGTTGGTGTGCTTGTTCTAGCTACGTGTTGCCAACACAATCTCGGCAGTGGCTCCAGCAAAAGTAGGCCCTAGAATCTGTGTCTTGCTACAATGATATATGAAGTGTGCAAGCCATAGGCAAGCTAGGAAATCACCTTCTGATTTCCACTTGTCAAAGAGCGCCTTGATTGGGCCTTTCTTCTCGTTGTTTGCGCTCTAAGTGATGTTCAGGTTTCGAGATGAATGAGCAAGTGTCATTTGGTTGCGATATGGAACCAAGGAGAAGATATACCTTTGCTACCAGATGTGGTACCCTTTCTGCCTATGTCCAAGTAGAAAATACATTAGAACAATTGGGTTACCTGTCTATAGATAATCTTCGAGGCTATCATTACCTCCTCCGTGTTTGTGTCGGTGGCTTCGATTACGTCTTTGGCAGGCATTGTTTATGGCATCTTGTTCTGTTCAGGCTGGCCGTGTGTGCTTCCGCCTGCATTAGTCGGAATGGCTGTTTCACCGGTTGTTGGCAGGTTAGAATGGTTGGATGATGCTTGTTCTGGTGCTGAGCTATTGATCAACTGGCACTTGAGACAGTAAGAAACAATATCCTAGGGTCAGCGTCATAAGTCTCCTGGGCTACTTCAGCAATGACAGCATACTTGTGCGCACTATGCCAACGATGGCGCAAGTGGCAGAATTAGGTCGACCCCTAGTAGTGGTGGCAAGCAAAGTAACATCTCTGCCCATAAGGGCAGTGCACATCATCAAATGAGTTTGCGTCAGACACGTATAGAAGGATGTTTTCAGGCACCGGCACGACCTTTGTGTTCCGACTAATTCTAATCTTATAGAGGTGGTCGGTTGTCCTGTATTTGGGTGAGGCAGCAACAACCATGAATGACTGGAGCCCCTAGACCACCCTCCTCCAGTTTCTCCTTGAACTGGTCCACTTGATTGGCCGGCAAGGAACCCAGGCAGTATGAACTTAGCCTAAGTGTATCTCTCATGTAAACAACTAATAGCTATTTTAATAATTAGCATTACTATAAGCTAGAACTTACTGCTGGCTGTATCGTGTTGCTATGAAAATAAAAACAAAATAGAGCATACAGGTTGAGCTGATCGTTGCATTTTATTTTATGTGCAGGTGATAATGGTCCAACCGAGGATGTAAATGTTCAGTTAGCAAGAAAATGGTGCAGCTGAATGGTAAAGACAGTTGAGCGCACTAGAGGAAAAAAGCAACGCAAACACTGCCAGGTAACTAATTTCGTTAAATCTAGCAAATGAATGAGTTCACATGTTATGTGCTGCTAACTAAATGAGTTCACATGATATGTACTGCTAAATCTTTCGTTATCCAAGGGATGAGTAAAACATTGAAAATTAATTAATTAGATGATAATATTGTTATTTGCTTCGTTATCTAAAGGATGAGTAAACATTAGAAAATTTAGACGATAAGGCCAGGTTAACTACAACGCCTAACATAACCAGCTGATTAAACTCAACCAGGGAAGCAAAAACTGAATATCTGCAAATGTCAGGTTATATCATGTAGTTGATATAAGAAAGTGGTCTGCACCACAAGCTAAATAGATATAGTAGCAGCTAGAAGATTGTATTACAATAACATTTTTCACTGGAAATCTGGAACCAACCTGTTGTGGGTATACTTTATGGGTATATCAACGGCATGGCCTGGATCCGGCAAGCCCGGGTGGCCCACAGTTGGTGATGAGGCATGTGGCCCATCGGGCGGCCCAGTTGCTGTAGATCCTGAAGGATGAAGTACAGCCCAGGAACAGGAAGCCGGATCTCTACCGACCTACGAAGGAGGCCGGATCCGTGACGGCCCATGAAGTATCCGGATCCAGCACGTACTTAGAGGAAGGCGGATCCTTGACGTACACGGCAAGACATTGTACCGTAGTTAGGCAACTTGTATTCCGGCTAGGACTCTCCATGTAAACCCTAGATCCGTGCGCCTTTATAAGCCGGATCCGGGGAGCCCTAGAGGCACAACCACAACTCATTGTAACAACGCG
>NC_061514.1:215227015-215238339 GCF_022539505.1 Lolium rigidum
GTTGTAGATCCTGAAGGATGAAGTACAGCCCGAGAACAGGAAGCCGGATCTCTACCGACCTACGAAGGAGGCCGGATCCGTGACGGCCCATGAAGTATCCGGATCCAGCACGTACTTAGAGGAAGGCGGATCCTTGACGTACACGGCAAGACATTGTACCGTAGTTAGGCAACTTGTATTCCGGCTAGGACTCTCCATGTAAACCCTAGATCCGTGCGCCTTTATAAGCCGGATCCGGGGAGCCCTAGAGGCACAACCACAACTCATTGTAACAACGCGAAAGCGCCCAGATAATTCCAGACAAGCAGCAGTAGGCCCTGTCATCGTGCGGGTGTTCCGAAGCTGGGTAACTCGCGTACCACCGTCCCGTGTGCACTCCGCCCTATGGCCCCTACTTCTTCTCCCCCTCGTGAGGATCCCTCCTCCGAGGTACCGTCGATTAGGCAACGACACAACCTTTGGAAAACAAATAAGTGAGTCCAGAAGATTATCTAACTTCAACAACATTTTACTCCCCAAACTACAGGAGCATCGTGTGCGCACTCTGATTCCAATTTTCTTCATATCTCCATATGCTCCATACTCTCCTTATAGGGTGGACTCCTCTAGCTGGTGGTAGGATCCAAAACAATCTTGATGCAGTAAAATGCATCCATCAAAATGCAATCTGCTAACTGAAACATGAAAAGGAAAACAAATTAGGATAGATATAATCCACAAATTAGGTGGGCCTGTATTTCATGTTATCTTGTGGTGGCAGAACCATTTGTCATTAATCACCAGATTATTATCAGGTCTAATTTTCCGTATCTTAGAAAGATGGAGTAAATAAATGTTGATCTATTCATAACTGAGCGAGAATAGGGTTAAGTACTTATATAAGTGTAGCATTATAATGGTGAAAAGAAGACTGTCATATGTGAAGTTCAGTTACAACAAATGGAGATAATCAGATAATAATATGATTATTGTTAAAAGGATGCTACATATAGGTTCCAACAATTCAAGTTCTTTATAACAGAGGGCGAGAGTAAACAAAGTTTTTGGTCAATTCACGGCCGCACAATAAAATCCAACTTGTATATATGTTGTCGTGTGCATTCTTACTTTTCCAATCTGCCTGTAATTATTGGTTTTTAGTACAGGTGATAATGCAAACAGAGAGTGGCAGTTGCATAATACGGTGAGCAGGTCAGAAATAAAGAAGATAAATGAAAACAGGTAGAGAGGAAGAGAAAGATACACGAATAGAGGGAGCAAGAATTCACCTAATCTATCCAGCTGTTCTTGGAACTACCGAAGTGCATCTTGCCGATTCCGGCTGCTTGCCTTGCCATATTTCTGGCCTCAAAGTTTTGATGTCACAGAAAGCACAAAGCACAACTTGAGAGATTGGCACCAAATTAATCAAAGGAGGAACAAAATAGCAAGAACAGCCGGTGCCAACAATTGATTGACCTTGGATCCTATCGTACGGCTAACTGCAGTACCTTGTGAACATGCCAGTCGTGCCTGAAACTGAAACGGGAGGAACTGCAAGCAGGACCAAGACAGTCGTGCCTGAAACGGGAGGAACTGCAAGCAGAACCAAGACATGGCCCCGTGGAAAACCTGTAGGCCTACCTTGCCTTGAACGTGCGCCCCAGACGGGCACGAACTATACGGAGGGGTAGAAGGCGATGCAAGGGCGACCTCGCCGCGTGTGCCACATCGCCGGCCGACCATAGTGGATCGGACAGGGAGAGACGCTGGCTTCGGATGGGCCAACATGCCGTATGGCCATCCTCGGGGGCCACATGGTTGTGGATATGGAGAGGCGGCAGCGCCCGACGGAGCCAAAAGCGGCCAGCCGTAGGGCCTTCCTCGGCGGCGGCGTGGTCAGACGGAGGTGAGAGGTGCCAGCGTCCGGTGGAGCGAACAACGGCGTGTCGTATGGTCTTCGTCGGTGGCGGCTGTGGGTTGGGTAGGCGAGCGAAAAGGGAAAGTATTCTAGTCTGACGTCCGATTCCTTTTCTTCGTTCGGACGGATGCTCAGCCGTGCGATGATCCCAGATCAATCTGATGTAGGGTGCTTGCCCTATAAATTCTAGGAATCCAACAACGTTCCCCAATTCCCCCACGACGCGGCGAGTCTGGCGGAGGCGGAGCGCACGCTGCCCGCCGACGTGGAGAGATCGAGTGCGTTGGGGTAGGATCTGGCGCCGCCCGAGGCATCGACTCGAGGACATCCAGCATCCAGGCGACGCTGCCGGCACTCGAGACCTCCGTACGCGCCCGATCCGAGCGCCCATGGCCCGTGTTGATCCGCCGCTCCCGCCGTGCCTAAGGTGTTCGACGCCATGCACGGTCACAAGCCGCCGCTGCTCCAGTTCCAAGGCGCCTCCGGGGGCTTCCCTGTGTTGCTCGCTGTGCTTTGTTGCCTCGAGTAGGCGTTCGCCTCGCCACCAGTGGCTCGCCGACATCGTGGCATAGCTCGGCGACCACGATGTCACCGAGCACGCTTCCTCGTCGACATCATCGTCGTGTACCTCGGCGACCACGACCTCGCTGACCGTACTTCGTCGCCGATGTTGCCGTCGCTATGGATGAGCTCAAGAAAGACATCCCGGTACCTCGACGGCTGCACGAGGCTGTTGTCACCCGCCCCACGTGGAAGCATATTTTCGAATTGACTGGAGCATAGCGCGAGTTGTTGGAAGCATGCTTTTGTATCCATGGTTAGTGTAAGATAGAAAGTTTACATACCAACGAAGCATGTTTCATTTTCTGTGGAAGCAAATTGTCCCTTCGATGGAAACATAAATTTTCCACGTTGAAATAAAATCATTATATACACAAACTACTTTTTTTGAATTTGAAGGAAATTATCACTGCATGGGAAGCATCTTTTATTGTCTCCGAAACAGAACGATTTACTTTGAACGCCCAGAAAATGATGCTTCCATGCATCAAGAAGAATGTTTCGTTCCTTCTGCTTCCATGCTTTTCGTGCAGAATTGCTAGCCAGATCATTTGCTCCAATTCAACAGGGAAATTGAGCTTCCATGCATTCAAACAGGATACTAATTGGGGGCTAATTAATGTCCGGATTAAACGCTGGTCGGATTAAACGCAGCCACCGGGAACAGTTTGGGGGAGCAGTTTGCGGGGCCATTTATTCCATGCATGGAGCTGTCTGCTACGGGCTGGACTTCTTCATCGCATGGCCAAAATGCTGCTGATCCGACGGCTAAGGACTGGTCCGATCCGAAGCATGGATCAGACGTCCGATGCCTAGAAGCGCCCGAGCGAAAAACCTAAAACTTCCAGAAAAAGCTAAGAGGCGAAGAAGAGAGAGCTGGGCAAAAAAACCGTTCGCCTCGTTTGGTGTTGAGAATCGTGGCACCGCTTCTTTATCCACCGCTTTGATCAGATCAGAGACAGACCGGATAACCGGAAGTAACCGAAACTATAAAAGGCAATTGCACCACAAAAACAGGAAAAAAATGGGATGTTGACCGGGAGAGAGCGGTAAACCACAATTTTCACGCACGAAAAAAAGGGTGGGCCAAAACTATCCGTGCGCATCCAGAGAAACCACCGGGCATCTACAGTGAGAAAAGTTGTACGTGGCCGCGTTTGATTGGACAAAATCTTCAGGAAACAGTACCCAAAATGCTATGGTGTTGAGAATCGTGGCACCGCTTTTTTATCCACCGCTTTGACCAGATCAGAGATAGACCAGATAACCGGAAGTAACCGAAACTATAAAAGGCAATTGCACCACAAAAACCGGAAACAAATGGGATGTTGACCGGGAGAGAGCGGTAAACCACAATTTTCACGCACGAAAAAAAAGGTGGGCCAAAACTATCCGTGCGCATCCAGAGAAACCACCGGACATCTACAGTGAGAAAAGTTGTACGTGGCCGCGTTTGATTGGACAAAATCTTCAGGAAACAGTACCCAAAATGCTAAGATTTGAGCAGATGGGGTTAACTTTTATATATGTAATAATGCTTCGAAACTATAATACACAAAAGGAACTCGGCCCAAATAATACTACTGCACTATTTTGTTGCCCAATCTATCCTTTTACCGGTTAGCAGCCCTGTGTCCTTGCATCACAAAAACTGTACACTGGTGCGGCACTGCGGTGACCCAGCATACCACTGCATGTTGTAGTATACAAGTCTTTGATATGATCTTCATGAAAGGACTTCTCATAAATATCACATCCTTCAAAGTGGTACAACAGAAACATTGCAGGTCAAACACTCCGGATAATATTACAAACATGGTCTTAACAAGTTGGTATTCTCACAGGTCCGATGAGAACACAATACGATATTACTTAAGTACTCTTACAACTCAACTTAAGAAACATAATGAGCTCAAAAACTTATTTAAGTATGCCACTACGCTACTCGACTCTGATATAACTAAGGTGAGACTCTATTCCTCCACTTCGGTGTTGTCAACTCCGTAGACTATCCTATAGTCCACACCTTCTACTCCTCCTGATAGGCCAGGCTCTTCGTAGACCAACTCATAGTCCCCTTCCGGTGCTCCGGTGCAGGCATCCTCTTCATTGTCACAGTCTAGCAAGGGTGTCGAAAGAAAGTAAGTACAGAGGTACTCAACAAGTTCAAAAGAGAAAAGATGTTTGTGCACTAGCTACGACCATTGATCAGAAAATCTCAGGTCAATGCATGTTTCGCAAACATTTTTTCAAAAGGTTTATTTTATTTTGAAAACTATGCCCGCTAGTCTTCACACGTTGACCAAAACTTCACGGAGTTCCTTTCCTGTTGCGTTCGTAGTTCCCTTCCCGGAACTGGGAGTGACAAACAACAATTTGTTATACTCTGCAGAGGTGCGTTACTTTTCCCATAAGAAAACTTATCCTTGTTGCCAACCGGGCGTACTTTTTCGTCCTCACTTCTTTGGTGTGAGGCCCGACATAAGAACTAAGCCAATCACTGCCTTCTCCGTGACCCCGCAGACCCACCCTTTTGTAAGTTTGTCCTATCCTTTATCTATAGGTAGACTGACCCATGCATTTGTTCCCACCTATACCATTAAGGTAGACTGTTCCGAACAATTCTTATGCCCTATCCTACACACTATAGATAGACTAACCCGGATAACCCTTACAATCCATCATAGACCTTTAATAAGTCCGCCCTCTCCTATATCTATTGGTAGACTGTTCCGGACCACTGTGGCCAAACCATCACTGGTCACTGGCCAATTGTATGTTGCTGATGTGTTGTTCATGGCCATGGCTGCTCTGCTCCATTTCTTCTTCCATGCTATGCTATGCTATGTTATGCTTTGCTTGATGTGATGCCTAGGCTTACTGGTGCCATGCTCTTGCTTGTCTAGGTCTACTGCTATTCATTTGCCTGCTGGTGATGCTTGCTGTCAGTGTTGGCTATTACCCTGACACTTGTAATGATTGTGGTGCTCTTCTGTGTCATGCACATGATCCAATTGATCCATTGGATCAATAGATGCTAGTGGCTAGGCTCTCTGTCTTGCTTGGCTGTTGCTCTAGCCATTGGCTAAGCTCTCCAGTTCTTGCTGGTTGCCAATTGGTTAGCCTATGATGCCTATTGGTGGTTGTCTATCACTCTGAATGGCTTGTGATGCTACTGGTGCTTTACCAGTGACTTATGTGCATGCTTAGTAGTTAATTAAGCTACTTATGCTTGCAGTAATACTTGGTTAAATGGTTTTGATAGCCAGATGGGCATTACTGAAGCAATTGCTTCAGTAATCCTTCTGTGCATGTCATGTTGTTACCATGTGTGGATTTCTGTCAGCTATATTTGATGAACCATCTGTTGGTAGTGATTCAATTACATAAATAGTTGCTTAAATGAATTCCAATATGCTTTTGGAATGAATCTACTTGTCTGAACCTATATGGTGATGAAGACAATCTTGCATGTGTGGCTTGTTTGCTTGCTAGGCTAGTATGTGACCTCAGTAGCTTGCTAATGCATCTGGTTACATCGTATTTGGCTATTTGGTGGGTTTTATGAAAAGATAAACCAGATCCACAGTTGGGAATCATTTGTATGAATGCCCTGTGCATGCTTTTGATGAAAAATGGGTTGATATGATGGTTTCACACACCATATGGTGCTAGGTTAATTAGTTGGCTACTGTTCTAGGGTTCTAGTGACTTGGATGGCTAGTAATAGATATACACATGCATATCTAGTGACTAGATCTTCTAGTTCTTGGTCTGGCCTCTTCTTCCTAGCATCATATACCCTGTCGAGCAATCTGCTCCACACCAAGTGTGTGTATGAGCATGCTTATGATGGATTGGATCATAAGATCCATCCAGGTATGATGTATACCTTGCTCCAGCTCCTAGATAGATGTTTTGTGTTGATGAAGTGCTTCTCGATGGTTGATTTGATCACAGCCCTTCACCTCCTAGCTCCTGGATGATCTAGCCTTAGGTCATCATGATCTATGGATGGTTGGCTTGGTTTTTGGTTTTGATTTCTCTAGATGGATATGGAAATGCTCTACTGGTGGTTCTAGAGTTGTTCTTGCTGTTCTTCTTGATGAACTGATGAATCCAACCCTATCTCTAAGCACTGTGCTATTTATATCACAAGGTGTTGTGCTCCTTGGTCGACAACACTTGTGTGTGTTTGTGTTGTGCTGTCCTGCCCTTCTCCCCTTGCTCATGATGGTGAAAAGTTGTGTGCTCCCTCTTTGGCTTTGGTTGGGACTTGATCCCTCCCTGCCAAGGCTTATCACTTGCATTTCTAGTTCTTTTTTACAGCCAAGTGTCAATGACACTTGTTACTGGACATATTCTTCTATTTTCTCTTATTCTACTGGTTTTGAAGACATATCAAGCTTTGGAGAAGAATAAGATGAAGAATAGATGAAGACTTTAGTTTAGAAATAACCCAATTGATGCAATCTTCATTTTCTGTATTTTATTATTCATTCTTGTATATTGGATATTGTAATGACAATGTAAATATGTGTGCATGATCAATAAATCTCAAAGTTTTGTTTATGAGATTGTGTAAATATTTTATATTTACTTATGCGTTATTTGTATATATTTGATATACTCTTGAATTACTTGTATAAGTGTGATGTGGTTATGAATTCATAATTCATTTGTATATTGTTTAATTATCACTTCTTTTGTTTTGAATTAAATTTGAAATGCAAATCAAATACTTCCCAAAACTCTAAGTTTCAAAAGAGGTCATGTCGAAATTCATAACACTCACCTTGCTCTAACCCTAATAGCAACGAGAGTGAACCTCGATCCCTCTTAGGTTTTATACAATAAAGCGCGAAAATTTCCCCCGTTTTGCGATGAAATGCACATCCCATTTCTAAATCTACCCTTCTTTGGTCCTATATTCTGGGATATGATAGGCACTCAGATTTCCATCCGACAGAAATAACGGTTCTCTGGTGTTTGTTCATATTCTTGGAATTACATTAATAGCATTTGGGAGCCTCTCCCCTCCGACCTAGCTAAGAGTAGAACTACTGACAAGTACACAATTGACAGCTCAAAAATGCACTTGTTAAAAAATATATATGTCACAATATTTTCATTTACTGTTTAGAAACATTGATTTGTATACGGGGTGATAAAATGATAACAGGACAAAACTATGTGAGAGATTTGCATGTACCACATTAAACGCCTCTAATACCACCATCATTAAGATAGTGCCTTCTCTTGTCAACTCTAGTTTGCAGTTGTAGCTGTTGAATCTCACAAGTTTAGATGTAGCAATGGTATGGTGGTAACGAAGACTTCCATGCAAGGGCTTTAAATGTTCCATGAGGCTTGACACCTCCATACACCAAATCTTGCTCTGTCATCTTGATGCGTGTAGTTGACACGTCCGTTGGGAACCCCAAGAGGAAGGTGTGATGCGCACAGCGGCAAGTTTCCCTCAGTAAGAAACCAAGGTTTAATCGAACCAGTAGGAGTCAAGAAGCACGTTGAAGGTTGATGGCGGCGGGATGTAGTGCGGCGCAACACCGGAGATTCCGGCGCCAACGTGGAACCTGCACAACACAACCAAAGTACTTTGCCCCAACGAAACAGTGAGGTTGTCAATCTCACCGGCTTGCTGTAACAAAGGGTTAACCGTATTGTGTGGAAGATGATTGTTTGCGAAGAAAACAGTAAAACAAGTATTGCAGCAGATTTGTATTTCAGTATTAAAAGAATGGACCGGGGTCCACAGTTCACTAGAGGTGTCTCTCCCATAAGATAAAAGCATGTTGGGTGAACAAATTACAGTCGGGCAATTGACAAATAGAGAGGGCATAACAATGCACATACATGGCATGATAAGTATAGTGAGATTTAATTGGGCATTACGACAAAGTACATAGACCGCCATCCAACTGCATCTATGCCTAAAAAGTCCACCTTCGAGGTTATCGTCCGAACCCCTTCCAGTATTAAGTTGCAAAGCAACAGACAATTGCATTAAGTATGGTGCGTAATGTAATCAACAACTACATCCTCGGACATAGCACCAATGTTTTATCCCTAGTGGCAACAACACAACACAACCTTAGAACTTTCACATCCATCGTCCCGGTGTCAATGCGAGGCATGAACCCACTATCGAGCATAAATACTCCCTCTTGGAGTTAAGAGCAAAAACTTGGCCGAGCCTCTACTAATAACGGAGAGCATGCAAGATCATAAACAACACATATGTAATAACTTGATAATTAACATAACATGGTATTCTCTATCCATCGGATCCCGACAAACACAACATAGAGTATTACGGATAGATGATCTTGATCATGTTAGGCAGCTCACAAGATCCAACAATGAAGCACAATGAGGAGAAGACAACCATCTAGCTACTGCTATGGACCCATAGTCCAGGGGTGAACTACTCACTCATCACTCCGGAGGCGACCATGGCGGTGTAGAGTCCTCCGGGAGATGAATCCCCTCTCCGGCGGGGTGCCGGAGGAGATCTCCGAATCCCCCGAGATGGGATCGGCGGCGGCGGCGTCTCGTAAGGTTTTCCGTATCGTGGTTTTTCGCATCGGGGGTTTCGCGACGGAGGCTTTAAGTAGGCGGAAGGGCAGAGTCGGGGGCCCGACGAGGGGCCCACACCATAGGGCGGCGCGGGCCCCCTTGGCCGCGCCGCCATGTGGTGTCGCCACCTCGTGGCCCCACCGATGCTCTTCGGTCTTCCGGAAGGTTCGTGGCAAAATAGGCCCCCGGGTCTTCGTTTCGTCCAATTCCGAGAATATTTCGTTACTAGGATTTCGAAACCAAAAACAGCGAAAACAGGAACCGGCACTTCGGCATCTTGTTAATAGGTTAGTTCCGGAAAATGCACGAATATGACATAAAGTGTGCATAAAACATGTAGGTATCATCAATAATATGGCATAGAACATAAGAAATTATCGATACGTCGGAGACGTATCAAGCATCCCCAAGCTTAGTTCCGCTCGTCCCGAGCAGGTAAAACGATAACAAAGATAATTTCTGAAGTGATATGCCATCATAACCTTGATCATACTATTTGTAAACATATGTAGTGGATGCAGGGATCAAAACAATGGTGATGACATGAGTAAACAAGTGAATCATAAAGCAAAGACTTTTCATGAATAGTACTTCAAGACAAGTATCAATAAATCTTGCATAAGAGTTAACTCATAAAGCAATAAATCAAAGTAAAGGTATTGAAGCAACACAAAGGAAGATTAAGTTTCAGCGGTTGCTTTCAACTTGTAACATGTATATCTCATGGATAATTGTCAACATAGAGTAATATAACAAGTACAATATGCAAGTATGTAGGAATCAATGCACGAGTTCACACAAGTGTTTGCTTCTTGAGGTGGAGAGAGATAGGTGAACTGACTCAACATAAAAGTAAAGAGAATGGTCCTTCAAAGAGGAAAGCATCGATTGCTATATTTGTGCTAGAGCTTTTATTTTGAAAACATGAAACAATTTTGTCAACGGTAGTAATAAAGCATATGAGTTATGTACATTATATCTTACAAGTTGCAAGCCTCATGCATAGTATACTAATAGTGCCCGCACCTTGTCCTAATTAGCTTGGACTACCGGATCTTTGCAATGCACATGTTTTAACCAAGTGTCACAATGGGGTACCTCCATGCCGCATGTACAAAGGTCTAAGGAGAAAGCTCGCATTTTGGATTTCTCGCATTTGATTATTCTCAACTTAGACATCCATACCGGGACAACATGGACAACAGATAATGGACTCCTCTTTAATGCATAAGCATGTGGCAACAATTATTATTCTCATATGAGATTGAGGATATGCGTCCAAAACTGAAACTTCCACCATGAATCATGGCTTTAGTTAGCGGCCCAAAGTTCTTCTCTAACAATATGCATGCTCCAACCATGAAGGTGGTAGATCTCTCTTACTTCGGACAAGACGGACATGCATAGCAACTCACATGATATTCAACAAAGAATAGTTGATGGCGTCCCCAGAAGCATGGTTATCGCACAACAAGCAACTTAATAAGAGATAAAGTGCATAAGTACATATTCAATAGCACAATAGTTTTTAAGCTATTTGTCCCATGAGCTATATATTGCAAAAGTGAATGATGGAATTTTAAAGGTAGCACTCAAGCAATTTACTTTGGAATGGCGGATAAATACCATGTAGTAGGTAGGTATGGTGGACACAAATGGCATAGTGGTTGGCTCAAGGATTTTGGATGCATGAGAAGTATTCCCTCTCGATACAAGGTTTAGGCTAGCAAGGTTATTTGAAACAAACACAAGGATGAACGGTACAGCAAAACTCACATAAAATACATATTGTAAACATTATAAGACTCCATACCGTCTTCCTTGTTGTTCAAAACTCAATACTAGATATTATCTAGACTCTAGAGAAACTAAATATGCAAACCAAATTAGCAAGCTCTAAGTGTTTCTTCATTAATGGGTGCAAAGTATATGATGCAAGAGCTTAGACATGAGCACAAAAATTGCCAAGTATCAAATTATCCAAGACATTTTAGAATTACTACATGTAGTATTTTCCAATTCCAACCATATAACAATTTAACGAAGAAGAAACTTCGCCATGAATACTATGAGTAGAGCCTAAGGACATATTTGTCCATATGCTACAGATGGAGCGTGTCTCTCTCCCATAAAGTGAATGCTAGGATCATTTTATTCAAACAAAACAAAAACAAAAACAAACCGACGCTCCAAGCAAAGTACATAAGATGTGACGGAATAAAAATATAGTTTCACACTACAAGAAAAGTTGCCATGGCCGACGAAG
>NC_061514.1:215238439-215252436 GCF_022539505.1 Lolium rigidum
TTGCCAAGTATCAAATTATCCAAGACATTTTAGAATTACTACATGTAGTATTTTCCAATTCCAACCATATAACAATTTAACGAAGAAGAAACTTCGCCATGAATACTATGAGTAGAGCCTAAGGACATATTTGTCCATATGCTACAGAGGAGCGTGTCTCTCTCCCATAAAGTGAATGCTAGGATCCATTTTATTCAAACAAAACAAAAACAAAAACAAACCGACGCTCCAAGCAAAGTACATAAGATGTGACGGAATAAAAATATAGTTTCGGGGGAGGAACCCGATAATGTTGTCGATGAAGAAGGGGATGCCTTGGGCATCCCCAAGCTTAGACGCTTGAGTCTTCTTAGAATATGCAGGGGTGAACCACCGGGGCATCCCCAAGCTTAGAGCTTTCACTCTCCTTGATCATATTGCATCATACTCCTCTCTTGATCCTTGAAAACTTCCTCCACACCAAACTCGAAACAACTCATTAGAGGGTTAGTGCATAATAAAAATTCACATGTTCAGAGGTGACACAATCATTCTTAACACTTCTGGACATTGCATAAAGCTACTGGACATTAATGGATCAAAGAAATTCATCCAACATAGCAAAAGAGGCAATGCAAAATAAAAGGCAGAATCTGTCAAAACAGAACAGTCCGTAAAGATGGATTTTATTAGGCCACCAGACTTGCTCAAATGAAAATGCTCAAATTGAATGAAAGTTGCGTACATATCTGAGGATCATGCTCGTAAATTGGCTTAATTTTCTGAGCTACCTACAGGGAGGTAGACCCAGATTCGTGACAGCAAAGAAATCTGGAACTGCGCAGTAATCCAAATCTAGTACTTACTTTACTATCAAAGACTTTACTTGGCACAACAAAACATAAAACTAAGATAAGGAGAGGTTGCTACAGTAGTAAACAACTTCCAAGACACAAATACAAAACAAAAATACTGGAGTAAAAACATGGGTTGTCTCCCATAAGCGCTTTTCTTTAACGCCTTTCAGCTAGGCGCAGAAAGTGTATCTCAAGTAACATCAAAAGATGGAGCATTGTTATCATAAGCTCCCCCATTTGCAGTGGTACTAGGGGCTTTGTCAACTTTAGGCCTATAATAATATTTCTTTGGTTTAGGCACTTTAGAGGCATACATAAACTTTTGCTCCTTTCCCACATAAGCTTTCTCTCTAAACTGTAAAGATGAAAAGGTTGAACACAAGGTTCCCATAGCTTTTTCAAGTTTGCCAATCCTATTAATTTGATTATCATGGTCAACACAAGTTCCTAGGACACTAATTCTTTCATCAATTCCTCCTAAGGATTTATCAAGTTTATCAGTTTTAACAAGTAACATCTCCAACTTAGTTTCAACACTAAAATTTTTCTCTATGGTTTCCAATTTTCTCATAACATCCTCAAGGGAGGTTTCAATTTTAATTTCATTAACAGGTGGTGTTCCAAATAAACTCTCAATAATGCAACTAGCCTCTAAAGCGGGAGCACCTAGGAAGTTACCCCCCGCGAGACAATCAAGAACATATCTATTCCAGCTAGAGATACCAACATAAAAATTCCTGAGTAGGATAGTAGTGGAGTGTTTCTTAGTGCACCTATTATGGGCATCACTAATTCTATACCAAGCATCTTTTAAACATTCTCCTCCTTGTTGCTTAAATGAACGAACTTCAACTTCGGGATTACTCATTTTAGCAGTAGTAAATAAAGCAAACTAGATAAAGTAAATGCAAGTAAACTAATTTTTTTGTGTTTTTGATATAGAGTGCAAGACAGTAAATAAAGTAAAACTAGCAACTAATTTTTTTGTGTTTTAATATAAGTGCAGCAAACAAAGTAGTAAATAAAATAAAGCAAGACAAAAACAAAGTAAAGAGATTGAGAAGTGGAGACTCCCCTTGCAGCGTGTCTTGATCTCCCCGACAACGGCGCCGGAAATTTGCTTGATGCGTGTAGTTGACACGTCTCGTTGGGAACCCCAAGAGGAAGGTGTGATGCGCACAGCGGCAAGTTTCCCTCGTAAGAAACCAAGGTTTAATCGAACCAGTAGGAGTCAAGAAGCACGTTGAAGGTTGATGGCGGCGGGATGTAGTGCGGCGCAACACCGGAGATTCCGGCGCCAACGTGGAACCTGCACAACACAACCAAAGGACTTTGCCCCAACGAAACTGTGAGGTTGTCAATCTCACCGGCTTGCTGTAACAAAGGGTTAACCGTATTGTGTGGAAGATGATTGTTTGCAAAGAAAACAGTAAAACAAGTATTGCAGCAGATTTGTATTTCAGTATTAAAAGAATGGACCGGGGTCCACAGTTCACTAGAGGTGTCTCTCCCATAAGATAAAAGCATGTTGGGTGAACAAATTACAGTCGGGCAAATTGACAAATAGAGAGGGCATAACAATGCACATACATGGCATGATAAGTATAGTGAGATTTAATTGGGCATTACGACAAAGTACATAGACCTCCATCCAACTGCATCTATGCCTAAAAAGTCCACCTTCAGGTTATCGTCCGAACCCCTTCCAGTATTAAGTTGCAAAGCAACAGACAATTGCATTAAGTATGGTGCGTAATGTAATCAACAACTACATCCTCGGACATAGCGCCAATGTTTTATCCCTAGTGGCAACAACACAACACAACCTTAGAACTTTCGTCACTTGTCCCGGTGTCAATGCGGACATGAACCCACTATCGAGCATAAATACTCCCTCTTGGAGTTAAGAGCAAAAACTTGGCCGAGCCTCTACTAATAACGGAGAGCATGCAAGATCATAAACAACACATATGTAATAACTTGATAATTAACATAACATGGTATTCTCTATCCATCGGATCCCGACAAACACAACATAGAGTATTACGGATAGATGATCTTGATCATGTTAGGCAGCTCACAAGATCCAACAATGAAGCACAATGAGGAGAAGACAACCATCTAGCTACTGCTATGGACCCATAGTCCGGGGGTGAACTACTCACTCATCACTCCGGAGGCGACCATGGCGGTGTAGAGTCCTCCGGGAGATGAATCCCCTCTCCGGCAGGGGTGCCGGAGGAGATCTCCGGAATCCCCGAGATGGGATCGGCGGCGGCGGCGTCTCGGTAAGGTTTTCCGTATCGTGGTTTTTCGCATCGGGGGTTTCGCGACGGAGGCTTTAAGTAGGCGGAAGGGCAGAGTCGGGGGCCGACGAGGGGCCCACACCATAGGGCGGCGCGGGCCCCCTTGGCCGCGCCGCCATGTGGTGTCGCCACCTCGTGGCCCCACTTCGTATGCTCTTCGGTCTTCCGGAAGGTTCGTGGCAAAATAGGCCCTCGGGTCTTCGTTTCGTCCAATTCCGAGAATATTTCGTTACTAGGATTTCCGAAACCAAAAACAGCGAGAAAACGAGAACCGGCACTTCGGCATCTTGTTAATAGGTTAGTTCCAGAAAATGCACGAATATGACATAAAGTGTGCATAAAACATGTAGGTATCATCAATAATATGGCATAGAACATAAGAAATTATCGATACGTCGGAGACGTATCACATCTCCGTAAGTTCCTCTTGAGAAGAGCATGTTTGGACCTGACCAAATATAAGAACATCTTCACTAGTTCTACCCAGTCTTTGGATGTATGAAGGCTTACATTCATCCAATACATCAAACGGATGCTCACCAAACATAGATACATATCTCTCCACGGACTCTCTCACGAATTTCGGAATCTTGCACCAAAACTGGATCCCAAAATCAGCTCTAAGCACACGGGCAGTGACGTTTGCCAAAAAAACAGAGATCCATTCAGCATCTTTGATATCTCCATTGCCAAATATGTTAGTTTTGGGTGCATCGTATGACCGGTGGTTCCAAACGTAATCATCTTGAAGAAATATCAGAACACCCCAAGAGGTAGATGCTTTAGAGTCATTATCTGTATTGTCCCAAGCTTGATGATCTTATCAGATCGGCTCGTGATTATGATCTTACTACCACTTACAGTGCAACTTATAGAGAGAGAACACAGCCTTTCCCATAAATCATCGTTGAGCTCCCCAACTACCTCAAAAACAATCAACAGTTTCCTATTCTTCAGATGTCTCATCTCTAAATTTATCGTATCTAAAGAACACAACCTGCGAAAAATGATCACAGACTCTTTGGTCGTTGCAGATATGAGGTACAAGGACACTCTTCTCACAACACGTTGGACCACACCTGTCAAGTCTACTACTGCAAGGTGGTGTGTGAAACAGGAAGTTAAGAACCAGTTCCATCTCCATGTCTTTCCTTAATGTAATCCAGTGCAAACTCTTTATTTTCTCTTGTTTCACACCAACAGATTGGAGATCTGCACTTTCATCCATATAATGCTTCATATGGTGCCATTTGGATACTACTTTGATAATTGTTGTTGTATGAAAACTCCGCTAGTGGCAGATGGTCCTCCCATGAGCCTCCAAAGTCTAGAGCACAAGCTCTAAGCTTGTCTTGAAGTATTTGACTCGTTCTTTCCGTTTGTCCTCTGGTTTGTGGATGATATGCCGTGCTGAAATCCAACTTGGATCCTAGAGCTTCTTCAAGTTGTTTCCAAAATGCTGATGTGAAGATCGAACCTCTATCTGAGACTATCTTCTTTGGTACTCAATGTTTGCTGACTATCTCTTTAACATAGATATCTACAAGCTTCTCAGAAATATCCTTCTGATTTACTGCTATAAAATGGGCACTCTTGGTAAGTCTATCAACAACTACCCATATCATATCTTTCCTTTTACTAGTCATTGGCAAACCGGTAACAAATTCCATACCAATCTCATCTCATTTCCATTCCGTAGTATCCAAAGGTTTAAGTAGTCCAGCGGGACTCTGATGGTTTTCCTTCCTCTATCCTCTTGTGGAAACTCTTCCTCTTACATCACTTAGAACCTTATCATGAGTGTGTCCAAGAATTTCCAAGTTCCTTTCTCTCCTTGCAAGACGACGGGCCTTGATTTCCTCCTTGGTCCTTCTAGGCCTTGGAGGTATCACTTGATCAACTTGATCGTTTGGGTCCCCGTCTTGACCTTCAACTTGAGCTTCCTCAATTTCTTGAGAGTGCTCAACATCATGTGCTTGATCTTGGACATTATTTGGTGAATAGCAAGTATTGAATGGGTCCTCATCGGATCCATCATGAATCCTTGGTTGATCTTGTCCTTGATATTGCACACTAGAGGGAGGGTTTTGTTCTTGTTCTTGGGTTGGTGCATCATTAGCTTCAAGAGATGGGGTTTGTTGATGTTGAGAAGATGAGGGCTCCACCGTAGTAGAGCATAGTCCTTCCCGAGACGCCACACCGTGTCCCTCAATGGGGCGGAAAAATCCCACACCCATTCTTACTATGGCATCTTGAGGTATTTCATCACCTGCACAAACATCAACTTGCCCCACTTGGGAGCCATCATTTTCTTCGAACTTCACACTACAAGATTGGATGATAATCTTGGAAGATATATCAAAGACTCTATAAGTGTGAGATTCAGCACCGTAACCAACAAATATACCCTCCAAAGCTTTAGGAGAAAACTTAGATAAACACACTCCTTTGATTTTATAGAAACACTTAGACCCGAACACCTTCAAGTATGAGATATTAGGCTTGTTACCGGTGAGTATTTCATATGGAGTCTTGTTCAAGCCCTTACCGAGATAGAGCCGGTTAGAGGAGTGGCAAGCGGTGGAGATGGCTTCGGTCCAAAAATTATTGCGGGATTTGTACTCCGCCATCATAGATCTTGCCATATCCATAAGAGTCTGGTTCTTCCTCTCCGCCAACACCATTTTGTTGAGGGGTGTATGCAGCGAAATATTGATGTCTTATCCCCTCATCACTAAGAAAATCATTGAGTGTGTAGTTCTTGAACTCGGAGCCGTTGTCACTTCTTATTGCCAATATAAGGAGGTTGTGTTGTCGTTGCACCTCGGTGGCAAAGTCAATGAAGATTTGTTGAGTCTCATCTTTCTTCGTGAGAAAATAGACCCAAGTATATCTTGAATAGTCATCAACAATCACCAAGCAATATTTCTTCGCACCAAGACTTGCATAAGTGGTACGACCAAAGAGATCCACATGAAGGAGCTCCAAGATCCTTTTGGAAGAGATAATAGTCTTGCTTGGGTCCGGGGAGTCATGCATTTTGCCTTCAACACAAGCCCTACAAACACGATCTTTGGCAAAAGACACATTTTCCATTAGTCCCACAATATGGTTCCCCTTGTGAAGACTTTGCAAAGTTCTCATGTTGACATGCGCCAAGCGGCGATGCCACAACCAACCCACATCCTCCTTTCCGAATAGGCACATCGCACTTGACGTGGTGGCCCCCGAGAAGTCCACCACATACAAGTTATTTTCGCGATACCCAACGAAAGCGACTTTTAGAGTCTTGCTCCACAAGAGGACCACAACATCATTATCAATAAAGACGGGAGAACCCATCTTGCCAAGGGCGGAAACGGACAATAAATTGTAACCAAGGGTTTTGACAAGCATGACATTCACAAGAGTAATGGTGTGTGCAACCACAACCTTGCCAAAACCCAATACCTCGGATGTTGAATTATCGCCAAAGGAGACGGTGATATCATTAATGTTGGGCATCAACTCCTTGACGATGTTCTTGCCGCCGGTCATATGACTTGTGCATCCACTATCAAGCACCCATTTTGACCCTCCGGTGGCATAGTCCTACATGAGATCAATTATTGGATTTAGGTACCCATTTTTCAATGGGTCCTCTTTTGTTAGCAACAAGGGTCTTTGGGACCCAAATAGACCAAAAAAAAATCCATCATATGGGCCAACATATTTTGCATAAACATCACCATAATAATCTTTAAATAAAACATAGTGAGGGTTAGCAATTCCCGCATTATCATCATTAATGGTTTTGGCCTTTGTGGCTTCACCATTAGTGATAGCCTTCTTCTTTTCTTGTGCGGGCTTGGCCTTCTTCTTTTCTTGTGCGGGCTTGGCCTTCTTCTTTTCTTGTGCGGGCTTGGCCACCTTCTTTTTTGCCTTCTTTGCCTTGGCATTAAAGCCAATACCCTCCTTCCCATTGTTTGATCTTTGTTTACTCAAAAGATCATCCAAAGATAACTTACTTTGGGGAGAGGAGGCCTTAGCAAGTTAATCCTTCAACCTAGTATTTTCCTCAATAATATTTGCATGATCACAAGAAGGGGTAGAGGAGCTGGGTACATCATATTTAGCAAGCCTAATTTGAAGTTGCTCATTAGACTTGGAGAGGAGAGAGTGTTCACTCTTCAAGGCTTTGTGAGCCTTGTCTAGATCATCTAGATCCTTCACAAGTTTCTCATGATCAACACCAAATTTGGCCTTTTCCTTCTTAAGCACTTTTAGATTCGCCTTAGCAAGATCTCTTTCTTTGGTAAGCTTAGCAATTTCATCTTGAGGCTCTTCAAGAGTTAAGAGAAGCTATAGTTTCTTGTCCTTCCTCAAGGGCATTTTTAAGAGCGGCTATTTCAAGAGAGTCTTCTCTTTCTATTTGAATTTTTTTATCAAGGGTATCATCTAGTTGAGCTAGACGGACCATGAGAGCCGAAACATGCTTTTTAGTGTCACCTTTCAAGTTAAGAATGAATTGATCAAAGTCAAGCATTTCTTGTTTCATTTTTAAGCTAGCATGATCAACCCCTAGAGTATTTGATATGATAGGCATGGAGGGGTTGGGGGATGATACCTCGGAAGATTTAGCCATGAGGCAATTTTCTTCCTCCATGTGAATATCCTCATTGGGGGATTGAATTGGTGATGAAGAGTTAATGGAGAGGGAAGCAAGAGCAACCAACCCATTGGAAGTTTCATCTTCTTCATCATCATCATCCCCGGATGTGCATTCTTCTTGAGTGGATAGCACAGTAGAAGTGTCCAAGGAGGACTTTGCCATGAAGCAGTGTGCATTCTTGATGTGAGGGTTCTCATTGGGGGATTCAAAGAGGGATGGAGACGGAATATTGGTGGTGGCAATGGCGGCCACTTCCCTTGATGTCTCTTCTTCATCACTACCACTTTCATCGTCATCGGAAGAATATTATTCCTTGGTCATTAGCACAATCCTTGATGGCCTCTTGTTCTTCTTACCCTTGTTGTAGAACTTCTTGTTGGGGGCCTTTGAATCTTTTCTCTTGTCCTTGGGTATGAGTCTTCCACCATGAGATTCTCTATTTTCATAGGGACATTCGGCAATGAAATGGTGCTTGTCACCACAACTGTAGCAAGATCTTATTGTTGGGCCCGAGCTCTTGAACCCACTTGAGTTGTTCCTTTTGATGTTATCATCCTTTGCCTTGGATGGGTCAACTGTGACGCCCCGAAACCGGTATCCTGAGGATTCCAGCGAACCCGCCGAAATCCGTACGATATCGATTCAAAGACGCCCTCCGACACGACGTGCGCGACGAATCACACACGTGATGCCAGAGGAATTAACACGAGCGGTAACATTACAACATGATTACAATAGGGCCCACAAGAAACATATATTACAACAAAGACTCCAATGAGTCAAGATACAAATATACAATACAAAGATCCAAATCATACAGAAGATCAAATACGTCCGAGTACGGACAAGATACAAATTGGACTAAGAGTCCTGAAGATAAACGATGGCGTCCATAACCCTGCCCAGGCCAAGCCGGAAGGGTAACCTTGCTAACGTCGTCATCTTGTACCTATCGAAGTCGGGCCATTGGTTGCCAACAAAAGGGAGGAAACAAAAGAGAAAGAGAAAGGCGAGGGTAAGTACCAAGGAACGAACTCCGGCACGTACTTAGCGAGACTAGAAATGGCTATGCTCGCCAGGCGAATATATCACCTGGGGCTATATGGTAGGTTTAGCGGTAGCAAAACTATAACCAATAGAGACACGCTACAACATCCGTCTACTCAGAGAAGATAAGAGAGCGTGCAAGGTAACAGATAAATACTACACAAACATAACCCAGCCGATTACACATATCCCCTTCAACAAAGCGAAGGGGCAATGTAAAAGGCACTCAACGGTGGACAAGTTTTATTAGGTATCGGTTGTAGTAATGCTGATATGGGGTTGCCCGATCTTCTCAGTAAGCGACGGGTGGTGATGAACACGCGATGGTAGCAGCGGATGGAATCGATGATATGAGGAGGATAACTTGTATGATGCCGACGAAGTCTCTCGATTGATTCCTGTGGCCAATGCAACAGCTCTCAACCCTGCAAGATATTCGCAACTCCACACACTTGCGCACGTAGCTTCCGACCACAAAGCGGTAGATTGCAATCTTCTAATCCCCAATGGAACAACAGATCACACAAACTTTCAGTAGCATAAAACTCCAGATCGCAATGAATTGGAGAGTTGATGAACAATAGTTTTGCTTAGCAAACAACTATGAACTAGGGTTTATCTTAAACGTGGTCTAAAGCAGCTAGGGGGCGTCCTGGCCACTTATATAGTCGTCCGGGACGACTTCTGGTCGAAAAGATACAAGAATAACCGACCCAGAATAGATCTGGTCGAGACAGACTCGCACACGGCCGGCGTGGCGGCCGGTTGACCGGGCCTGGGACCGGGCTGGCCGGTTCAAACCGGGCCAGTGACCGGGTGCTGACCGGGCGCAGGAATTGCTCTGCAGTAACCCGCCCGGTTGGCCTCAGCGTCGCGTCCGGTTGGCGCCGGGAAGCATCCGGCGTGCCGCCCGGTTGGACTGGGCCAGGGACCGGGCGCGCCGGCGTGGCGGCCGGTCTGACCGGGTGCTGGGCCGGCCTGGACTTCTTCTTCTCCTCTCGCGCATGCCTCCCGCTCCTCCCTCGCGCATCCATGAGATATCTTCATGTCCGGCTCCATGTCCAGCTTCACGTCCTTCTTCACGTCCAGCTGCTTCTCTCCTCCTCGTGCGATGCTTGTCTCCTCTTCATACCTGATGATACATAAGTAACATGACTTACGCAGTATAAAGTTCTCATCAATCAAAGTATCGTTTAGGAACAAGTTCACATGTTGTTTAAGTAGCTTCGCACGAGCCCTTGTAATAGGTCCAATCCGAACTTCATTGGACTTGAGCTTCACAGCAGGTTCATCTTCATTTGGTAATGACGGAGGTAGTGGTGTAGTAGGGATGTCCTCATCAAATGCTATATTACTACACAAGTTAGAGAGTGGATTTTGTACACCCACGCATGGGTGTGGGTGTTTCCGGCACCGTCCATTGTGCTTTGAGATTCGGATAAAAAGAGGAGAGAGAAAGGAATCTTTCCATCTACCATGGTGGGCACGAATCTCAAGGAATAAATGGACGGTGATGGAAACACCCACACCCATGCGTGGGTGTACAAAAGTATTTCCCCACAAGTTATTATCAGATTATTAACAACAAGTAGAAGGTGTAAGTTGTTCTATGATCAAGCTATACAATTCCAAGTCGTCCATAACCGCGGACACGGCTTATCGATAAGATGTACACCCTGCAGGGGTTGCCCAAATGTAACCATACACATGCTCGACCCACTTACGACAGGTGGATGTCTCACAACAAGACCGTTCCGAGTTCAACAAGAAAGTCTAGGGGGCCCACCCGACTAAGCTACCCGTAACAAAGTCCGGCCATACTCCGAAGCGGACTAAGGTTTGCGTTAACGGCTAGGCGTGCAAACCACACGCTTTGCTAAACGTTCCACGGGGTACATTACAGAATATAAACACCCGAAGGCAACAGGAAGTAAACACCCGAAGGCAACAGTAAGTAAAGCATGGCATACATGGCATAGGCAAATAAAACCAAGGTTGTGGCCCCCTTTTCAACTGACTTGAGAAAAGGTAATGGGTGAGGGGGTCCCGATAATCGTCCCCACGTACGGGTAGAGCGCTCAATCTCGGAACAGATAACAAGAACTCGGGTGCTAGGGGACATTAGCGAGTCAAAGTTCCGATGCTTTCGCAAAGGGGCTCACAGATGCCTCTGCTTACAATTTTAGTTGTTAACAAATAAGTAAAGCATGTGTATCTCCAACAACTGATATAGCATGTGATAACCTCCCAACAAGCCAACATATCCCGATAACAGATCGAGATAAACAACAGAGCCTAAACACGCCTGCGACTCGCAAGACTCAAACATCAAGCAACGGCTATGGGTAAGGAATGGTACATATAGGATTATTATGGTAAACAAGTGGAATAGGACACGTGACTCGATAAAGAAGCGCAACATATGTATAACAGTGAGAGGGAGAGCAAAGTATAAAATAGGTGAAGAGGGAGGGCTCGCCTGTGAAAAGTTGCAGAAGAACTTGTCGTATCTCACAACACCACTTCGCGATCCTATCCAGGAAGAAGCAAATGCTGGAGCACACAACATATGCAAGTCTTACTACTACGGATAAAGAACCAGCATGCTCAAGATGATATGCATGACATGGCAATGATGATGCGATACAACTTATCCATTTAAGCGGAATCGGAATCCCGACACACAAATTAGGTTGGAGTTGCATTTTCTACCGGCAATGTTAAGTGTTGATTAGCATGGCATATTATGGCAGGGGTGTGCTACTCAAAGTTAAATGGAACCGGGATAACATTTGTATAATATCCCACATATTCCATATGTTATCTGTTAGGTGATAATGCAAACTATCACGAAATTACGTGATGCATGATGCAACAGCAAACATGGATGGCATATTCATGTTCTTCACATTTTTCTGATCAATGTTCATATAGAAAACATTTTATTTCGAGTTATATTTTGGAAGATATGATTTTTACAAGATTTAGGCATTTTATGGAAATTTCAGATAAAAAAGACAAGACTGGGGATTTTCTCACCGATGCAGAAGCTAGCCCGGGTCACTGACGCGCGGGACAAGGCGCTGCTGACTGGGCAGCTGACAAGGCGGGAGCTGCAGGGGGTTTTCCAGAAAATGGACAAAACCAGGGGCCGCGGGTTAAGATGGAGAAACAGGGAGGTGCCTTTTTGCAAAAATCTTAGATCTGGATCTGGGGAGATATTTCTCACCGGAGGGGGGGAAGCCCGGGTCGCTGACAGATGGGGCCCACGGCCACATGGCGGCCACGTTGGCGAAGGTTGCGGGAGCGCACGAAAGCTGTTTGATGCCTGGCGTTGCCGCGCGCGGGGCGGTGACCACCGCGAGGACGGCATGGGGCGAGCGGGCATTGCAAGGCGCCCCAGGATGCGCGCACGGGCACCTCGGATGCTCCTCGTCGGCTCGGACAGGAAGAAGGTGGTGCTGTAGTCGGGGACTCGCAGGAAGGCTGCCGGCGGCGAGCTGCTGCGGGGGAGGGCGTCAGGCATCAGGGTGAGGAGAAGAAACATGAAGCAAAGAAGGGGGAGAAGGTGTCTAGGAGATGCACCATGTTACCAGGAAGGCAGTGGTGTGGTTGCCGGTGATGTAGGAGGACCACGGCGACCGGTACGACGGTTTTTCTCCGCCGGGGACGAAGAAGAAAGGACAATCTCCCGCTCGATTGAGGGCCTCCTGTTCCGATTCCTTGCACGAGGAGGTAGAGGAGATCAAGGCACATCGATTGGCAGTGGCGGTGCTGCTCGGGGTGGCTTGTAACGCTGGGGTGATGGCGAGGCCGTAGCGACGGTGCGCGGTGGTGTTCACAGAGAAAGGAAGAGGAAGGGGAAGGTGGCGGCGGGAGAGGGAAGAGATGGGCGCGTCTAGGGTTTGGAAGAGAAGATAAGGAGGAGGGGAAGCAGGTAGAGGTGGGGTGGTGCGGTGGTTGTGGGGGAGACAGCGACGGGAGGACACGCTCCCCTCGTGTTCGCTTTTGGGGAAGAAGACAAGAAGCGTACCGCTTCGCTGGGGAAGAAGGTGGGCCGAAGGAGCTGGGCTGGGCCAAAGAGAGAAAGAAGTGATGGGCCGGAGGGGAGAGGAAGAAAGGTGGGCTGCTCCGGGTGGTAGGGTCCAGGAAGTTAGGGGGTTAGGGGTTTAGGGGTTTTCCTTTTCTCCTTTATTTTTAAAACTGTTTTACAAGGTGGTTTGAAACCTTCTCAAACAAAAATTATAATTTTGAAAACAGAGAGGAAAATAGAAGGAGAATACTTTACAAGCATTTCCAAACATTTTATACCAGAATAAAAATAGTTTGTTTGTTAGGGGTTTGTTAAAAGAAAGAGAAGGGAAGGTTTTATTCAACCATATGAGTGGGAAAAGAAAATAGTTTAGGGTTTATAAAATAATTTTATTTGATAAAACATGAATGATATGATGAATGATGCATGATGATGCACAAAATAAAAAGCACAAGCAAATCTAATATGGGATTACCCTGGGCCGTTACAATCGACACCACTAACAAGGGATCGTGCCCCGAGATCCCACGTCCAGGTACGGGGGAGAGAGGTGAATTATCGGATCTTCAGGCGACGTGTCGAACTCCTCGACACCACTAACAAGAAGTCTTGCTCCAGCTTGGGTGGTCGACACCACCAACAAGAAGTCGTTGTTCCGATGACGATGATGACTCCGGAGAAACAAAGAAAGGCGTAACAGTCACACGGATCCACCAATCCATCATAACAAGAGCGAATAATAAGAGTAGTCGGTATGGTGATCAGCCCATCCCGCACTCAAAGTATTACTCTGCACATGAATAGGAGAGTCGTGTAACAGCTCCCAGAATTCTGATTGACGATATCGACAAGCATTGTCAGCAAAGATCCGATGGAGCCAAAGAACAAACAATTGTAGAGATCAGAGAGGCATAGATGACATCAAGAGAAGACGAAGGTTAGCCGCCGGTGATGTTCTTCTGTCAGAAAACTTCAGAGACCGGTCCTTATAGGTAAAGGCATAGATCGTCCAACCCACATCGGAACCTAAGACTCGGAGAAGCAGATAAGAGAGAAGACTCAAAACACACAAAGGTAAGAGGAGAAAGAATATAGATAAGGAGAAAAACAGAGCTAATCAGATC
>NC_061514.1:215252536-215280978 GCF_022539505.1 Lolium rigidum
TATCCAACGAGTTTTCAGAAAATAGTTTTGACACTAGACACAACGTCCGTTGGCAAGGTTATCCTACAGGCTGGACTAGTGGGGTATCGACAAACTGGGCTCTGATACCAACTTGTGATGCCCCGAAACCGGTATCCTGAGGATTCCAGCGAACCCGCCGAAATCCGCACGATATCGATTCAGAGACGCCCTCCGACACGACGTGCGCGACGAATCACACACGTGATGCCATAGGAATTAACACTAGCGGTAACATTACAACAGGATTACAATAGGGTCCAAGAAACATATATTACAACAAATACTCCAATGAGTCAAGATACAAATATACAATACAAAGATCCAAATCATACAGAAGATCAAATACGTCCGAGTACGGACAAGATACAAATTGGACTAAGAGTCCTGAAGATAAACGATGGCGTCCATAACCCTGCCCAGGCTAAGCCGGAAGGGTAACCTTGCTAACGTCGTCATCTTGTACCTGTCGAAGTCGGGCCATCGGTTGCCGACAAAAGGGAGGAAACAAAAGAGAAAGGCGAGGGTAAGTACCAAGGAACGAACTCCGGCACGTACTTAGCGAGACTAGAAATGGCTATGCTCGCCAGGCGAATATATCACCGGGGGCTATATGGTAGGTTTAGCGGCAGCAAAACTATAACCAATAGAGACACGCTACAACATCCGTCTACTCAGAGAAGATAAGAGAGCGCACAAGGTAACAGATAAATACTACACAAACATAACCCGACCGATTACACATATCCCCTTCAACAAAGCGAAGAGGCAATGTAAAAATCACTCAACGGTGGACAAGTTTTATTAGGTATCGGTTGTAGTAATGCTATATTACTACGCAAGTTATTATCAGATTATTAACAACAAGTAGAAGGTGTAAGTTGTTCTATGATCAAGCTATACAATTTCAAGTCGTCCATAACCGCGGACACGGCTTATCGATAAGATGTACACCCTGCAGGGGTTGCCCAAATGTAACCATACGCATGCTCGAACCACTTACGATAGGTGGATATCTCACAACAAGACCGTTCCAAGTTCAACAAGAAAGTCTAGGGGGACCACCCGACTAAGCTACCCGTAATGAAGTCCGGCCGTACTCTGAAGCGGACTCAGGGTTTGCATTAACGGCTAGGCGTGCAAACCACACACTTCGCTAAACGTTCCACGGGGTACATTACAGAATATAAACACCCGAAGGCAACAGGAAGTAAACACCCGAAGGCAACAGTAAGTAAAGCATGGCATACATGGCATAGGCAAATAAAACCAAGGTTGTGGCCCCCTTTTGAACTGACTTGAGAAAAGGTAATGGGTGAGGGGGGGTCCCGATAATCGTCCCCACGTACGGGTAGAGCGCTCAATCTCGGAACAGATAACAAGAACTCGGGTCCTAGGGGACATTAGCGAGTCAAAGTTCCGATGCTTTCGCAAAAGGGATCACAGATGCCTCTGCTTATAATTTTAGTTGTTAACAAATAAGTAAAGCATGTGTATCTCCAACAACTGATATAGCATGTGATAACCTCCCAACAACCCAACATATCCCGATAACAGATCGAGATAAACAACAGAGCCTAAACACGCCTACGACTCACAAGGCTCAAACATCAAGCAACGGCTATGGGTAAGGAATGGTACATATAGGATTATTATGGTAAACAAGTGGAATAGGACACATGACTCGATAAAGAAGCGCAACATATGTATAGCAGTGAGAGGGAGAGCAAAATATAAAATAGATGAAGAGGGAGGGCTCGCCTGTGAAAAGCTGCAGAAGAACTTGTCGTATCTCACAACACCACTTAGCTATCCTATCCGGGAACAAGCAAATGCTGGAACACACAACGTATGCAAGTCTTACTACTACGAATAAAGAACCGGCATGCTCAAGATGATATGCATGACATGGCAACGATGATGCGATGCAACTTATCCATTTAAGCGGAACCGGAATCCCGACACACAAATTAGGTTGGAGTTGAATTTTCTACCGGCAATGTTAAGTGTTGATTAGCATGGCATATCATGGCAGGGGTGTGCTACTCAAAGTTAAATGGAACCAGGATAACATTTATATAATATCCCACATATTCCATATGTTATCTGTTAGGTGATAATGCAAACTATCACGAAATTACGTGATGCATGATGCAACAGCAAACATGGATGGCATATTCATGTTCTTCACATTTTTCTGATCAATTTTCATATAGAAAACATTTTATTTCGAGTTATATTTTGGAAGATATGATTTTTACAAGATTTAGGCATTTTATGGAAATTTCAGATAAAACAAAAAAGACTGGGGATTTTCTCACCGATGCAGAAGCTAGCCCGGGTCACTGATGCGCGGGACCAGGCGCTGATGACCGGGCAGCTGACAAGGCGGGAGCTGCAGGGGGGTTTCCAGAAAATGGACAAAACCAGGGGTCGCGGGTTAAGATGGAAAAACAGGGAGGTCCCTTTTTGCAAAAAGCTTAGATCTGGATCTGGGGGAGATATTTCTCACCGGAGGGGGGTTAGCCCTGGTCGCTGACAGATGGGGCCCACGGCCACGTGGCGGCCACGCTGGCGAAGGTTGCGGGAGCGCACGAAAGTTTTTTGATGCCGGGCGTTGCCGCGCGCGGGGCGGTGACCACCGCGAGGACGGCATGGGGCGAGCGGGCATTGCAGGGCGCCCCAGGATGCGCGCACGGGCTCCTCGGATGCTCCTCGTCGGCGCGGACAGGAAGAAGGTGGTGCTGTAGTCGGGGACTCGCCGGAAGGCTACCGGCGGCGAGCTGCTGCGGGGGAGGGCGTCGGGCATCAGGGTGAGGAGAAGAAACATGAAGCAAAGAAGGGGGAGAAGGTGTCTAGGAGATGCACCATGTTACCATGAAGGCAGTGGTGTGGTTGCCGGTGATGTAGGAGGGCCACGACGGCCGGTACGACGGTTTTTCTCCGCCGGGGACGAAGAAGAAAGGACGATCTCCCGCTCGATTGAGGGCCTCCCGTTCCGATTCCTTGCACGAGGAGGTAGAGGAGATCAAGGCACGTCGATTGGCAGTGGCGGTGCTGCTCGGGGTGGCTTGTAACGCTGGGGTGATGGCGAGGCCATAGCGACAGCGCGTGGTGGTGTTCACAGAGAAAGAAAGAGGAAGGGGAAGGTGGCGGCGGGAGAGGGAAGAGATGGGCGCGTCTAGGGTTTGGACTAGAAGATAAGGAGGAGGGGAAGCAGGTAGAGGTGGGGTGGTGCGGTGGTTGTGGGGGAGACAGCGACGGCAGGACACGCTCCCCTCGTGTTCGCTTTTAGGGAAGAAGACAAGAAGCGTACCGCTTCGCTGGGGAAGAAGGTGGGCCGAAGGAGCTGGGCTGGGCCAAAGAGAGAAAGAAGAGATGGGCCGGAGGGGAGAGGAAGAAAGGTGGGCTGCTCCGGGTGGTAGGGTCTAGGAAGTTAGGGGGTTAGGGTTTGGGGGGTTTTCCTTTTCTCCTTTATTTTTAAAACTGTTTTGCAAGTTGGTTTGAAACCTTCTCAAACAAAAATTATAATTTTGAAAACAGAGAGGAAAATAGAAGGAGAATACTTTACAAGCATTGCCAAACATTTTATACCAGAATAAAAATAGTTTGTTTGTTAGGGGTTTGTTAAAAGAAAGAGAAGGGAAGGTTTTATTCAACCATATGAGTGGGAAAAGAAAATAGTTTAGGGTTTATAGAATAATTTTATTTGATAAAACATGAATGATATGATGCATGATGCATGATGATGCACAAAAGAAAAAGCACAAGCAAATCTAATAGGGGATTACCCTGGGCCGTTACATGAAGCTTAAGCCCAAACCCTCCCATGCTTTCACTTCCCATGAAGCTTAAGCCCAAATTAAACCCTCCCAAGCTTCCTTGGCGGTTGTGAAATTCCGAACAAGAGCCAAGTCCTTTGTCCCCACACTAGTTTGAATCATGTGCAGGGCAATCACGTTGAGTTGGTTATCAACCTCTTCTCTTCTAGTCAACTTGTCGGGGTTGTAAGGATTGTAACCTTCCACGATGATCCTCCAAAGTTCATTGGAGGCACTGCAAACATGAGAGTGAAACTCAAATTTCCATGTACTAAAATCTTTATCATTAAACTTGGGTGGATCACCCTTAGCATTTATATGAGGATGGGGAATTGGGATGTCGGGAGAGTGGAAAGGTGGAGCCACATTATTGTAGCTCACACCCGCACTTGCTGCTCTAGGAGAAGTAATGGGGATTTTAGAATTGTCTAAGTGATCACTCTCCAAGGGTGTGGTAGAAGAGGGTGAGCCCGAAGCATCTCCCTTTTCTAACCCACTCTTGTCCCTTTCCTCTATGACGGGGATGACGGAGGGAGCCCGCGGCAAAAGCTCGGAAATCATTTTCCTCATGCTTTCCATTTGAGCTTCCATGGCGGACCTCAAAGATGTTTCCATCAACTTGAGATCATCCATAGAGACCGGCTTAGCGGCCCCTTCCGTACCCTCATCGTCCGGCATACTCTTAGGCGGTTAAGCCCGAAATAAGAGCTGAAGCTCTCATACCATTTGAAAGGATCGTATGCCGCACCTAGGGGGGGTGAATAGGTGCTAACCAATTTTTAGTTCTTTTTCAATTTAGGCTTGACACAAAGGTAATATCTCTAGATATGCAACTATGTGAATTTACCTATATGATAAGGTTAACAACTAAGCAAGATATAGCTACGCAATATAGGAGAGATAATCAGATAGAGGTAACCTAGAGTGGAGCCTGCGGAGACACGGAGTTGATTCCCGTAGTTCCCTTCCTTTGCAAGAAGGTACGTCTACGTTTGGAGGAGTGTGGTCGCTATGAAAGCCAGACCAACGCCACGAAGGCTTTACTCAGGTCTCCTATGAGCACCGCCACGAAGGCCTAGCCCACATCCACTAAGGGATTTCCTCGAGGCGGAAACCGGGCCTTTACAAAGTTCTTGGGGCACACATCCACAACCAAATTGGAGGCTCCCAATATCTGTAACAATATAACAACAACAAACAAGAACAAATCAACCACAAACAACTAGGGATTCCAAAAGAGGAACACTAGCAAAGGGGCCCTCAATCATATGAGGGTGAAATGCAAATCGCTTCGGTGAAGATGTAGATCGGGGTCTTCTTCTTCAAATCTCCAAAGATCAAGAGCTTTGGTTGGTTGGAGGAGGAGATCTTGTGATTCTTGTGTTTCTTGAGGTGGCTCTAATGGTGATGAACTTGGCAAGAATTTGAGCAACTTGGGGAGGAGGAAGAAGGGGGTATCTATACCCCCCCCCTCCAAAATCCAGCAGTTGGGCGAATCTGAGGGCCGGATTATCCGGTCTGAGTAGGGGCCGGATTATCCCCCCCCCCCAAAGTCCGGCATCTGGAAAAATCCGGGCAAAAATCTGGCCCTATTCCAGGGGGTTACTGAGCCACTCGCTAGAAAGTCCTTAGCCGATTTTCAGGGCCCGGATATTTTGCAAATATCCGGCCCGGAAAATCCGGCCTGGTGAAGTTTTTCCTGCTCCCTTTTGTCTTGTTTTTCCACATAAAAACAACCACACACACACATATATTATCTGCACCACATCATCAAACATTAGTGTATCACATACATTGACATCAAACATTCCAAAACATAATCCGAGAGATGTTCTTTCACTAACGATGCGCCGTTACGTGTTTTCAGATGAGATGAGTAACCGTGAAGTGTAATGGCCATCTCTCCAACCCCAAGTAGCACATGTAGTGTACTTAATCACCGGATCTATCAACCCAAGGAATATCTGCAGTGACTCCCACAAAGTGCTTCTCCTAATGTAAGTCTCTTGTTTTAGCGCCATGTTCTGGGTTCAGATGCTTGTTTGTCTGAAGCTCTTTAAGTTCATTCCTAGCTATGACAGTAACACCCTGCTATTTTCTAGTTCATTGTTAACTTTAAGCGATTGAACATTTTGGTTTGCATTCCCTGCTCTGTAGATGTAGCCATCATAACTTCTATCGTGCTCTGTTGTTGTTACAAAAATTATAGCCTGCTACTAGTTTGTTCATGCCAATCTTGTTCTAACTGAACATGTTGGTTTGCATTCCCTGTACTACAGGTGATGCCATTGTTATTTCTATCTACTTCGTCGTAAGCTAACAAAGTAACTGACTACTATTAGTTCCTGCATGCTATCGCTCTGCTATCCTGCAGTACAAATTTATTTAAACTCGTCACACTAGCTACTTTAATAATAATTTTGTGTGCCATCGGGTTCTCCAAAAGCTGCAACATTAACTCACTTCTCTTACTTTGCATGGCACTCACACATGGAATGCTGAACATATTGGTTTGCATTCCCTCTTCAGCTCTTCTACAAGTTCACAGGTGAATCCCACTATATTCTGTATCTGGTCCATCCTTAGCTCCAGCATTAACTATCCTCTGTGTCTTGCTCATTACAAATTTATGTCCCGAAACATATTGATTTTCATTCCCTTCACTACACGTTTAGGAATGATGTTGTTATAATTCCTATCTGGTATATTCCTATCTATTACAGTAACATCCTGCAATTATTTAGTTCATGACCAGTTTTAAGTAATTGCACATGTTGGTTCACATTCCCTGCTCTATAGATTTTGCCATCTTAACTTCTATTTGGTTCATTGTTTGTTACAAAAGTAACAATCTCCTATTATGTAGTTTGTGCCAAATTGAAGTCACTAAACATGTTACTATGCATTTCCTGTTCAAGTAATACCATTATTATTTGTACTTGGTTCGTCGTGAGCTACTAAATTAACTGCCTACTATCAGTTCATTCACTACCCTCTATATGATGCCTGTTACGTATTTTAAGTCCCTGAACGCGTTGATTAGTATTCCCTGCACAACAAAGTTCGGATTATAATTCCTTTACGGTTTATTACTAGCCATGACAATAAAATGCTGCTATTATTTCGTTCATGGCCAATTTAAGTAATTGAGCATGTTGGTTTGCATTACCTGCTCTATAGTTGTTGATATTATAACTACTATTTGGTTCATACTTTGTTACAAAAGTAAGTGCCTTCTATTATGTAGTAGTTCATGTCACTTTGGAAGTAACATAATATGTTGGTCTGATTTTGTTGCACTGCAAATGATACAACTATTGTATCTATCTGGTTTGTCATAAGCTAGGCCAGTAACTGCTGCTCTGGTTCAAGTACGTGTACCTTTCGTATAGCTATAGGCTTGTGTGTGTGTATATATGCATGAACACACATTCTTGAGAGATTCAGCCACATATATAGTGTAATTATGTAGCCCATCGCTCACTATTTTCGGTCTTTAATGCGTGAATACTATTGGGGAGTACATACATACTGTTTATCATGCTAGAACTCGTATGTGCATGACTGATCGTGTCTTGATGCAGAGTAACAAAAAAATATGTTTATGAATAAGTGCAACATCGGACATCTTCAACGAGTGTATCAACATGGTGAGCTGCATGGGACTTGAAGTCTGTTGTTTTATTTTGACGTGCTCGGTTATATAAGCCACAAAATAATCCGATTGCTTGTTTATCTTGCACTATCTCAGCTGCTTAATGATTAGAACATCACATTTTTTATGTTGGTATAGATTATACACATCATAGGAAGCTCACAGCTTATTATTTGTCATATGTCCATGTTAAAATGTTCTGGCTGTTGCTATGCGGCATGCACTCTTTATTTTCTTATTGGTAGTCTATATTAGCCCCATACTATATGTGTGCATTACAATGATCTTGTTATGACGAGAAAATGGTGAGTTCCAAATACTTTGGCAAACAACATTGTAGTGTCTTTGTCTTTCCATTGTTGCTGTCTTAACTTGTAATGTCTTTGTTTCAGATATAGGTGGTGCACGAACAACTTAAAAGATTGTCGAATCGCTTCATTGTATTGCTAGGATTAATTACCATTCCATTTCTCTGGGTTCAGTAATATTTTTTCAAAGCCTTGCAGCTGATGTAATATTTAGTTAGTTTCTATGCTTCTTTCGCGCATTCTTTCTATGGTGCTTGTGGTAAGTGAGGCTATCCGACTGAAATCATGTGCTGCGTAAATATTCCCAGTATCTTTCTATGTGTTGCGCAATCTAAATCACAAATTCCCATCCCTTCAACAACCCAATTAAGCGAAATCACATATGGGCCGTGATGAGATCTAAGATCTAGGGTGTGGCCCGATCTCGCGATAGACCCAAATCCAAAGGGGAAAAGGTGGGGGAGGACGAAGAACACGGAGAACACGAAGGACGAACACACGCACACCAACCCGATACAATCGAATCTTACCCTCGTGGCTTGATGGACTACGCCAATAGAATCACCCGGAAGAGACACGAGGTAGAATTCCGCGTGAGAGATTGGGGTTGGAGACGGAGACCGGTGAGGGAGAGAGAGTGGGGCACACTAGAATCTCACTCACAAATATCCAAATCCACAACAAGGGTTGCCTTGGTTACAAAGGGGATCTAACCCTAGGGAGACAAAGCTCAAAGTAGTGTTTAAGCTCAAATTATATCTGAGGAGTAAAGGGGACGACCTAGGTGCTTATATAGAGGTACAAGGCAGCTTGGGTCGAATAGGTATGCGGTGGACCGACTCGGGCAGTTCCGGTCGAGTCGAACCCATGAAATCCGGTCCAGGGGCCGGTCCGACCGGACCTGGGTCCGGACCATCCGGTCCAAACCGGGCCAGGGACCGGGCGGCAACCGAAAACGTCGCAGATGTCCATCCGGTTGGCGTCGGTGCGACGCCCGGTTGTCTCCGGGGAGGATCCGGTCCAGAGCCCGGTCTGACCGGCCCTGGGACCGGCCTGGCCGGTCTGGGGCCCGGTTGGCCGGCCCCTGGGCCGGCTGGCCCTCCTCCTTCTGCCTCTTCTTCCTCTTCCTTCTTCTCTTTTTTCCTTCTTCTTCTTCTTCTTCTTCTTCTTCTTCTTCTTCTTCTTCTTCTCTTTCCTTGCACCATGGGAGTTCCTTCTCTCTTGGTTCTTGTCGACCTCGGCACCTATAGACACCATGATGATAGGCATGAGGTAGCATACCATTCAAGTTGGTGTTGAGGTCGACCATAGAGAGGATAGGGTTCACCTTGACGTATATGGCGGGGTTTTGCGTTGTTGGTCCACTTGGGGAACTCCTTGGCTATGGTGTAGCGTCGACGATAGGCGGGGTTGCGCTTGTTGGTCCACTTGGGGGACTCCTTGGCCATGGTGTAGTGTCGACGATAGGCGTGGCTACATCATCTCCGCCCCTTGGGGAAGAGTCGTCCTCGACTCTTGTTCCTCCTCATCTCCATGTTGTGGCGAGAGGTCCGAGATGGTGAACGTCGTGCTCACCAAGTACTTGGGAGTTTGTTTGTCGATGAAGCGGTCGAAGAAGAACTTGGGGAAAACCAACTTGCGAAGGGAAAGCTTGTGGATGCCAACGGCGAACAAGAGACTCTCAATCAAATACGAAGCATCAAGTCGTTTCTCCAAGAGGCATTTGGCAAAAATGAGAGTATCGATGTATCCAAAATTTGGTAGAGCAAAACTTTGTGCAAAAATGTGTGGTGTAGCATTGTCCCAAACAAATGGAACATTCAAAAGGCAAGTCACGATGGCAAAATTGTGTGCAAAAAATATCGGCAAAATTGTTATGTGCAATGGCAAAGCAATGGAGACTTTTAGCTTGGGAAAGTATGGTTGGCGTGAGCCGAGTATGGTATCCTCAAGTGTCGAAGAATCCATTTCAATTGCCATAGATG
Source organism: Lolium rigidum (assembly GCF_022539505.1). Classification (NCBI taxonomy): domain Eukaryota; kingdom Viridiplantae; phylum Streptophyta; class Magnoliopsida; order Poales; family Poaceae; genus Lolium; species Lolium rigidum. Next base: position 215,262,324 of record NC_061514.1, read on the forward strand.
AAAGGAGAAATCCAAAGAAGAGCAACTTTTTGTGTGACATGTGGCACAAGATGCATAAGGTGTCTCTCACATGTATGACATGGTCCTTGAGATTCTCGGAGTGTATGATGATATCAAGACATACAACAACCATTGTGCCAACAAGATGTGTCAAGATATGTTGCAAAAGAGGCAAAAGAGGTGACGAGGTATTGGACCAAACCGGAAGCTCGACAAGAAATGTCGGAAACACACGAGGGCGAAGGCGTTGGGGAACATACCCTTTGGTGTGAATCCCACGGGTTTGGTGATGGAGTTCGTCCTTGGTGGGGTAGCTCTCAATTGCACGTTTCGTCAACTCATGCTCTGTGGCGGTGCATGTTGTCGTTCGGGTACCTATACACACAATGGAGAAAACAAAAAGCGTGTGTGCATGGTAGATGAATACATCATCCATCATGATGTTCCATGTCTTGTGCACATCACTATTAGTGTCAAGCAAGATAGTATGAAATGCATGGCGATAGTGCGTATGGCATGAAGGTGCATTTGTGGCATGTGGTAACTTGCAGTCATCAATAATAGAGAAGGCTATGGGGGCCATCTCATGGACAATGAAATAAGCATTTTTGCATACCAAGCATAAGAAAGAGCAATTGTTCACAATCTTGGATGCAAGGATCATGGAATAGTGTAAACATTTTGGGCATAGCATGTTCAACATTTTATCATTGTTGTCGACAACCCTATTGAAAGAGCAAGTGTTCAACAAGGGTGTCACAACACAAGCATTATCATAATCATTATCATTGCAAGCAATACATTGGAAAGAGCAATTGGTCGACATATTGCAAGCAATCGTAGAAAAATTGAAACTCTCATAGCATGGCATGGTCATTGTATCACAATCAATCAATTCCACATGATCAACAATGTTATCAAGCAAAGCATCACACGGGAATATGAAAGAAGCATGTGACGTAGCAATTGTATCATCAAGATCATGCATGCACTCATAAGTCATCATGTCCACTAGTGGGATCATGGCATCATCAACACCTATGTTGTTACCTTTGTAGGCCGACTCATTTGAAGTAGGTGTTGTGGAAGTAGGAGGATCCATGTGGTCGACATGTCCATCTTGAAGCAAGCATGGTGAGATATCATCATCTTCATGCACCATGTACATCTTCTCCATGATCGGGAACTCGTCCTCCGTGGAACCTATTGCAACATAAGAAGACACCAAAGAGGTATAGGTTAATGTGTTAGCAAATGTGATGGCCTCCATGGACCTATCAACTACCTCTCTCAACTCACTTGGTGTATCACTCATGTCCTCCAAATGGAAACACTCAAACTCACATATGGGGTGGGAGGCACTCAACTCACCATCACTCTCACTCAAGTGGTCTAAGTGGCTCTCATGCTCACATGGGATTGGTACCAACTCATCAATCAAGCATATCGGAGTAGGCTCGACTTTCTCATCTCCATGCGCCTCCTTGGTTGAAGGGAAATTCCCATGCTCAACCATCTCAACTCCATGCGCCTCCATAGGTGAAGGGAGAATCACATGCTCACCATGCTCAACTCCATCGCCTCCCAAGTCGTCCTCCATCGTGGGCGCCGTAGTATCGTGGAGAGCTAGGCTCGGATCCACATCATCCTTGAGTTGACCTTGTTGATCTTCATCTTGAAGTGTGGGCGCTAAAGGCTTCTTGGTGGCTTGTGCTTGTAGCTTGTCGAAGTAGAGCGTCTTGGCGCTTGGCGTTGTGCATTGCCATTCCACGTGACCCTTGGCCTTGCACACCTCACATAGGAGATTGGGACATTCCCGTGGAGGGTGGCCTTGTTGCTTGCACTTGTAGCATCGGAGTCCATAGGCATGTGACGAGGTAGGGGCCATTGTGGTGGTGGCACAAGATGCGGGAGTCGCCTTATGAGGGAGGTCCTCTTGATGTGCCCTCTCCACCCTTGGAGTGGTAGACACCCTATAATGGTGTTTGTCGCCTTCATGTCGAGGCTCTCGTCTTCGTGCTTCATCACCATGTCTTGATGAGTGTCGTCGAAGATCCTTGGGGAATATTGGTCGATGGCAATCATGAGGTGGCTTGAGGTGGCGAAGATCATGTGGTGACGTATGTCGATGGAGACCATGAGGTGGTAGTGGTCGACGACTATCATGAGATGGTGTGAGTCGATGACGGTCCTTGCCATGTCTAGACGATGGCTTATGTGACTTGGCATGTTGCTTGTGGCGCCTTGTGGAGCTTGGAGAAGAGTGTCGATGACGATCATGTTGGGGACGCTCTTGATGCTCCATATGATGTACTTGAGTTCGACGATCTTGTGCATAAGCACTCTCATGGTGGTGCCTTGTGGAGCTCTGATACGTCTCCGACGTATCGATAATTTCTTATGTTCTATGCCATATTATTGATGATACCTACATGTTTTATGCACACTTTATGTCATATTCGTGCATTTTCTGGAACTAACCTATTAACAAGATGCCGAAGTGCCGGTTCTCGTTTTCCGTTGTTTTTGGTTTCGTAAATCCTAGTAACGAAATATTCTCGGAATTGGACGAAACGAAGACCCGGGGGCCTATTTTGCCACGAACCTTCCGGAAGACCGAAGAGCATACGAAGTGGGGCCACGAGGTGGCGACACCACATGGCGGCGCGGCCAAGGGGGGGCCCGCGCCGCCCTATGGTGTGGGCCCCTCGTCAGGCCCCCGACTCCGCCCTTCCGCCTACTTAAAGCCTCCGTCGCGAAACCCCTGAGGCGAAAAAAAACCACGATACGGAAAACCTTACTGAGACGCCGCCGCCGATCCCATCTCGGGGGATTCTGGAGATCTCCTCCGGCACCCTGCCGGAGAGGGGATTCACCTCCCGGAGGACTCTACACCGCCATGGTCGCCTCCGGAGTGATGAGTGAGTAGTTCACCCCTGGACTATGGGTCCATAGCAGTAGCTAGATGGTTGTCTTCTCCTCATTGTGCTTCATTGTTGGATCTTGTGAGCTGCCTAACATGATCAAGATCATCTATCTGTAATACTATATGTTGTGTTTGTCGGGATCCGATGGATAGAGAATACCATGTTATGTTAATTATCAAGTTATTTCATATGTGTTGTTTATGATCTTGCATGCTCTCCGTTATTAGTAGAGGCTCTGGCCAAGTTGATGCTAGTAACTCCAAGAGGGAGTATTTATGCTCGATAGTGGGTTCATGCCTGCATTGACACCTGGGGGAGTGACAGAAACCCCTAAGGTTGTGTTGTGATGTTGCCACTAGGGACAAAACATTGATGCTATGTTCGAGGATGTAGTTATTGATTACATTACGCACCATACTTAATGCAATTGTCTGTTGCTTTGCAACTTAATACTGGAAGGGGTTCGGACGATAACCTGAAGGTGGACTTTTTAGGCATAGATGCGGTTGGATGGCGGTCTATGTACTTTGTCGTAATGCCCAATTAAATCTCACTATACTTATCATGACATGTATGTGCATTGTTATGCCCTCTCTATTTGTCAATTGCCCGACCGTAATTTGTTCACCCAACATGCTTTTATCTTATGGGAGAGACACCTCTAGTGAACTGTGGACCCCGGTCAATTCTTTTAATACTGAAATATAAATCTGCTGCAATACTTGTTTTACTCGTTTTCTCTCGCAAACAATCATCTTCCACACAATACGGTTAATCCTTTGTTACAGCAAGCCGGTGAGATTGACAACCTCACTCGTTTCGTTGGGGCAAAGTACTTTGGTTGTGTTGTGCGGGTTCCACGTTGGCGCCGGAATCTCCGGTGTTGTGCCGCACTACATCCCGCCGCCATCAACCTTCAACGTGCTTCTTGACTCCTACTGGTTCGATTAAACCTTGGTTTCTTACTGAGGGAAATTTGCCGCTGTGCGCATCACACCTTCCACTTGGGGTTCCCAACGGACGTGTCAACTACACGCATCAAGCAAATTTCTGGCGCCGTTGCCGGGGAGATCAAGACACGCTGCAAGGGGAGTCTCCACTTCCCGATCTCTTTACTTTGTTTTTGTCTTGCTTTATTTTATTTACTACTTTGTTTGCTGCACTTATATCAAAACACAAAAAAATTAGTTGCTATCTTTACTTCATTTACTGTCTTGTTTGCTATATCAAAAACACAAAAAAACTAGTTTACTTGCATTTACTTCATCTAGTTTGCTTTATTTACTACTGCTAAAATGGCTACCCCTGAAAATACTAAGTTGTGTGACTTCACTAGCACAAATAATAATGATTTCTTATGCACACCTATTGCTCCACCTGCTACTACATCGGAATTCTTTGAAATTAAACCTCGCTTTACTCGAATCTTGTTATGCGAGAGCAATTTTCTCGGTGTTAGTTCCGATGATGCTCGCTGCCCATCTCAATAATTTTGTTGAACTATGTGAAATGCAAAAATATAAAGATGTAGATGGTGACATTATAAAATTAAAATTGTTCCCTTTCTCATTAAGAGGAAGAGCTAAAGATTGGTTGCTATCTCTCGCCTAAGAATAGTATTGATTCATGGACTAAATGCAAGGATGCTTTTATTGGTAGATATTATCCCCCTGCTAAAATTATATCTTTGAGGAGTAGCATAATGAATTTTAAACAATTGGATAATGAACATGTTGCTCAAGCTTGGGAAAGAATGAAATCTCTGGTTAAAAATTGCCCAACCCATGGATCGACTACTTGGATGATCATCCAAACCTTCTATGCAGGACTAAATTTTTCTTCGCGGAATTTATTGGATTCAGCTGCTGGAGGTACCTTTATGTCCATCACTCTTGGTGAAGCAACAAAGCTCCTTGATAATATGATGGTTAATTACTCTGAATGGCACACGGAAAGAGCTCCACAAGGTAAGAAGGTAAATTCCGTTGAAGAATCCTCTTCCTTGAATGATAAAGTTGATGCTATTATGTCTATGCTTGCGAATGATAGGACTAATGTTGATCCTAATAATGTTCCATTAGCTTCATTGGTTGCTCAAGAAGAACATGTTGATGTAAATTTCATTAAAAATAATAATTTCAACAACAATGCTTATCGGAACAATTCTAGTAATAACTATAGGCCATATCCTTATAATAATGGTAACGGTTATGCTAATTCTTATGGGAATTCTTACAACAATAATAGGAATACACTCCCTGGACTTGAAGCTATGCTTAAAGAATTTATTAGTACACAAACTGCCTTTAACAAATCTGTTGAGGAAAAGCTCAATAAAATTGATATTCTTGTTTCTAGAATTGATAGTCTTGCCTCCGATGTTGATCTTTTGAAATCGAAAGTTATGCCTAATAGGGATATTGAAAATAAAAATTGTTACTACAGCAAATGCCATCCAAGTTAGAATTAATGAGAATATAAGATTAATGGCTGAACTGCGTGCTAGGTGGGATAGAGAAGAAAATGAAAAACTAGCTAAAAAGGAAAATGTAGCTAAAGTTTGGACTATTACCACCACTAGCAATGCTAATGATTCATATGTTGCTGCACCTCCTACTATCAATGGTAAAATAATTGGTGTTGGTAATGTTTCTACTCCTAGTGCAAAGCGCGCAAAATTACTCGAAACTGCTAAAACTGCTTGAAACCGCTTGTGATAAAACTCGCTGAAATTTTTTCCAACCTTGGGGATGATAATCCCATTGCTTTAGATTGTAATGATTTAGATTTTGATGATTGCCACATCTCTGAAGTTATAAAGTTCTTGCAAAAACTTGCTAAGAGTCCCAATGCTAGCGCTGTAAACTTGGCTTTCACAAAACATATTACAAATGCTCTCATAAAAGCTAGAGAAGAGAAACTAAAACTTGAAACTTCTATTCCTAGAAAGCTAGAGGATGATTGGGAGCCCATCATTAAAATGAGAGTCAAAGATTTTGATTGTAATGCTTTATGTGATCTTGGTGCAAGTATTTATGTTATGCCTAAAAAAGTCTATGATATGCTTGACTTGCCACCATTGAAAAATTGTTATCTGGATGTTAATCTCGCTGATAATGCTAAAAGGAAACCTTTGGGGAAGGTTGATAATGTTCATATTATGGTTAACAATAACCTTGTCCCCGTTGATTTTGTTGTCTTGGATATTGAATGCAATGCATCTTGCCCCATTATATTGGGAAGACCTTTTCTTCGAACCGTTGGTGCTACTATTGATATGAAGGAAGGTAATATTAAATATCAATTTCCTCTCAAGAAAGGTATGGAACACTTCCCTAGAAAGAGAATGAAGTTACCTTATGATTCTATTATTAGAACAAATTATGATGTTGATGCTTCATCTCTTGATGTTACTTGAGATACACTTTTCGCGCCTAGCCGAAAGGCGTTAAAGAAAAGCGCTTATGGGAGACAACCCATGTTTTTTACTCCAGTATTTTTGTTTTATATTTGTGTCTTGGAAGTTGTTTACTACTGTAGCAACCTCTCCTTATCTTAGTTTTGAGTTTTGTTGTGCCAAGTAAAGTCTTTGATAGTAAAGTAAGTACTAGATTTGGATTACTGCGCAGTTCCGCATTTATTTGCTGTCACGAATCTGGGTCTACCTCCCCGTAGGAAGCTCAGAAAATTAATCCAATTTACGTGCATGATCCTCAGATATGTACGCAACTTTCATTCAATTTGAGCATTTTCATTTGAGCAAGTCTGGTGGCCTAATAAAATCCATCTTTACGGACTGTTCTGTTTTGACAGATTCTGCCTTTTATTTTGCATTGCCTCTTTTGCTATGTTGGATGATTTTCTTTGATCCATTAATGTCCAGTAGCTTTATGCAATGTCCAGAAGTGTTAAGAATGATTGTGTCACCTCTGAACATGTGAATTTTTATTATGCACTAACCCTCTAATGAGTTGTTTCGAGTTTGGTGTGGAGGAAGTTTTCAAGGATCAAGAGAGGAGTATGATGCAATATGATCAAGGAGAGTGAAAGCTCTAAGCTTGGGGATGCCCCGGTGGTTCACCCCTGCATATTATAAGAAGACTCAAGCGTCTAAGCTTGGGGATGCCCAAGGCATCCCCTTCTTCATCGACAACATTATCGGGTTCCTCCCCCGAAACTATATTTTTATTCCATCACATCTTATGTGCTTTGCTTGGAGCGTCGGTTTGTTTTTGTTTTTTGTTTTGTTTGAATAAAATGGATCCTAGCATTCACTTTATGGGAGAGAGACACGCTCCGCTGTAGCATATGGACAAATATGTCCTTAGGCTCTACTCATAGTATTCATGGCGAAGTTTCTTCTTCGTTAAATTGTTATATGGTTGGAATTGGAAAATACTACATGTAGTAATTCTAAAATGTCTTGGATAATTTGATACTTGGCAATTGTTGTGCTCATGTTTAAGCTCTTGCATCATATACTTTGCACCCATTAATGAAGAAATACTTAGAGCTTGCTAATTTGGATTGCATATTTGGTTTCTCTAGAGTCTAGATAACATCTAGTATTGAGTTTTGAACAACAAGGAAGACGGTATGGAGTCTTATAATGTTTACAATATGTCTTTTATGTGAGTTTTGCTGTACCGTTCATCCTTGTGTTTGTTTCAAATAACCTTGCTAGCCTAAACCTTGTATCGAGAGGGAATACTTCTCATGCATCCAAAATACTTGAGCCAACCACTATGCCATTTGTGTCCACCATACCTACCTACTACATGGTATTTATCCGCCATTCCAAAGTAAATTGCTTGAGTGCTACCTTTAAAATTCCATCATTCACATTTGCAATATATAGCTCATGGGACAAATAGCTTAAAAACTATTGTGGTATTGAATATGTACTTATGCACTTTATCTCTTATTAAGTTGCTTGTTGTGCGATAACCATGCTTCTGGGACGCCATCAACTATTCTTTGTTGGATATCATGTGAGTGCATGTCCGTCTTGTCCGAAGTAAGAGAGATCTACCACCTTTATGGTTGGAGCATGCATATTGTTAGAGAAGAACTTTGGGCCGCTAACTAAAGCCATGATTCATGGTGGAAGTTTCAGTTTGGACATATATCCTCAATCTCATATGAGAATAATAATTGTTGCCACATGCTTATGCATTAAAGAGGAGTCCATTATCTGTTGTCCATGTTGTCCCGGTATGGATGTCTAAGTTGAGAATAATCAAAAGCGAGAAATCCAAAATGCGAGCTTTCTCCTTAGACCTTTGTACAGGCGGCATGGAGGTACCCCATTGTGACACTTGGTTAAAACATGTGCATTGCAAAGATCCGGTAGTCCAAGTTAATTAGGACAAGGTGCGGGCACTATTAGTATACTATGCATGAGGCTTGCAACTTGTAAGATATAACTTTCATAACTCATATGCTTTATTACTACCGTTGACAAAATTGTTTCATGTTTTCAAAATAAAAGCTCTAGCACAAATATAGCAATCGATGCTTTCCTCTTTGAAGGACCATTCTCTTTACTTTTATGTTGAGTCAGTTCACCTATCTCTCTCCACCTCAAGAAGCAAACACTTGTGAACTGTGCATTGATTCTTACATACTTGCATATTGCACTTGTTATATTACTCTATGTTGACAATTATCCATGAGATATACATGTTACAAGTTGAAAGCAACCGCTGAAACTTAATCTTCCTTTATGTTGCTTCAATACCTTTACTTTGATTTATTGCTTTATGAGTTAACTCTTATGCAAGACTTATTAATGCTTGTCTTGAAGTACTATTCATGAAAAGTCTTTGCTTTATGATTCACTTGTTTACTCATGTCATTACCATTGTTTTGATCGCTGCATTCACTACATATGTTTACAAATAGTATGATCAAGGTTATGATGGCATATCACTTCAGAAATTATCTTTGTTATCGTTTTACCTCGCTCGGGACGAGCGAGAACTAAGCTTGGGAATGCTTGATACGTCTCCGACGTATCGATAATTTCTTATGTTCTACGCCATATTATTGATGATACCTACATGTTTTATGCACACTTTATGTCATATTCGTGCATTTTCTGGAACTAACCTATTAACAAGATGCCGAAGTGCCGGTTCTCGTTTTCTCGCTGTTTTTGGTTTCAGAAATCCTAGTAACGAAATATTCTCGGAATTGGACGAAACGAAGACCCAGGGGCCTATTTTGCCACGAACCTTCCGGAAGACCGAAGAGCATACGAAGTGGGGCCACGAGGTGGCGACACCACATGGCGGCGCGGCCAAGGGGGGGCCCGCGCCGCCCTATGGTGTGGGCCCCTCGTCAGGCCCCCGACTCCGCCCTTCCGCCTACTTAAAGCCTCCGTCGCGAAACCCCTGAGGCGAAAAAAAACCACGATATGGAAAACCTTACTGAGACGCCACCGCCGCCGATCCCATCTCGGGGGATTCTGGAGATCTCCTCCGGCACCCCGCCGGAGAGGGGATTCACCTCCCGGAGGACTCTACACCGCCATGGTCGCCTCCGGAGTGATGAGTGAGTAGTTCACCCCTGGACTATGGGTCCATAGCAGTAGCTAGATGGTTGTCTTCTCCTCATTGTGCTTCATTGTTGGATCTTGTGAGCTGCCTAACATGATCAAGATCATCTATCTGTAATACTATATGTTGTGTTTGTCGGGATCCGATGGATAGAGAATACCATGTTATGTTAATTATCAAGTTATTTCATATGTGTTGTTTATGATCTTGCATGCTCTCCGTTATTAGTAGAGGCTCGGCCAAGTTGATGCTAGTAACTCCAAGAGGGAGTATTTATGCTTGATAGTGGGTTCATGCCCGCATTGACACCTGGGGGAGTGACGAAACCCCTAAGGTTGTGTTGTGCTCGTTGCCACTAGGGATAAAACATTGATGCTATGTTCGAGGATGTAGTTATTGATTACATTACGCACCATACTTAATGCAATTGTCTCGTTGCTTTGCAACTTAATACCGGAAGGGGTTCGGACGATAACCTCGAAGGTGGACTTTTTAGGCATAGATGCGGTTGGATGGCGGTCTATGTACTTTGTCGTAATGCCCAATTAAATCTCACTATACTTATCATGACATGTATGTGCATTGTTATGCCCTCTCTATTTGTCAATTGCCCGACTCGTAATTTGTTCACCCAACATGCTTTTATCTTATGGGAGAGACACCTCTAGTGAACCGTGGACCCCGGTCCATTCTTTTAATATCGAAATACAAATCTGCTGCAATACTTGTTTTACTCGTTTTCTCTCGCAAACAATCATCTTCCACACAATACGGTTAATCCTTTGTTACAGACAAGCCGGTGAGATTGGCAACCTCACTCGTTTCGTTGGGGCAAAGTACTTTGGTTGTGTTGTGCAGGTTCCACGTTGGCGCCGGAATCTCTGGTGTTGCGCCGCACTACATCCCGCCGCCATCAACCTTCAACGTGCTTCTTGACTCCTACTGGTTCGATTAAACCTTGGTTTCTTACTGAGGGAAATTTGCCGTTGTGCGCATCACACCTTCCTCTTGGGGTTCCCAACGGACGTGTCAACTACACGCATCAAGCTCGAAGAAGTGTGTTGATGACGCTCATGATGGGGACGCTCTTGATGATCCACATGATGGTGCCATCGTGGAGGTCCTCTATCTTCATATGTAGCTCCATTGGCTAAGTAGGGGTACATGGAGGTACCGGCGTTGCTCATGGTGGAGTCTAGGTGAGGCTCCGCCATGGTGTCAATGTCGAAGGCGTGGTGTTGCTCTACCATGTCGTCGATGTCGTACTCGTGGCGTTGCTCCACCATGTCGTCCATGCTTGGTGAGCCATTGTCGATGTAGAGCTCGTCGAAGTCGTCCTCACGGTGGTGCTCCACCATGTCGTCCATGCTTGTTGAGCTATTGTCGAAGTAGAGCTCCTCGATGTCGGTCATGTCGCTGATGCTTGGGGAGCTATGGTCGGAGTAGAGCTCCACATGTTCCTTGATATGTCTCCAACGTATCTATAATTTCTGATGTTCCATGCTTGTTTTATGACAATACCTACATGTTTTGTTCACACTTTATATCGTTTTTATGCGTTTTCTGGAACTAACCTATTGACGAGATGCCGAAAGGCCAGTTCTGTTGTTCTCGCTGTTTTTGGTTTCAGAAATCCTAGTAAAGAAATATTTTCGGAATCGGACGAAATCAACACCGAAGATCTTATAATTCCCGGAAGCTTCCAGAGCACCGGAGAAAGGCGAGAGGGGAGCCATGGGGGCCCCACCCCACAGTGCGGCGCGGCCCAAGGGGGGGCGCGCCCCCTAGTGTGTGGGCACCCCGTGGCCCCTCCGACTCCGCCTCTTCGCCTATTTAGTCGTCCCTGACCTAAAACCTCGACCCCGTTCGACGAAACCAGAGAAAACCATCCAGAGCCGCCGCCATCGCGAAACTCCAATTCGGGGGACAGAAGTCTCTATTCCGGCACCTTGCCGGGACGGGGAATTGCCCCCGGATCCATCTCCACCGCCGTCTCCACCGCCATCTTCACCGCCATCGCTGCCTCCATGATGAGGAGGGAGTAATTCGCCCCGGGGCTGAGGGCTCCGCTGTAGCTATGTGGTTGTTATCACCAGAATTTGACCGAGTCAGAGGTGGGCCGCGATCAAGATGGACTCGAAGAATTTATATATGGGAGAAAGACGTGAATCGGCCTTACATGCAAAGTTTGGGCTAGTTTGCCCTTGTATCTGTAACATATTAGATTACATATCGGTTAGGAGTTAGAGTTTTACCCGTGCACGGTTTAGTGCACGCCCACATTAGAAAGTCCGCTGGACTATAAATATGTATCTAGGGTTTATGGAATAAACAACAACCAACGTTCAACACAAACAAATCTCGGCGCATCGCCAACCCCTTCGTCTCGAGGGTTTCTCCGGTAAAGCACCATGATGCCTAGATCGCATCTTGCGATCTAGGCAGCACAAGCCTGCCCACGTTGTTCATGCGTTGCTCGTGCTGAAGCCTTTTTGATGGCGAGCAACGTAGTTATCTTAGATGTGTTAGGGTTAGCATTGTTCTTCGAATTACATGCTTTCGTTATGCAACCCTTGCACATCTAGCCGCCCTTACACCTATCTTAGGTGTAGGGCGGCACCCCGCTTGGTCATAGTTTAGTAGATCTGATCCGTTACGGTTGCTCCTTGTTCATCAAGGATTAGTTTAACATCCGCAATAGTTAGGCCTTACAAAGGGTTGGAGGATCCAGCGGCGTGTAGGGTGACGTTTGCTAGCCCTAGAAAGGATGTTCCGAGGATCAACCTCGTGTTGGTTTTTAGGCCCTGTCTAGGATCGGCTTACGGTCACCGTGCGTGAGCGCGAGGCCCAATCGTGAGTAGGATGATCCGATTATGCGGTGAAAACCCTAAATCGTCGTAGATCTAATTAGCTTTATCTTGATCAAGCAGGACCACCATATATTCGGACACCTCGTTCGAATCATGGGTGGATCGGCTCTTTGAGCCGATTCACGAGATAACCCGAGAGCCGATCGAGGCTCGTATTTAATGTTTACGTGTATGGCATGCAGGAAACTAAGCGAGGCATCATCCACACCTTCCCGACCAGGTATAGGTCAGGTGGCACGCCCTTGCGATAGCATCGGACGTGCGACCAGGAGGCTTTGCGGGCCGTCGCTCTGAGGGACTGGGGCCGGCCGCAGCCCTAGTTGTTCCCGGCTCTACTGTGTTGCCCGTCTCTGCCCGCCAGGGGGTTTCTGACGTCAACACATTCTGGCACGCCCGGTGGGACAACCTTCGACATCCGCGACATCGCCATCTACATCCGAGATGGCGGAAGGCACTCCGGTCAAGTACGAGGATCTGCCTGATGAGCTCAAGAAGAAACATGACGAGATCAAGGCAACCCTCGAAGCCGAACTCATCGGCTCTTTCCACCGAACCCGCTCCCATGGCGTCGGGTGGAAGGGTTTCACACTCGAAGGCGCACTCGATGGAGTGGAACCGTCCGCCCGTCGAAGAACGCACCGGGTCGCTGCGGCAGGAAATCAACTACATGGTGGCTCATTTGCTGCACCGCCACTCGAGAGCCCGGTGAACACTTTGGAGCGTGTCGCTCGCGCGTGGTCCAGGAAATCATGAGCCACCGGTATTCTCCGTCGGGACCAGCCTCGGGGACTTTTAAAGGAGAGATGCCACTCCAGCCCCAGCCGTTCGCATGGGCAGCACCGGAACTGCCGAACTCATCGGCATACGTCGTCTACAAGATTGGTGGTGATCCTAGTGACTACCAATTCCTACCCGAGGCACCCAAGGAGATCCCGCACGGATACGCGTGCGCGTACGTACCGCACCGCAACACCTGGGCACTCTCGAACCAGGCCGCAACATCGGGGGCCTCCGGAACGGCAGGAGGAACGTCGGGAGCCGAGCTCGAGAAGCAATCGTGGCTAGCCAAGTACGCCACTCCGACAAACCTCAGAGCCCAGCTCCTGCAGTTGGCTTAGAACCGGAAAAGCAAGCATGGCTGGTTAAGTATGCCACCCCGGCGAATCTTCAGGGTTCGACACCTTCAGCCATCACAGCGGATCAGATTTGTGCAATCCTGAAAGATCAGTTCGGCATGATGCCGAAACGAAAGACGTTCGGCTACACCAAGCCGTACCCCAACGACTACGAACTGATCCCGCTACCACCCAAATATCGGCTCCCGGACTTCACGAAGTTTAGTGGATCGGATGGTTCCAGCTCCATCGAGCATGTGAGCCGATATTTGGCACAGCTGGGCACGATCTCAGCATCAGACGAGTTGCGTGTGAGGTTCTTCGCACAGTCCCTCACGAGATCGGCTTTCGGGTGGTACACATCGCTGCCACCGAACTCCATCCGGACTTGGAAGCAGTTGGAAGAGCAGTTCCATGAGCAGTATCACTCAGAGGCTTCCGATGTCGGTATTGCCGATCTAGCACAAGTACGACAGAAGCGCGGGGAGACAGTGTCAGAATACGTCCAGCGCTTCAGGACCATTAGGAACCGATGCTTTTCGGCTCATGTAAGTGAAAAAGAAGCGATCGAGTTGGCGGTGGTGGGTCTCTCATCATCGATTAAGGACGTGGCCTCCCAAGCGGACTACCCTTCATTGGCGCACATGGTGCGAAGCTGTCGGCATATGAGCAGCGTCACCCAGATGTTTACCAGGAAAAATTCAAGCGTGCGGTGACCCTGGTTGAGGCAGACGAGGATGAAGGTGCTGCGGGAGATCGAGAGGTAGCAGTGGCTGAATGGACTCGAGCGACAGTGCCCCGTGACCTCGCAAATGGGTGAAGCCACAAGGCCCTCCAAAAGGGTTCGACTTCGACGTGACCAAGACCGAGCGGATTTTTGATCTCTTACTCACGGAGAAGCATATAAAGGTACCCGAAGGCCACAAGATTCCCACGGTGCAAGAGCTGAACGGAAAGCCATACCGCAAGTGGCATAACACGTTCACCCACACCACCAACGACCGCAGGGTGTGGCGGCAGCAGATCCAAATGGCGATAGAAAACGGACGGTTGATTTTCAACCAATACGCCATGAAGGTCGACACACACCCCTTCCCCGCCGTAAACATGGTGGAGTACACTTACCATGGAGGGTGCCAGCCGGATTTCTCATGCAATATCAACATGGTAGGACCTGGACACCACTCTGGTAAGGACGGAGATGAGGGCACCTGCTCTCATAGCAAAGATACAGAGGAAGCCGCTCCACGCGATCGGCTCCGCCAAGACGGCAAGCGCTACGTCACGGAGGGAGAGGTGAAAAACATAAGGTATCAACGACCTCTCTCGATCACCTCCTCAACAAGTATGTGAGTCAGTATGACCAACGCCGGCGATACAACGACGATGATGAAGAAGATCGTCTGGCTAGGGACGACAGGAGACGTCGTCGGCATGATCGTGAGGAGGAGGAGCACGTGCGCCGTGCCAAGGATAAGTTGGGGGAGCGAGTCGACGAGGATAGGCACTGGGACTGTCCCTTCTTCAGACACCGCTGGGATTCAGGAATGAGCCGATTGCCCACAACCGGCAATCGCCCGTAATGCAACCGAAGGAGAAGGAGACAGCCAACGTGTCCGTGTTCAAGCACCTAGGGCCTCTCCCGCCACAAAGCAAACGCGCTGAGTCCCCTCGGTTGAAAGATCTCGAAGATTCGAAGACGAGGGAGAAGAAGAAGACAGTACCACCGGCCAAGGTGGTGCCCCGATGGACTCAGCCGTTCCCGTAAACGCAGGGTTCAGCGATTGCGCGGCCCTGGAGGAAGCGAGAGGTTATACTTGCATACATTAAGAAAGGCAAGGCCTGATCCGGCTGCGAAGGTTCGGCCGAACCCCGGATGAAGAGGGTCGTCCACGGAAAATGGAGTGGCGCCCCAAGCAAAGGAAAGCCGATGATGAAACATCGGCTGGCACAAACATGGTGCTCGTTCTTCCGACGAAGCTTAGTGCTCCACGATTACACGATGCACTCAAGGTGGACGGCAACAAGCGCACCAACATGATAAAGTCAGAGATTGGGCTGGTTTTATCTACCGGCCTGAACGAGTAGCAAGAGCACGTCAATGAGCAAACATGGCGAGGCTGATCCTTGTGATCGGCCCCAAAAAATTTTGAAGGGACAGTACAAAACCTTCATCGAGCAAGCAACGTGGAGGCCGATTCCAGCAATCGGCCAAAATTATCCTCACCATCCATCCTGTTTGGTTTCAACATTTAATCTGACAGAGCCGATGCCATCAAGTCATTTGAAAGAATCGGCTCGGGGGGGCACCCAGGTGGGTAAAGCACGAGGATATTCAGTAGAAGCGTCCTGCAAAGGACTAGCAGATGGGTATTGAAGTATGAGGGCCGATACATAAATCGGCCGAAAAATTCGAAAAAAATTTGAGCACAGCCGATGCAGCAGACATCGACTTAAGGACATAAAAGCCGATGCATGGCCATCGACTCAAGAGGCATAACAGAGGGTCAATGGAGCACGAACTCCTCAACGGAGTGGTTCAATAGTTCAATGGCTCGGATCCTCTCTTCAAAAACAAGGCCAAGAGCAGCAGGGATGTGCAGATCAGGCTAAGGGTGGTTTGCCTCAGACAAAGAAGTGGACTGAAGAAGCTCGGGGGGCAGCTCGCCCTGAAGGTTCTCTGCTTTGGTGAGCCGATGTTGTTAGAATCGGCTGGCTACATCATGATTTGAGGCTAATGGCGGCACATCTAGCTGATTCGCCTTGATTGAGGCTCGGGGGGCAGCTCGCCCTAAAGGTCCTTGCTCTGGGGAGCCGATTTGGTTGGGATCGGCTAGCTCTGCATCGCGACTGGTCTGGAGAGTGGTGTTTTTTACGGAGTCATCAGTTTGAGCATCCAAGACAGTGCCAGGGCTCTCTTAAAGATGCCTGCTCAAGATCAAATCGCCAGCCTACTAAGATCGGCTGTGCCATCGTCATCGGCAGAGATGGCTAGCTTGGATAGATGACAGAATTGGCATGCCTCGCAGATTATCGTAAGAAACTGATGCGTTGCCATCAGTCATTAAGCGTGGATTAGGCCAACAGTCGACAAGGTCAGATGAGAAGAAATCGGCGAGATCAAGTTAAAAGGAAATTTTTCATTAATGTTGGGATTCCTTACAATGAAAAGCCGATTGCTCAAAAGAAGAACAAAAGAAGAGCCGATTGCTCAAGGGGCTACTGGTCCTACATAACTACTCCTCGCTAGCGTCGTCGTCGCCGGCGTCGCCATCGGCGCTACTGCCGGAGAAGTCCTCGCTGCTGCTGTCCCAACCATCGGCTGGGGCTTCTTCCTCCTCCTCGTCATCATCATCATCCTCGCTATCCGCCCAGCCGCGGAAGCGCTTCATTGGAGGATACCCAGCGGAGGAGGAGGAATCATCTTCCTCCTCCTCATCTTCTCCTTCCTCGTCGTCGTCCTCGCTGTCCGCCCACATACGGGAGCGCTTCTTCGGCGGAAGCCTGGCGGAGGGGGAGGCCTTGGTCCTCTCCGCTTCTCCTTCTTTCTTCTCCTTGTCAGAGGAGATGGGGTTCGCCCCAGGGCGGGGATCGTCCTCTTCCTTGTTCTTCGGCGACGATTGGAGGGGGAGGCCTGAAGCGGAGGAGGAAGAGGAAGACATGGCTGCAGGGGAAGAGGGTTTTTTTGGTTTGGGAACAGAGCAGAGCAAGGGGATGGAGTGGTGAACCGTTTGGCACAGATAAATAAAGAGAGTGTAGTGGAGATTTAATGCCATGACGGTTCTCGAGGACGTGATGCCGAAATTGTCAATTCGTACAGAGAAGCCCGGGAGGCGAGGCGTAATGATGGAAGATTCTGCGGCGGTTCCGCTCCGCCACGACATGACCCGACGAAAGAAAGCATAATGATTTTGGAAATATCATTTCCAAAACCAGGGGGGCATGTGTTATCACCAGAATTTGACCGAGTCAGAGGTGGGCCGCGATCAAGATGGACTCGAAGAATTTATATATGGGAGAAAGACGTGAATCGGCCTTACATGCAAAGTTTGGGCTAGTTTGCCCTTGTATCTGTAACATATTAGATTACGTATCGGTTAGGAGTTAGAGTTTTACCCGTGCACGGTTTAGTGCACGCCCACATTAGAAAGTCCGCTGGACTATAAATATGTATCTAGGGTTTATGGAATAAACAACAACCAACGTTCAACACAAACAAATCTCGGCACATCGCCAACCCCTTCGTCTCGAGGGTTTCTCCGGTAAGCACCATGCTGCCTAGATCGCATCTTGCGATCTAGGCAGCCAAGCCTGCCCACGTTGTTCATGCGTTGCTCGTGCCGAAGCCTTTTTGATGGCGAGCAACGTAGTTATCTTAGATGTGTTAGGGTTAGCATTGTTCTTCGAATTACATGCTTTCGTTATGCAACCCTTGCACATCTAGCCGCCCTTACACCTATCTTAGGTGTAGGGGCGGCACCCCGCTTGGTCATAGTTTAGTAGATCTGATCCGTTACGGTTGCTCCTTATTCATCAAGGATTAGTTTAACATCCGCAATAGTTAGGCCTTACAAAGGGTTGGAGGATCCAGCGGCGTGTAGGGTGACGTTTGCTAGCCCTAGAAAGGATGTTCCGAGGATCAACCTCGTGTTGGTTTTTAGGCCCCGTCTAGGATCGGCTTACGGTCACCGTGCGTGAGCGCGAGGCCCAATCGTGAGTAGGATGATCCGATTATGCGGTGAAAACCCTAAATCGTCGTAGATCTAATTAGCTTTATCTTGATCAAGCAGGACCACCATATATTCGGACACCTCGTTCGAATCATGGGTGGATCGGCTCTTTGAGCCGATTCACAGGATAACCTGAGAGCCGATCGAGGCTCGTATTTAATGTTTACGTGTATGCCATGCAGGAAACTAAGCGAGGCATCATCCACACCTTCCTGACCAGGTATAGGTCAGGTGGCACGCCCTTGCGATAGCATCGGACGTGCGACCAGGAGGCTTTGCGGGCCGTCGCTCCGAGGGACTGGGGCCAGCCGCAGCCCTAGTTGTTCCCGGCTCTACTGTGTTGCCCGTCTCTGCCCGCCAGGGGGTTTCTGACGTCAACAGTGGTTCATCTCTCTCTTTATGTGATCTAGTTGAATATCATCTATGTGCTACTCTAGTGATGTTATTAAAGTA
>NC_061514.1:215281078-215453733 GCF_022539505.1 Lolium rigidum
GTGGCTCCATGTTGTGGAAGACGTTGTCGTGGGGATGGTCGTCACGCCCATGGTGGGCATGGCGATCCGGTTGAGGACGATCTTGTGGAGGACGTTCATGTGGATGAGCATGGCGATGTATTTCTCCTCGCCTTGAGTTGGAGCGAGAGTCTTCATGACGAGCATGTGGGCGATGAGGTCGATGATGGTCTTCATGCCTTGAGGAGGAGCTTGAGGACGAACGGCGACCATGAGAGTAGTAATCTTGTGACGAGCTTGATGATGATGAAGTAAAGCGGTGTCGGTGATGACGACCCAAGTTGGTGATGGCGCGCTCGAGGCTATCCATGCGCCGCTCAATGTTCGCATCATTATCCGCCATTTGGCCATTCAAGTTGTCCGTAGCTTCACGAAGTAGAGCCAAGTCTTGTGTAATATCCCAGGTATTGGGGTTACAAGATAGAGGAAACAGATGTGTGCATTGCATTCATGCATAGAAAATCTGGGGAATTTTCGCGCTTTAAAGTAAAACAGATCCATGATAGCGAAGTTTCACTTGACCTTGGTGGAATTGAAGTAGCTCATCAAGTCAAGCGCTATAAACCTCAATGTGACTTTGCCAAAACTTTGTTTTGGGTAGAGATGATTTGATCTATGGGGTTAGATCAAATGGAACTAATAATCAAACTCTAAGTTATTAACACTTAAAAGTTAAGCAACTACCTTGAGGTATAATTGAATTCACTTTAAAACTAATTACCAAATATGGTAAAACACAAGGACCTAAGTGCATAAAAGTCACCCATTCTTATTTTAATCATAACTTATTAAATATGTGGAATATTACAAAACTAAATTCGTTTACATTACGAATTATAGTTCAAACTATTTGAATAAAATAAACTATGAGTACTTTGAAACTCATAGGATCATGCCTTGGTGAAATCAAACAACATCATTCAAAATTGGGGTATAATCCTTATCTTTGACATTTTGATCCCAATAATGATATAAATATCATCACAAATGATATAGTGACTCAACCACAAGCATAAAATCATTCACAAGATATTTAGTAACAAAAGCCACTTGGCTATCCAAAAATAAATCACATGAGAGGATAATCTCAATGCCAAATAGGATGAAAATATCTACATAGCTTGAATCCTAAGCTATGCCACCTCATGCTTAAAGGATTGCTATGGATGAGAGCATGACAACCAAGCACCTTACTCATCAAATCAAAACAAGAGTCACTCACCTATGTGTCATAATACTAGAGCTTGCTCAAGCCTATAAAAGGGAGCCTCACACTTCATCCATTCCATCACCTTGCACCATGATGCAAGAAAACCAACACATAGAGCCACTCCATAAAATAGTTAGGATCAAGATGAAGCAGCTAGGAGGTGAAGGCATGCCACAAGAGGCGAGGTTTATCGGAATTCCTGAAGAACAAGCTACGAGAAGATAGCAAGGTAGAATTCTTAGGAAGATCACATATTTAGATAATCACATCATCATTCATTGAGTAGAACCCTAGATTATAATCCAAGTCCTTGTGGAGCGAGAGGGGTAATTGGTATAACCATATTTAAATATTTCTAGTAATACTTTAGGAAGCCCATACCATGCATGATCATCACAATTGAGTAAGGATCATAAACCCTAAGAACTTGAAGTAGAGGATATAAGCACATAAGAAAAGCTTAGAGTTAAAGCCTATAATTTATATGGTGAGAAACCATTAATCCATATAACCAAAGTTAACTATAAAAAGAACCATAACCACTTTAGTTACTCTAATGATAAATTGAGGATAGTAATAAAAGACAATTGGTAGAAGATAAAACCAATTCTCAAGTCCTTAGTAACTAAAGGAGCACATGAAAGATTAAGCAAATAACCAATCTATCATGCATTGAGGAGAGTAGACCTAACCAATGCAAAATAGTGTCATCTCATATCTACAACCTAGAATTATATCTTAACATTAGTTTGTGTATCACTTGGGTGATCACAATTAAAACCTAGGCCATAATTGAGAGTTAAACCCTTTGCCGAGTAGGTGAATATAATTAGAACCTAGAATTTCTCACTAGCTAAACCATATGATCAAAACCATGGTGGTGATCAACTACTTATCTTAATAACCAAGACCAAATCATGATGAGAGTAGTATCTATATTTCAAGGTGCTATTAAAATATAATACTAGTGCTAACCTTGAAATAGGACTTTAATAAACCATAAAAGACCTTAATAAAGGGGTTCACATAAAATCATATGCATGGGACTAAATTCTCAATTATGAGATCAAGTCCTAATGATACCTTCTAAAAACACTTGGAGTATAAATTATCAATTCTAACCATTCCAAAAGGGAGTGGCATTCTAAATGAGAAAGGACATTAAATTAAATGAATACCTAAATTCTTGTCTAATTAAAAATTGTGACAAGGCTCACATATACTTAATGTTTATTCAAAAACAATGCAGTAATACAATGCTCCTTGTAATAGACCTCAGGAAAGCCAAGTTGTTAAACATCTGTAAAACAGACAAGAATTCAAATTTGAATTGAAACCAGAATTGAAAATAGAAATCAGAAAACAGAAAAGAAATAAGAACAGAGTAGAGAAGCTTACCTGGACCTGGCCAGCCGAAGCAGCCCAGCTAGGAGCCCAGCAGCAGCCCACCTTGGCAACCCAGTACCACAGCCCAACCCAGCCCATGTACCCCTTCGTGGGGATAAGACTGGAGACGAAGTCTTCGTCTTCGGCTTGGCCACCGTCGACGCACGCGAGGGCGCCAGCACGACGGCGAGCTCCACGTCCGCGATTGCCGCCGTTGTTGACCGCCAACGCACAGCGGAGAAGCTATAAAGCGCGCAGGAGTCCTCCATTTCCCTTTCTCTCTCAATTTTTGCCCTATACCGAAACCCTAGCCTCACAGACTCCGGCCATCGCCGGCGAACTAAGCCACCCCGAGTCAAGCCGAGCACACCAGTGTGACCGCCGTCATCGACAAGCCCACCGTGCAAGGGGAATTGAGCCGAGGAGCTCTCAATCGACGACGAACCGACGTTCCCTTTCGCCGGTCACTGCCAGCAAATCGTCGATCGCCGTCGTTGACGACCATCTCCGGCCACACCATCAAGCCCTACGTGCGCCTGGTGAGCCTCCGCATCTCGCAGCCTGCATAGCTCGCTCAAATTCATCCCGTAGCATGTCTAGCACCGTAGAACCCTGGGTTCTGCCGCTCCGTCTCGCCGCCGACCAAACTCCGGCGACCAATTGGAGGCGGCGCCACCACTGCTAGGTTCGTCTCATCGTCCTCTTTTCAACGCACCCACTCACAGCCCCGCGGGAACCCTCCAACGCCGGCGCCCTCGACGACTGGCCGCCGGTGAGGCACAGGGTTGCCACGTCGGCATCACGTGGCAGCCAACGTGACCCTGCCCCACCTGTCTGTGGCTGTGGGTAACTCTGTCCGGGTAGGTTTAGTAAATTTATGTTTTAAATTTAAATTGAGTAATTACTGCAACTTCAAATAATTATAGAAAAATCATATTAACTCAGAAAAATAAAAATAAGACATCAAAATTCTTATAAAGATAAATTCTATTTAATAAAAATATAATATGAAATTTTTATTTTTAATAAAAATTTAATTGTTTAATACTTGTTATTTAAAGACTTCAATTTTAATTCTAAATACAATTAAAATTCAGAAATTAAGAAAACATTTATAAAATAAATAAAACCAGTAAGTAAATAAAGAAAACATGAAAACTAATTTTTCTTTATTTATTAATTTGTTAAATCCTTATTAGAAGGATTTAAACCCTAATTAATAATTACCTAATTATTAATTGTTTAAAAATAATAAACTGCCAAATTCAATATTATTTTTATTCCCAAGTTATTAATAACTTCAACTTTAAATTGAAGCTATTAATCATAGAACTATATGGTTAATAGCAAACCCTAGTTCCATATTGATTGATATTACAACCCCATAATTTCATAGGGGATCCTAAAACCCTAATACCATTTAGAACCTAGCTCCATTATTTTATGTGGGAAACCTAAATGGTTTCCCAAAACCAAACCCCAAATAACATGTGATCATGTCACTTCATTAGTTATTATAGATCCATATCTAACAACTAAATACTAGTTCAAATCCACATAAAATATGGGAACCCTATCACTACTAAATAGCATCCCATGTGTTCATCAAACCTAAATGATCAATTAGGGTCAACCAAGTGTAAACCCTAGATCCTACTACCAAAGCCATCATCCTTATTTATCCTATTTAGCATCACACCATTGTGATGAACTCTAATAGTAACCATACCAATTATTTTACATTACATAACCCTGTTCCACTAAACCCTACTAGTGTGAGATACTTATGAACCATCCTATTTAGGAACCAGACCATTCCCTACTTAGAGATCCAATAGCTAATACAGGACAACCTCAACCTTAATTGTCATACTTCTTATTATTTAAGAAGTATGTTCTTCAAAAGTTATTCTTTTGAAGAAAACTAAGGAGTAGCCAACAACCCTGCCTTATAGGACCTATAAACCCTAACTATCTATCACCAATCAAGTATACCAAACCTGATAGCAGTCATATACTAGTAATTGCTTAAGATACTTATGCTTCACTAAAACCATACAAGCCCTATTGGTTGGTGAATCAAACATTTTTAAGATCCATCTACTCCTTACCCTAGTAACTAGTTGGAACCCATAATAAACCATAGAACTCCACAACTCTGATTATTATACTTGTTCTTTATTAAAGAACATGTTCTTCAAAAGTTATTCTTTTGAAGTATATAATAATCAATCATTAACCATGCCATTTAATGCTAAAACCAACCACTATTCATGACATGTTAGGATTATACCAAATGTTATGGTTGTGTGCTATCGATGTTATTATTATGATATATTACAACACTCGTTTATGATCCTAAGACAACAAAACCTTAATAAGAACCTTGTTTGTATATCACTCTAAAAGTGCAACACACCCCGAAATAATCATTACAACTCACTAATCCAAAATCATCGGGGTTAGATCACGCTTAGAGCGATTGCATCTCATACTTATGCATTATTGCATCCTTGCCAATCTTTTAAACATCGTCCTTACCGGACGATGATGCTATTTCAGAATTTGGAGTTATTGCGCACCGAAGACCTTGCCTCGCATAATCTTGCAGTCAAGAAAGGCAAGTTCATCACTTGCTCATGTCATTTGAGTATTTCTATCAAATTACTTGCAAAGTATTATGGTTATCACTATTGCATAAAAATCAAAACCACTACTTTCATAACTATGAATATGACTATGTGGTGGGCAATGGAACCATGGATTGTGTTGATATGGTGGAGGTTCCATTGCACGGGTTTATATCCATCTAGGATTAAACAACAAATGTCGCCAGTGATTCTTGTGCCGTAATACCCGTGTTAACCATAAGATCCGGAGTGGGACGGAGTAGTCAAAAGTGTTTCCACCTCTCGTTCATCAACGGATGCGCTTTACCGTAGACACTTGTATCTGTCGGCGGCAAGCGGTAGGCTGGGGAAGCCTTAAGTCCCCACGGCACGGTCCGTAGACACTTGTCGTTCGAAGAACAAGCGGTAGGCTGGGGAAGCCTTAAGTCCCCACGGTATTGCGGTCTATGATGGGTTGCAGCCACCGGCGTAGGAGTGTATGGTAGAGCCCGAGCATCGTTGTCGTGGTCGGGGTCCACCTTGAAATCTATAGGAATAATGGGACCGACGTGGACCCAGGGTCGGCGCATGCAACAACGGGTGGGTGTTCGAGGTAGCGGAGGAACATGATTGGCTAGACCTTATACCGGGCCTCACACCAAAGGAAGTGTGGACGGGGAGTACGCCCGGTTGGCACCAAGGTTAAGATCTCTTATGGGCAAAGCAACACACCTCTGCGAGTGTAAAGAACCGTGACTCGTCACTCCTCGTTCCGGGATATGGAAGCTGCGAACGCGGCCGGAAAGGAGCTCCATGAAGTTCTAGTAAACCGGTGAAGGCTGACGGACATAGTTCTTCCGAATAAAAGCAACCTCTTGAAGAAATGGTTATGAAAACCTGCATTGGTATTAGACTTTCCGGTCTAATGCCGTAGCTAGTGCATTAAACACCTCTTTCCTATAATGAACTTGTTGAGTACGCTCGTACTCATCCCACTCTTAAATCCCCTGCTTAGATATGGAGGCATCGAAGGAGGATCTACGAGTGCAACTCGAAGACCGAGGAGTCAACAACTACTTCAAGGGACAGGAACCCGTCGGAAGAGTCGAATACCACATCCAACAAGGAGAAACCTAGATTAGCAATAGAAAGGAACTAGCTTCCTACACTTAGCTCCTATTTAGCTAGAATCTATTCATAGCCTCTGTAGCTAGTTAAATACTCTACAAGTAGAGTTCGTGTTAGGATTAGACCACGAGTCGTTTTTCTGGAGTTTATTTGCAGTTTTACCTCATTGTAAAGTAGGAGGCTGTGATGATCTTATGTAAAGAGTCTGTTTGTAATTCTATAGACATGCCTTGGACCCGCATATGTTTCTGTTATACCACTCTGAGCGATGTAATACTAGTGGAACGGTGTTTCATTGGTGTTATGTCAGACTTGCATACTACACCATGCAGTGGTATGCCGGGTCACCACATCTTGGTTCACAACAGATAAGTTGTGTGCCACTTCGTCGTATTGCTCGTCGATGCGTGTCTCGAATAAGGTGAGTTGCTCCTTGAACTCTTGGCATTGCGTCCATAAGTTGTGTTGGGTGGCCAACCTCTCGGTGTTGCGGAGGACTTCTCCATCCCTTGGTTCATCTCCGTTCCTATCCATGATGGAAAAACAAGAACTATGTTGTGTATGTTAGTGGAAGGAGACTACCTCGCACTCTTACCAAGGTAAGATAGTATTGAGGCAATCAACCAAGTCAAAAGCAAGACCAAGTGTATCGGGTACACACGCAAAACCACACGCAAAAGCTAGCAAATATGGTGTTAGGTGAGTATGGTGGAAAGCCAAAAGACGAAATCTGAAATCAAGTATGTTGTTAAAAGTGGGTGAGGTCCAAAAATCCAAATGTCAAAGTGGTGATCACTATAAACACAGAAAAGTTGTGGAACACACACACGGGATAAGCGGGGTTAGTGCAACCAAAAGTGAGCGGAAAAGTGTATGTAAGGGTGCTCGGTGTCACACTAACACAAGAAGAGGCAAAGCTTTGGTTGCAAACGGAGAGACAACTAGATTCGCACGCGACCTCTCTTCTCTTCTCTCTTTTGCTTAAAAGCTTGTAACTCTTTTGTATACGGTGTCACTTGCACTCTTTTGTATCTATGGTGGCACTTGTACTCTTTTGTATGTATGGTGCGACTTGCACTCTTTTTGTGTTTTTGCGGCTTTTTCTCGCACTATGTTAGCGTTAGCTCGCTTTTGCTATCTTGCCACACGAGTGTTTGCTTAGAAGCTTTACTCCACACTACACACACACCTCACAATCGGGGTCACGTGCAATGTCTTGCAACACTAGATAAGCAATGCTCGATAGGATAGATCGCAAAAGGAAGAGGGCTACAAGGGAAAACTGCAAGTTATACCTGCGATGATGGTGGTGGTGGTGGTGGTGGTAGCCAAAATCGAGCTCGGAGGAGGGCGCGGAGGGACGCCCGGTCTGGGGTCCGGTTGGACCGGTCTCTGGACCGGATAGTCCGGTTGGCGACCGGTCGACCGGGTGCTGCGCCGGCTGGTCCGGTCTGGGGGCCGGTTGACCGGATTTCTCAACCGGATTTCGCGTTTCTCTCTCTTGTTCTTCCCCAAACCAAAACCAAAAGATCAAATCGACGGAAAACGATGGAATTGGAGGCTAAAAGTTGGGGAAATAGTAGATCAAGCACAACAACACCGAATCCACGGACCAAAACCACTCAAAACGCAACCAAATCACAGATCGGTCCAAAGGCAATTTGGGGCTATTTTTGGGGATTTATTTGGAAAATTTTCTAGAAACGAAATCGGGTGGGTGGAGGGTCAAAATCGCGGTAACCAAAAGCTGCTGATACCATATGATGAGATCTGAGATCTAGGGTTTGGCCCGATCTCGCGATTTGACCAAAATCCACGGGGAAAAGGTGGGAGAGCGCGAGGAACACGAAGAACACGATGAACACCGCTACTCACGCACGCACACCAACCCGATACACCCGATACTTACCCCCGTGGCTCGATGGACCACGCCAATAGAATCACCCGGAAGAGGCACGCGGCAGAATTCCTGGTGAGAGATTGGTGTTGGAGAAAAGAGATTGGTGAGGGAGAGATTGTGACTTGCACTAGAATCTCACTCAACAATATCCAAATCAACAACAAGGAGTGCCTTGATTACAAAGGGATGCTTGTCCAAGATGGATGCTAACCCTAGGGAGACTAAGCTCAAAGTTGGTTTAAGCTCAAAATTATGTCTAAGGGGTAAGGGAGGGGTCCAGGTTGCTTATATAGGCCTACATGGCCAGCAAGGCGAAAAGGTACATAAGTGGATAACTTAGGCAGTTTGGTGGGGCATTTCCGTCGGATCCGGTCCTGGGGCCGGTCAGACCGGGTCTGTGACCGGGCAGTCCGGTCGTGGGGCCGGTCGACCGGTCGCCAACCGGAAATGTCGCAGACCTCCGTCCGGTTGGCCCCCGGTACGAGCTCGAGGGAAATCCGGTTTGGCGACCGGTTGACCGGGCCTAGGACCGGATGGTCCGGTTGTGGGGCCGGTTGACCGGGTCCTGGACCGGCCAGCTTCCTCTCTTCCTTCGAGCGCTTCGAGTGACGTCGAGTCCAGCTTCGTGCTCATCTTCAAGTCCCGCTGCTTCTCGCCTTCCCTTGACCATGGTGTGTCCTTCTCTCCGAGGTCTTGATGCACCAAGACCAACAAGTCCCCCAAGTGGACCGATGACACGAGCCCGAGTCAAGGCTCTACATGATGAGGTGAACTCGCTCCTCACCACCCTTGATCTTGGTACCCCTTTGGATGGATTGCTACCTCATGCCGACGTGCTATGTGTCATTAGGTACAAGGCGCATCAAGACACCGGAGAGGAGGAGGCGCCAAGGTCAAGGGAGGGAGAGAAGCAGCTGGACTCGGAGATGATCATGAAGCCGAAGCCGACGTCGCTCGAAGCGCTCCAAGGAAGAGACGGACGCCGGCCGGTCCAGGACCCGGCCGGACCGGACCCACAACCGGACGCCTCGGTCACAGTGCCCGGTCAACCGGGCGCAAACCGGGCCAGCTCCCTCGTACCGGGCGACGACCGGACCCAGGACCGGAAACTTCGCAGATTTCCGGTTTGCGCCCGGTCGACCGGACCCAGGACCGGACAGCCCGGTCGCAGGCCCGGTCGACCGGACCCATGACCGGACAGCCCGGTCACAGGCCCGGTCAGACCGGACCCCAAACCGGATCTGACGGGAATGTCCCACCAAACTGCCTTAACTTATCCCTTCGCGTACCTGTTCGCCCTTGCTGGCCATGTGTGACTATATAAGTAGCTGGAACCCCTCTTTAGCTCTTTAGACTTGTTTTGAACTCAAACCTACCTTTGAGCTTAGTCTCCCTTGGGTATCATCCCTCTGTAATCAAGGCACCTTGGTTGTTGACTTTGATCTTGTTGAATGAGATTCTAGTACTAGTTACTCTCTCTCCTTCACCAAGCTCTTCCTCTCCAACCCCAATCTCTCTCCGGGAATTCTGCCCCGTGCCTCTTCCTAGGAGATTCTATTGGCGTGGTCCATCGAGCCACGGAGGTAAGCATCGGGTGTATCGGGTTGGTGTGCGTGCGTGAGTCTCGGAGTTCCTCGTGCCCGTCGTGTTCTTCGTGTTCTTCGCGTTCTCCCATCTCTCCCCTTTGGTTTCGAAGTCAATCCGCGAGATCGGGCCACACACGGGGTCTTAGACCTCATCATATGGTATCAGCAGCTCCAGGTTACCGCGGATTTGACCCTCCACCCACCCGATTTCGTTTCTAGAAAATTTTCCAAAAAATAGCCCCAAATTGCCTCTTGACCGATCTGTGATTTGGTTGCGTTTTGAGTGGTTTTGGTCCGTGGATCTGGTGTTGTTGTGCTTGATCTACTATTTCCCCAACTTTGAGCCTCCAATTCCATCGTTTCCCTTCGTTTTGGTCGATTTGGTTTTGGTTTGGGGAAGAACAGGAGAGAGAAAGCTCCAAATCGTGAAACCCGGTTTCGGACCCGGTCAACCGGGCCACAGACCGGACGAGCCAGCCCAGAACCCGGTCGACCGGGCGGCAACCGGACACGCCGGTCCAGGATCCGGTCCAACCGGGCCCCAGACCGGGCGCATCTTCGCGCCCCCTTCGACCTCGACGTCCGGCGATCTCCACCACCACCACCACCACCACCACCACCATCGCAGGTATAACTTGCAGCTTTCACCTTGTAACCCCTCTTCCTTTTGCGATCTATCCCATCGAGCATTGCTTGTCTAGTGTTGCGAGACATTGCACGTGGCCCCGCATTGTGAGGTGTGTGTGTCGCGTTGAGTAAGGCATCCAAGCAAACACTCGTGTGGCAAGATAGCAAAAGCGAGGCTAACGCTAACATAGTGCGTGAAAAAGCCCCAAAAACACAAAAAGAGTGCGAGTAGCACCATACATCCATACATCCATAAAACCATACATACAAAAGTGTCCAAGTGCCACCAAAGATACAAACGAGTGCAAGTGCCACCATATACAAAAGAGAAAAAGCTTTTAAGCAAAGAGAGATACGAGAAGAGAGGCCGCGTGTGAATCTAGTTGTCTCTTCTTTTGCAACCAAAGCTTTGCCTCTCCTTGTGTTAGTGTGACACCGAGCATCCGTACATACACTTTTCCGCTCACTTTTGGTTGCACTAACCCCGCTTATCTCGTGTGTGTGTTCCACAACTTTTCCGTGTTTATAGTGATCTTCACATTGACATTTGGATTTTTGGACCTTACCCACTTTTAACAACATACTCGATCTTGGATTTGTCTTTTGGCTTTCCACAACACTCGCCTAACACCATATTTGCTAGCTTTTGCGTGTGGTTTTGCGTGTGTTCCCGATACACTTGATCTTGCTTTCGGCTTGGTGGATTGCCTCAATACTATCTTACCTTGGTAAGAGTGCGAGGTAGTCTCCTTCCACTAACATACACAACATAGTTCTTGTCTTTACATCATGGATAGGAGCGGAGATGATGCAAGGGATGGAGAAGTCCTCCGCAACACCGAGAGGTTGGCTACTCAACACAACCTATGGACGCAACGACAAGAGTTCAAGGAGCAACTCACACTCTTCGAGACACGCATCGATGAGCAATACGATGAAGTGGCACACAACTTCTCCGTTGTGAACCAAGACTTGGCTCTCCTTCGCGAAGCTATGGACAACTTGAATGGCCAAATGGCGGCCAATGATGCGAACATGGAGCGGCGCATAGATAGTCTCGAGCGCGCCATCACCAACTTGGGTCGTCATCATCGACACCGCTATACTTCTTCATCATCAAGCTCGTCACAAGATTACTACTCTCATGGTCACCGTTCGTCCTCAAGCTCCTCCTCAAGGCATGAAGACCATCATCGACCTCTTCGCTCACATGTTCGTCATGAAGACTCTCGCTCCAACTCTAGGCGAGGAGAAATCCATCGCCATGCTCGTCCACAAGAACGTCCTCCACAAGATCGTCCTCAACCGGATCGCCATGCCCACCATGGGCGTGACGGCCATCCACATGACAACGTCTTCCACAACATGGAGCCACATGGTGATGCTCACGGCCATGGACATCAAGACCAACCGAGGCGTGATCTCCGCAATCATCCTCGCCATGACCAACGTGGAAGAGGAGACCAACAACATGAGCAAGATGAGAGGGCCATCTTTGGGCGTCATCAACCACCTCATCAAGATCTTCAACCACATCCTCATCGTGAACCAAGTGAAGCAAGTGTGCACCTCCAACGCCAACCCAATGCTATGGTTGGCCGTAGAAGACCTCCTATTCCTCCTCAAGCCGCAAGAGATGAAGGTGCCCCTCCTCGTCGAAGAAACTTGGAGGATGAAGAGAACATGTTTGGAAGACTCAAGTTCACCATGCCAAAGTTCAAGGGGGAAGAAGATGCCGAGGCCTACCTCTCATGGGCACTCAAGGTTGACAAGATATTCCGCATCCACAACTACTCCGGTGCCAAGAAGGTGGCTATGGCGTCTCTTGAGTTCGAGGACTACACAAACACTTGGTGGGAGCAAGTCCTCACTCTTCGAGAAGAGAAGGGTGAACCTCCAATTGACACTTGGGAAGAAATGAAGAAAGAGATGCATGCTCGCTTTGTCCCCACGCACTACATGACCGACCTCTTCAACAAGCTCCAAAAGTTGAAGCAAGGCACCAAGACCGTTGAGGAGTTCTACAAGGAGATGGAGCTCACTATGATGCGAGCCAACATCCAAGAGTCCGAGGACCAAACCATTGCTCGTTTCTTCAATGGCCTCAATTACCCAATCAAGAGGATCGTCGAGTTCCAACCATACTCCAACATGGTTGAGTTGGTCCATCAAGCGTCGAA
Source organism: Lolium rigidum (assembly GCF_022539505.1). Taxonomy (NCBI): domain Eukaryota; kingdom Viridiplantae; phylum Streptophyta; class Magnoliopsida; order Poales; family Poaceae; genus Lolium; species Lolium rigidum. The sequence goes on from NC_061514.1 coordinate 215,293,723, forward strand.
GGCCGAGCGCCAAGTGATTGAGGACATCAAGTACTCCAAGGCCAAGACCTATTTCTCCTCCAAGCTCGCTACATCGACTCCTCCTACTACATCAACTCCTCATGCTACAAGTGCCAAGGCCGACGTGTCCTCTACAACATCCAAGAAACCGACTATCCAAAGTCGCATGAAGCAAACGGTCTCCTCCACCGCCTCCTCTAAGGCATCCACGGGACCCTCTAGTGTCACTTGCTTCAAGTGTGGCACCCAAGGTCACAAATCGTTTGAGTGCAAGAACACCAAGGTCATGATCACTATGGACAATGGTGATATCGAGACGCTTGATGAGGATGAATATGAAGCCCTTGTGCAAGCCGCCGTGGAAAGTGAAGAAGCTTATGAGCAAGAAAGTGGAGAAGATCCTCTCTTATGTGAGCATGACCCAAGTCCCTCACTTGTGGTCACAAGGGTGCTAACTACGCAACCTCATGATATGGAAGAACAACGGTGCAACATCTTCCAAACCCGTGCCGGAATTGGTGGCAAGTCGATCAAGGTCATCATAGACGGTGGAAGTTGCCATAACCTTGCAAGCACCGAGTTGTGTGAGAAGCTCAACCTCACTCTCCGCAAGCATCCTCACCCTTACCATATCCAATGGTTGAGTGACAAGGGCAACGTCAAGATACAACATACCGTCACCGTCACTTTCAAGATTGGACCTTATGAGGATACTATTGAGTGTGACGTGGTACCCATGACGGTGTGCCACATGTTGCTTGGCCGCCCTTGGCAATATGACAAGAAGGCTATACATGATGGACTCTCCAACACATACACCTTCAAGGTCAACGACAAGAAGTTCGAGTTGCGCCCCATGACTCCTAGCCAAATCATCGCCGACAACGCGAAGGCTCTAGCGAGGGCACAACACCACTTCCACCATAGTGAGTTGAGAGGTGAGGGAGCGACCCACCAAATGGAGAGTGAGCGCCACAAGCCATACATGAGTGAGCGAAAGAGCGTCCTCCTAGCCACCAAAAGCGAGTGGAGAGAAGTGCAAGCAAACCCATCCACCATATTGCACTACGTCCTCATATGCAAGGGACCAACATCGGCGACTAACGACTTAACCAACATTCCTTCGTCTTTGTTGTCTCTTTTGAAGGAGTTTCAAGACGTCTTCCCCGACGAGCTCCCTCATGGACTACCACCGCTTCGAGGCATCGAGCACCGCATCGACCTCATACCCGGCGCTCCGCTTCCAAACCGTGCCGCCTACAGCCCTTGTGCGGTTCCCGTGATTCTTGTGCCTAAACCGGATGAGACGCAACGGATGTGTATGGATTGTCGCCCCATCAATGCCATTACCGTCCGTTACCGCCATCCCATTCCGCGTTTAGATGATATGCTTGATGAACTTAGTGGTGCCACGATTTTCTCTAAAGTCGATTTGCGTAGTGGTTACCATCAAATCCGCATGGCTATTGGTGATGAATGGAAAACGGCATTCAAGACCAAACTCGGTCTATATGAATGGCTCGTTATGCCTTTCGGTCTTTCCAATGCTCCATCTACTTTCATGCGCCTCATGAATCACATCTTGCGTCCTCTCATTGGCAAGAGTGTGGTTGTCTATTTCGATGACATTCTCATTTATAGCAAAAATCTCGAGGACCATGTGCAACATGTGAGAGAAGTCTTGTGCATCTTGCGTCATGAAAAGCTTTATGCTAACCTCCCCAAGTGCACCTTTGCGCAAAACAAATTGGTTTTCCTTGGCTTTGTGGTTTCCGCTAATGGGATTGAAGTTGATTCTTCCAAGATAGAGGCCATCCACAATTGGCCTACTCCTACAAATGTTGGCCAAGTCCGAAGTTTTCATGGACTTGCCGGTTTTTACCGCCGCTTTGTGAAAGATTTTAGCACCATTGCTTGCCCTTTGAATGAGCTTACCAAGAAGAATGTTCCGTTTGTTTGGGGCAAGGCCCAACAAAATGCTTTTGATGAGTTGAAGAAACGCCTTACCGAAGCTCCCCTTCTTGTTCTTCCAAATTTTGCCAAAACTTTTGAGATTGAGTGTGATGCAAGTGGGCTTGGTATTGGTGGTGTTCTTATGCAAGAGGGCAAACCCGTGGCATACTATAGTGAGAAGTTAGATGGCGCACGCCTCAACAATCCTATATATGACAAGGAGCTCTACGCTTTGGTTCGTGTTCTTGAAGTTTGGCAACACTATCTTTGGCCAAAAGAGTTTATCATTCATTCCGACCATGAGTCTTTGAAGTACTTGAAAAGCCAACACAATTTGAACAAACGTCATGCAAAATGGGTTGAGTTCATTGAGTCCTTCCCATATGTAATCAAATACAAGAAGAGCAAGGACAATGTCGTGGCGGATGCTCTTTCCCGCAAAAACACCCTTTTGCTAACTCGTTTGGATTTTCATGTTTTGGGACTTGAAGAGATCAAAGAACTCTATCCTTCCGATTCTTTCTTTGCTCCAATTTTTGAGAAGTGCTCCATTGAACGAGGAGTGGATGATTTCTATTTGCATGATGGCTACTTGTTTAAAGCTAACAAGATTTGCATTCCCGAGTCTTCGCTTCGAAAATTGCTTTTGCAAGAGTCACATGGAGGTGGTCTCATGGGTCACTTCGAAGAGAGAAGACATATGCCATGCTCTCGACCCACTACTATTGGCCAAGAATGTACCGCGACGTGGAACACCTTTGCCGCCGGTGCACCACTTGCTTACAAGCTAAGTCTACCTCTAATCCCTATGGTCTTTATACGCCATTGCCTATACCTTATGCACCATGGACGGATATTAGCATGGATTTTGTACTAGGGTTGCCTCGCACCAAACATGGTCATGATTCAATCTTTGTGGTAGTGGATAGGTTCTCTAAGGTGGCTCATTTCATACCTTGCCATATGAGCGATGATGCTTCACACATTGCTTCATTGTTTTTCGGGGAAATTGTTCGCCTACACGGAGTACCGCAAAGCATTGTGTCGGACCGAGACGTCAAGTTCATGAGCTATCTATGGAAGTCGCTCATGGCAAAGTTCGGAGTGAAGCTCTTATTCTCATCATCCTCGCACCCGCAAACGGACGGCCAAACGGAAGTGGTCAATCGAAGCCTCTCCACCCTTCTACGCATCCTCGTGAAGAAAAACTTGAAGTCATGGGAGGAATGCCTTCCACACGCGGAGTTCGCCTACAACCGCGCCAAGCACTCGACTACATCAAGGAGTCCCTTCATGGTCGTCTACGGGTTTGAGCCGCTCACGGCACTCGACATACTCCCGCTCCCCCTTCATGAGCGGATCAACATGGATTTCGACAAGCGCACCGCCGCCGTCAAGATACTTCACGAAGAAACAAGAGCAACAATTCAAGAACATGTGCTTCGTCAAGCTACAAGACTCAACGCCAAGAAGAAGGAACGCATCTTTGAGGAAGGCGACCTCATTTGGATCCACCTCCGGAAGGAAAGATTCCCTCATGCACGCAACTCAAAGCTCAAGCCAAGAGGAGATGGCCCCTTCAAGGTTCTCAAACGAATCAACAACAACGCTTACGTCATCGACATCCCCACCTCCAAGTACTTGGTGAGCAACACGTTCAACGTGTCGGACTTGTCGCCATATCATGAAGATGAGGAGGCACAAGAGTCGAGGACGACTCTTTCCCAAGGGGGGGGAGATGATGCGGGGTGGCCTTCGGTCACCTCCACACCAAGACCAACAAGTCCCCCAAGTGGACCGATGACACGAGCCCGAGTCAAGGCTCTACATGATGAGGTGAACTCGCTCCTCAGCACCCTTGATCTTGGTACCCCTTTGGATGGATTGCTACCTCATGCCGACGTGCTATGTGTCATCAGGTACAAGGCGCATCAAGACACCGGAGAGGAGGAGGCGCCAAGGTCAAGGGAGGGAGAGAAGCAGCTGGACCTGGAGATGATCATGAAGCCGAAGCCGACGTCGCTCGAAGCGCTCCAAGGAAGAGACGGACGCTGGCCGGTCCAGGACCCGGTCGGACCGGACCCACAACCGGACGCCCGGTCACAGGCCCGGTCAACCGGGCGCAAACCGGGCCAGCTCCTCGTACCGGCGACGACCGGACCCAGGACCGGAAACTCGCAGATTTCCGGCTTGCGCCGGCCGACCGGACCCAGACCGGACAGCCGGCCGCAGTCCGGCCGACCGGACCCATGACCGGACAGCCCGGTCACGAGCCCGGTCGACCGTACCCCAAACCGGATATGACGGGAATGTCCCACCAAACCGCCTTAACTTATCCCTTCGCGTGCACTGTTCGCCCTTGCCGGCCATGTGTGACTATATAAGTAGCCGGAACCCTCTTTAGCTCTTTAGACTTGTTTTGAACTCAAACCTACCTTTGAGCTTAGTCTCCCTTGGGTATCATCCCTCTGTAATCAAGGCACCTTGGTTGTTGACTTTGATCTTGTTGAATGAGATTCTAGTACTAGTTACTCTCTCTCCTTCACCAAGCTCTTCCTCTCCAACCCACATCTCTCTCCGGGAATTCTGCCCCGTGCCTCTTCCTAGGAGATTCTATTGGCGTGGTCCATCGAGCCACGGAGGTAAGCATCGGGTGTATCGGGTTGGTGTGCGTGCGTGAGTCTCGGAGTTCCTCGTGCCCGTCGTGTTCTTCGTGTTCTTCGCGTTCTCCCATCTCTCCCCTTTGGTTTCGAAGTCAATCCGCGAGATCGGGCCACACACGGGGTCTTAGACCTCATCATTATGTATGATCAGGTACGAAGAGGGAGCAAGCATCGCACGAGGAGGAGATGAGCAGCTGGACATGGTGCTGGACATGAAGACATTCCATGGACGCGCGAGGGAGGAGCGGGAGGCATGCGCGAAGGAGGAAGAAGAAGTCCAGGACGGCGCTACGCCCGGCGCAACCGGCCGCCACACCGGACGGCCCGTTCCCACGGCCGGTTAGATGAAGTTCTTCATTTCGATAGCTTCGTCGCGCCCTTAATGATAGGGGCACCTAATACCTCGTAGAGTCCAAAGCTCCAGCTCAAAGAGTTCACCAGTTATCGTGCCTACGGTAAACGGGTAGCCAAGTGCGGAGAGGATAACTCGCCGAAAGCATATAAGTAGTAAGCCCACCCCAAGATGAGTGCTCTCTCCTCCGACTTCCCTAGAACCTCCGGTATCATAACCGAGACAATGACGGGTTCTCCACCCATATGGGGATGGAGCGACTAAAAAACTCTTACTCGCAATATTATTGCCAGGAGGCAATAGCAGTGTAGTTAAAATTGTTCACATTTGACAAGATGTGTTCACTTCGTAGTCCCTTGTTCTTTATGCAGCTTCAAGATGAAGTTCTTGTCTCGATATCGAACGGTTGAGCATGACCCACTCCAATGTCAAGAAGGTATGTACAATCATACATCGACGTTCTCATTTATTTGTCCAGGAATTTTTGTTTTACGTAACAAAGATTCAATTGTAGCTTCAAAGACATTTCCAAGCTGACACATATCCTTGGATTCAACGCTTGAAGCATCAAGAGCTTTGTCATTGAGAGGCGTCTCTTAAGGGTGATTTTTCTTCATGTATTTCATAATGACAATTCCTTCTCGTTCTTGTCTTGGCTTCCTTTTATTTCTGCTGGGTTCCATATCTAGCGTACCCCAACTTGCTTGGGGAAAAGGCTTTGATGTTGTTGTTGTCGTTGTTGTATTTCATAATGACAAATGTCGATGGTAAATGCTAATTCATTATTCATGTCTATGTATCTAACAATTATGTTTTTGGGAACTGGTAAGATCATGAGAATAGTGGAGGCGCTGGAGAATAGGGGTTTCCGTGTTCAATTATCGAAAGAAGAAGCTGATTTATATGAAAGATTGGTTGTTATAATAAAGCAAGTTAGTTTCTTTTGCCCTCATATTGTTTTTGTATTCGGCTGATTATGGATTTGATGTAGTTGCATCTTCTCGTATACGTGATAAAAGGAACTCGGTGGCGATCCGTCCAAGAGAACCTATAATCTTCTTTCTACCTCACGTCTTCTAGCAAGCACCGGTGGTGCTAGTGGTCCCATTTATATTCCCAATTCAGCCAAAGTTGATGAGCAAAGTGTTACTGATCTTCTTGAGGTAAGGGTAGTGGGGTTCTAATCCTTGTGGGGCGATCGGTTGACCGGGCCTAGGACCGGATGGTCCGGTTGTGGGGCCGGTTGACCGGGTCCTGGACCGGCCAGCTTCCTCTCTTCCTTCGAGCGCTTCGAGTGACGTCGAGTCCAGCTTCGTGCTCATCTTCAAGTCCCGCTGCTTCTCGCCTTCCCTTGACCATGGTGTGTCCTTCTCTCCGAGGTCTTGATGCACCTTGTACCTAATGACACAAAGTACGTCGGCATGAGGTAGCATTCCATCCAAAGAGGTACCGAGATCAAGGGTGGTGAGGAGCGAGTTCACCTTATCATGTAGCGCTTTAACTCGAGCCCGAGTCATCGGTCCACTTGGGGGACTAGTTGGTCTTGGTGTAGTGTCGTTGGTGAGCGGGGCTACATCAGGTGAATAGAACATTGTCACAACTGTTGAGATTCATGATCAAGAAGAAATTGAAGGAGTGGGAAGATTGTTTGCCGCATGTGGAGTTTGCTTACAATAGGGCGGTACATTCTACCACGAAGTTGTGTCCGTTTGAGGTGGTGTATGGTTTCAAACCCATTACTCCACTTGACTTGTTGCCTCTACCCATACATGAGAGAGTCAATATGGAGGCATCAAAGAGGGCAGATTTTGTACGGAAGATACATGTGAAGACTAAAGAGCTGATAGAGAAGAAAGGCAAGAACAATGCTGCAAGGGTGAACAAGAAGCGCAAGGAGATGTTGTTCAAGCCTGGTGATATGGTCTGAGTTCATTTTCGTAAGGACAGGTTCCCGAAGCTACGGAAGTCCAAGTTGCTTCCTCGTGGTGCTGGTCCTTACAAAGTGCTTGCCAATATCAATGATAATGCATACTCTATAGATCTTCCAACTGATGAGTTTGGTGTTAGTAATTCTTTCAATGTGGCTGATTTGACACCATATGATGGAGAAGACCTTGGAGCGTCGAGGTCGACGCCTTTTGAAGGGGGAGGGGAGATGATGAGGACATCCCTACCGAACCACTACTTCCGTCATTGCAAGATGAAGACGATGCTGCTATGAAGCTCAAGTCCAATGAAGTTAGGATTGGACCTATGACAAGAGCTCGTGCTAAGCTACTAAAACAACAGGTGAACTTGTTCCTAAGTGGTACTTTGATTGATGAGAACTTTATACTGCCTAAGTCTTGTTACTTATGTATGATCAGGTACGAAGAGGGAGCAAGCATCGCACGAGGAGGAGATGAGCAGCTGGACATGGTGCTGGACATGAAGACATTCCATGGACGCGCGAGGGAGGAGCGGGAGGCATGCGCGAAGGAGGAAGAAGAAGTCTAGGACGGCGCTACGCCCGGCGCAACCGGCCACCACACCGGACGGCCCGTTCCCACGGCCGGTTAGACCGGCCTCCAGACCGGACGAGCCCGGCGCCCGCCGGATCCTGGACCGGTGCCTGAAGGAGATATGCCCTAGAGGCAATAATAAAGTGGTTATTATTTATATCTTTATGTTTATGATAAATGTTTATATATCATGCTATAATTGTATTAACCGAAACATTAGTACATGTGTGATATGTAGACAAACAAAGAAGTCCCTAGTATGCCTCTTAACTAGCTTGTTGATTAATGGATGATTAGTTTCATAATCATGAACATTGGATGTTATTAATAATAAGGTTATATCATTATATGAATGATGTAATGGACTCACCCAATTAAGCGTAGCATAAGATCTCGTCATTAAGTTATTTGCTATAAGCTTTCGATACATAGTTACCTAGTCCTTATGACCATGAGATCATATAAATCACTTATACCGGAAAGGTACTTTGATCACACCAAACACCACTGCGTAAATGGGTGGCTATAAAGGTGGGATTAAGTATCCGGAAAGTATGAGTTGAGGCATATGGATCAACAGTGGGATTTGTCCATCCCGATGACGGATAGATATACTCTGGGCCCTCTCGGTGGAATGTCGTCTAATGTCTTGCAAGCATATGAATGAGTTCATAAGAGACCACATACCACGGTACGAGTAAAGAGTACTTGTCGGAGACGAGGTTGAACAAGGTATAAAGTGATACCGAAGATCAAACCTCGGACAAGTAAAATATCGCGTGACAAAGGGAATTGGTATTGTATGTGAATGGTTCATTCGATCACCGAAGTCATCGTTGAATATGTGGGAGCCATTATGGATCTCCAGATCCCGCTATTGGTTATTGGTAGGAGTGAGTACTCAACCATGTCCGCATAGTTCGCGAACCGTAGGGTGACACACTTAAGGTTTGTTGTTGAAATGGTAGAACTTGAATATGGAATGGAGTTTGAATATTTGTTCTGAGTCCCGGATGAGATCCCGGACATCACGAGGAGTTCCGGAATGGTCCGGAGAATAAGATTCATATATAGGAAGTCATATTCCAAGTTTGGAAATGATCCGATGCATTTATGGCAGGTTCTAGAAGGTTCTAGAAAAGTCCGAAGAAATCACCATGGAAAGTAGAGTCCCGGAGAGACTCCACCTTGCATGGCCAGCCAACCCTAAAGGGGAGGAGTCCAAGGTGGACTCCTCTAGGGTGGCCGGCCAACCCACCTCAAGGAAAGGTGGGAGTCCCACCTTGGGTAGGACTCCCTCCTTGAGTAGGTTTCCCACATATGGGAGGTTTTAGTGTTGGGGTCTTATTCGAAGACTTGGACTAGAACTCTTGGGGCTTCCACCTATATAATGAGGGGCATAGGAGAGGGGGCTGGCCACTTCAAGCCTCAGCTTTGGCCGCACCCCTTAGAGGGCCGGCGCCCAACCCCCTCTCTCCCCAAACCCTAGCGGTCTCTCTCCTCCACCACATCCCGCACGCTAAGCGAAGCTCCGCCGGATTTCTCCACCACCACCGACACCACGCCGTCGTGTTGTCGGATTCAAGAGGAGCTACTACTTCCGCTGCCCGCTAGAACGGGGAGGTGGACGTCGTCTTCATCAACAACCGAACGTGTGACCGAGTACGGAGGTGCTGCCCGTTCGTGGCGCCGGAAGCGATCGTGATCAAGATCTTCTACGCGCTTTTGCAAGCGGCAAGTGAACGTCTACCGCAGCAACAAGAGCCTCATCTTGTAGGCTTTGGAATCTCTTCAAGGGTGAGACTCGATACCCCCTCGTTGCTACCGTCTTCTAGATTGCATCTTGGCTTGGATTGCGTGTTCGCGGTAGGAATTTTTTGTTTTCTATGCAACGTTATCCTACAGAGTGGTATCGTAGCCGTGTCTATGCATAGATGGTTGCACGAGTAGAACACAATGGTTTTGTGGGCGTTGATGCTCTTGTTATCTTTAGTTTGAGTACTTTGCATCTTTGTGGCATAGTGGGATGAAGCGGCCCGGACTAACTTTACATGACCGCGTTCATGAGACTTGTTCCTCGTTCGACATGCAACTTGTATTGCATAAGAGGCTTTGCGGGTGTCTGTCTCTCCTACTATAGTGAAGATTCAATTTACTCTTCTATTGACAACATTAGTATCACCGTTGTGGTTCATGTTCGTAGGTAGATTAGATCTCTCTCGAAAACCCTAAACCACGTAAAATATGCAAACCAAATTAGAGACGTCTAACTTGTTTTTGTAGGGTTTGGTGATGTGATATGGCCATGATGTGATGATGAATATGTATGAGATGATCATTATTGTATTGTGGCAACCGGCAGGAGCCTTATGGTTGTCTTTAAATTTCATGTTGAGTAGTATTTCAAAGTAGTTGTAATAGTTGCTACATGAGGTGAACAACCATGAAGACGGCGCCATGGACCTTGACGCTACGCCGACGATGATGGAGATCATGCCCGAAGATGATGAAGATCATGTCCGTGCTTTGGAGATGAAGATCAAAGGCGCAAAGACAAAAGGGCCATATCATATCACATATGAACTGCATGTGATGTTAATCCTTTATGCATCTTATTTTGGTTGGATCACGACGGTAGCATTATAAGATGATCCCTCACATTAATATCAAGATAATAAAGTGTTCTCCCCTCGTATGCACCGTTGTAACAGTTCGTCGTTTCGAAGCATCTCGTGATGATCGGATGTTATAGACTCAACGTTCACATACAACGGGTGTAAGCCATGTTGCACACGCGGAATACTTGGGTTTGCTTGACGAGCCTAGCATGTACAGACATGGCCTCGGGACAACGGAAACCGAAAGGTTGAACACGAGTCATATGGATGATATGATCAACATGTTGATGTTCACCATTGAAGCTACATCATCTCACGTGATGATCGGTTTTGTTGTAGTGGATTTGGATCGTGTACCACTTAACAACTATGAGGGATGTTGTATTAAGTGGGAGTTCATTAGTAATTAGATTAAAACATGAACTAATTATCATAAACATAGTCCGAGTAGTATTTTGAATTAATTTTGTAGTATTGGCATCCGTTTTCTACCATGCGCTAGTCTTGTTATTGAAATAGCAATACCGTTAAAATCCGACAAGAAACTTTACGGATTGGTACCGTATTGTTAAAGAATCAAGAATTGATTAAGTCCTATTGCAAACTTTTAGTAAACCTCACATTGTTGATTCAAAGAGCTATGGTTTCAATTAGTACCTAAAGTTATCTTGTCTCCGTGAAACTTGAAAGTTCAAATATGTTTGAAAAGTAAGGAGCTGAAAATTTAGTTTTCAGAAATAATCAAGGTATGAGATATATGTGATATCTAAGACCTTATTGCAAGATGATAGAATATAATTTGGTGAGACTACATAAACTCATAAGTTTTATGGGAATGTATGAAGGTTGAAGACGCCAGACGTCACAATCCTCCAACTATTGGGGCACTAATAATATTCGCATATCCATGAAGTTATCATCCTTAGTATGCAACGTTGCTAAGACTCATCGTTTCGAAGCATCACGTGATGATCGGGTGTGATAGATTCTACGTGTGCATACAACGGGTGCAAGCCAGATTTGCACATGCGAATACTAAGGTTAAACTTTATGAGCCTAGCATGTACAGACATGGTCTCAAAAAGTTGTCATGAATTGATGGATAAAATTATGAGTGAAATTGTTCATCGTATTACAAAGTTACTAATAAGTGAAATCTAGAACACTTGTCATATGATGATCAACTTCAAAGTAAGAACCTCAAGGTTATTGGTATTAGACCATCAAACCTAGAAGTTATTGATGTTGAAGTGTTTTTCTGAATAATGAGGAAAGCTAAAAGAGAAACTGCAAAAGATATTTTGGTAAAAAGAAAAGAAAAGACTAGAAAGTCTAGCTCAGGTGTATATAAATGATATACATGTTATGGTTGTATTCCTAATTAAGTCACACAATGAAATTCTTGGGTATTAGTACCATATTGGTTGGTATGAAGTGTCATACAAAACAACGCAATACAAGAATACAATGGCCTAAGTGACTGACAAGGAATATGATAGGAATGCACGTCTGGAACAAAATAAAGTGTTATTGTGTTCGTCGTTGGCATTCTATCTAGCCCTTAGAATTTATAATAAAGAACTTAATAATTGTTATTTTGCTCTGGTCAAATGAAAACAATGAGTTGTTCAAATTATGACATTACTCCATGTACGATGGATAAGTTATTATAAATCTTAATGGTGAAACACACATACATAAAACCGACGCTAAAATGCCATAAGGCAAATGATTTGAATTCCACTTATTTGTGGAACCGCCATTTAGGTCATGTTAGAAAGGAACGCATGAAGGAACTCCATGCAAATGGATTTTTGGAGTCACTTGATTTTTGAATCATTTGACGCTTGCAAATCTTTTCTAAAGAGAATGATTAAAATACCGTTCATAGGCCAAAAGTTGAACGGGCAACTAACTTAGTGGAAAAATACATGATGATGTATGTGGTTCACTGGGCATAGTTGTGTGCGGGAGATTCTTCTACTTCATGAAAACTTTCAACAATAAATTGAGTATATATATGTGGATATATTCAATAAGGAAGAAGTTTGAAACATTTGAATGGATTCAAATAAATTTCAGCATGAAGTGGAAATCATCGTAATAGAAAAGTCAAATATCTATGATTGGATCATGGCAGAAATATTTGAATTACGAGTTTTAGCGAACATCTAAGAGAGTTATGAAATTGTTCTACAACTCACATTTCTTGGAGTATCATAATGATGATATAGTATCCGAGATATGTATCCAAACCTTGTTGGATTAATGATGAGATAAAATATTATGACGCCATTATATTTTTGTGGATTATGCTTTAGTGACTACCGCTTTTACATTGAATAGAGCATCATCATGATCCATTGAAATGACACCATACAAGTTATGGTATGGGTATAAACCCTAATAGTCTTTCTTTAAATTTTGGTCTAAGAGTTTACAACCAAAATCGGATGAATGTCTTTGTTGGTTATCCCGTGAGATTTAATTGGGAATTCTTCCCACGAGACAAAGACAAAAGTGTTTGTCAATGTTTCTTATTTCCGAGAAATTGTTTCTAGTGAAGTATTTGAGTGGGAGGACAATATAATTTGATAAGGTTTATGAACCCGAGCATAATGATCGAGTAGCGCAGACATCGGAATTTGTTTCGAAGCGGCCACGACAATCATGGCTCCCATGACTACAAAGTGTTTTAGCCATGGAGATCGAAGTACATATTGAACCTTGTAGGTATGGTTTACTTTGTGATCAAATAAATGATTTGTGAACAAAGGATTGATTTTGAATAATGATAAACCAACTACAAACAAAGAAGTTATGATGGGCCCTGACTCCGTTAAAATGGCCATGCGCCATGAAATCCATAATAGATGAATACTTTTTGAAAGCAAATGGATCTATAGACTTGGATGAAATATCCTTGAAGAAGCTCGACTTGTCGAAAAATTGTTTACGACAAAGTTCAAAGAATTGACTACGATAAGATTAGATCTTCCGTAGCAATGCTTATAGTCTATGTGGATTATTCCAAGTAATCACTACATATTTCTTTTATGAGATATGCTAGTAGGATGGCAAAATACATTACTTATCAGAAGTATGTATTAAAGGTGTATACAAAATACAACCAAGAGTTTTGCCTGTCCGTAGAATACTAGCTAGATAGGTATACAAACTTCAATTGGATGAAGTGAGTATCGCGGAGTTGGAATCTTCACCAGATGAAATAGTCAAAGAGTTTTTGATTTCATCAAGAGACGATGAAGAGGCTTGCATTTGCAAGAAATTAAGTGGGAGCGCTAAGACATATTTATAATACTTTATGTAGGTGACATATAGTTGGTTATAAATGATGTAATTATATACTTGATTAAAAGGTTTCATTGAGAAATTAATTTCAATGAAAGGATATGGACTGAAACATATTTAGTGTCAAAATCTATGAAGATAGATTGAAACACATAATAAGTTTAAGTCAAAGTACATAGAATGGATATTGAAGTAGTTCAATATATAAATTAAGAAAATGTTCTTGTCATGTTAAGTTTTAACAAGACTTGAATGTATCTGACACTCAATGAGTAAAAACACATGAGTGATTATAGATCACGAATAATATGTACACAATCAGATGTCATGTGCTATAAAGTGTTATGAGCATATACCAGAATGATTCATATGATGATCATTGGACGACGAGTAAGAATATCCTTGAGTACTTTAGAAGAACTAAGGATATATATATATAGTTTTGTATGAGGAAATGACAAACAAATCGCTGTAAGGTGTTACACCGATATTGGTTTTGTCACATATAAAATATAATTTCAATCTCAAATTAGACTAAGTGTTGTTTAAAAGGTAGCACAATGAGCTAGAAGTTGTCTATGCTAGATTTAGAAGAGTTCTAAATATTGTGACGGATTCTACAAAAGAAGGCGAGTATGTCATTGTTTTGACAATGACAAAGGATGTTAAGTCAAGAGGTTCTTTGAGAACTTGGTGTAGTTCGACAGAGTCAGAACTTTGAAGCTATATTGTGTGTGACAATATTAGTGACATATTTCAGACCGCGGAATTAAGGTTCCACTAGAAGACCAAACATATTTAATACCGACTCATTTGGAAATGAGTGATGCGTTGAGACGCAAATGAATTACAAAATACATACGTTTCGAGCGTGTCGAATCCGTTGACTAAAACCTCTCCCGTGAGCAATACATGATAAAACACCGGAAGGCCAAGGTGTTATATCTTTACAAATGTAAACTAGATTATTGACTCTAGTGCAAGTGGGAGACTGAAGGAGATATGCCCTAGAGGCAATAATAAAGTGGTTATTATTTATATCTTTATGTTTATGATAAATGTTTATATATCATGCTATAATTGTATTAACCGAAACATTAGTACATGTGTGATATGTAGACAAACAAAGAAGTCCCTAGTATGCCTCTTAACTAGCTTGTTGATTAATGGATGATTAGTTTCATAATCATGAACATTGGATGTTATTAATAACAAGGTTATATCATTATATGAATGATGTAATGGACTCACCCAATTAAGCGTAGCATAAGATCTCGTCATTAAGTTATTTGCTATAAGCTTTCGATACATAGTTACCTAGTCCTTATGACCATGAGATCATATAAATCACTTATACCTGGAAAGGTACTTTGATTACACCAAACACCATTGCGTAAATGGGTGGCTATAAAGGTGGGATTAAGTATCCGGAAAGTATGAGTTGAGGCATATGGATCAACAGTGGGATTTGTCCATCCCGATGACGGATAGATATACTCTGGGCCCTCTCGGTGGAATGTCGTCTAATGTCTTGCAAGCATATGAATGAGTTCATAAGAGGCCACATACCACGGTACGAGTAAAGAGTACTTGTCAGGAGACGAGGTTGAACAAGGTATAAAGTGATACCGAAGATCAAACCTCGGACAAGTAAAATATCGCGTGACAAAGGGAATTGGTATTGTATGTGAATGGTTCATTCGATCACTGAAGTCATCGTTGAATATGTGGGAGCCATTATGGATCTCCAGATCTCGCTATTGGTTATTGGTCGGAGTGAGTACTCAACCATGTCCGCATAGTTCGCGAACCGTAGGGTGACACACTTAAGGTTTGATGTTGAAATGGTAGAACTTGAATATGGAATGGAGTTTGAATATTTGTTCGGAGTCCCGGATGAGATCCCGGACATCACGAGGAGTTCCGGAATGGTCCGGAGAATAAGATTCATATATAGGAAGTCATATTCCAAGTTTGGAAATGATCCGATGCATTTATGGCAGGTTCTAGAAGGTTCTAGAAAAGTCCGGAAGAAATCACCATGGAAAGTAGAGTCCCGGAGAGACTCCACCTTGCATGGCCAGCCAACCCTAAAGGGAGGAGTCCAAGGTGGACTCCTCTAGGGTGGCCGGCCAACCCACCTCAAGGAAAGGTGGGAGTCCCACCTTGGGTAGGACTCCCTCCTTGAGTAGGTTTCCCACATATGGGAGGTTTTAGTGTTGGGGTCTTATTCGAAGACTTGGACTAGAACTCTTGGGGCTTCCACCTATATAATGAGGGGCATAGGAGAGGGGGCTGGCCACTTCAAGCCTCAGCTTTGGCCGCACCCCTTAGAGGGCCGGCGCCCAACCCCCTCGCTCCCCAAACCCTAGCGGTCTCTCTCCTCCGCCACATCCCGCACGCTTAAGCGAAGCTCCGCCGGATTTCTCCACCACCACCGACACCACGCCGTCGTGTTGTCGGATTCAAGAGGAGCTACTACTTCCGCCGCCCGCCGGAACGGGGAGGTGGACGTCGTCTTCATCAACAACCGAACGTGTGACCGAGTACGGAGGTGCCGCCCGTTCGTGGCGCCGAAGCGATCGTGATCAAGATCTTCTACGCGATTTTGCAAGCGGCAAGTGAACGTCTACCGCAGCAACAAGAGCCTCATCTTGTAGGCTTTGGAATCTCTTCAAGGGTGAGACTCGATACCCCCTCGTTGCTACCGTCTTCTAGATTGCATCTTGGCTTGGATTGCGTGTTCGCGGTAGGAAATTTTTTGTTTTCTATGCAACGTTATCCTACAGTGCCAACCGGGCACCATCCAAGGGCTCTGGACCCCTTGTCCGGTTTCCACCCGGTGCCATGCCCGGTTTCAACCGACCTGCCCGGTCCCTGGCCCCAGACCGGCCGCGTCCGAGTCAGTCTCGACCAGATCCTGATCTGAGTCGGTTTTTAATGTATTTTCTCGACTCCTGGTCGTTCTAAACCCCTATATAAGTGCCCATGATGCCCCCATAATAGCTTTAGACCACGTTTAAGATAAACCCTAGTTCATAGTTAATTGCTTTGCAACTCTATTGAATCTATACACCAATTCGTATCGATCTGGTGTTTTGCTACTGAAAGTCTTGTGTGATCTGCTGTTCCATTGGGAATTAGAAGGTTGCAATCTACCACTTCGTGGTCGGCGGCTACGTGCGCAAGTGTGTGGAGTTGCGAATATCTTGCAATGTTGAGAGCTGCTGTATTGGCGATAGGGATTGATCGAAAGACTTCGACGACGTCATACAAGTTATCTCCACCTCCTTGTCATGTTATCCCTGCTGTGTTCATCACCACCACCGTGCTTAGTGAGAAGATCGGGCAACCCCTTATCAAGTTGGCCCAAGCCCGGCCCATCACAGAGAAAACCCTCGGGCCCCGGGCAGGGCCGCTTTAGTAAATGACATAAAATCACGACCCGGTCCAAGCATCGGGCAAAAAATCAGGCCCAGGCCTGGCCCAGAGACATGGTCGGGTCGGGCTTGGCCCGGGAATTTCGGGCCGGGCCGGGCCGGGCTGACAGGGCCGGGCTGCCCACCATCTTTCTGGCTAGAACCTCTCCCCCTCCGGTCACTCAGCTTTCTGGCTATCATCTCTCCGAGAAAACCCTAAACACAACTTGTCGGCCGCCATGTTCGGGACCCCCAGCTCGCCCCCCCTCTTCGGGACGCCCTCCTCTACATCCTCCTTCGGAACTCCCTCCACCACCCCTGCCTTCGGCACCCCTTCTTCCACGCCGGCATTCGGCGCGCCGTCGTCCACCCCAGCCTTCGGCAACCCCTCTTCCAGCCCCGCCTTCGGGACGCCTTCCTCGACCCCGGCATTCGGCGCGCCCTCTTCGATGCCGGCGTTTTGGACGCCCTCTTCGAACCCAGCTTTTGGCACGTCCTCGTCGACACTGGCGTTCGGAGCGGCGCCGTCGCCATCGCCATCGCCGTTTGGATTCCAGCAGCAGGCTACTCCGTCCCCTTCGCCTTTTGGGTTCACCGGCTTGGCCGGTGGGCAGATCACAACCCAGATGGCCCCAGTTGCGCCTCTGCCGCTCTTGCCCTCCGACCGCGATATCCAGGTCCGCAACCCTTGTAGGAATGTTGGATAACCCTTGTAGGAATGTTGGGCTTTTTCATCCCTTCATTGTTTGAGGAACGAACGGTTCAAAACTTTGTATTTTTGGGTGCTTATAGGCTATCGTGGATGCGTACAAGGAGGACCCAGGCAACCCTCGCTATGCTTTTAGGGTCAGATTCGACCTGCAAGTTTTGTATCTGTGTTCCAAAGATTATGGTTAATCCGACATGTTGACACTTTTCTGTCTGTTTTGATGGCAGCATCTGTTGTTTAGCGTGACAGATCCTTCACAAAGGGTGAAGCCTGTAGCAGCATCTGATGTGCGTAGTTGGATAATCTATTTCAATCATTGTGTTTACTCCGTATTTTGTGGCGCAGTTCCTGGATATCGTTATGTGTTTGTGTTAACTGTGGTTGTCTGGGTGTAGATCATGTGGGCAGAGGCGATGGGGAAGCTTGAGTGCATGGATAGTGCGGACAGGGAGAGGCTGTGGCCTCAACTTTTGCAGGGGTTTAAAGATCTCTCATGCCGGCTTAAGGTATACTAGCATTGTAATTGGAACTAGATGCCTTTTATTAGGTGTGATGAATTTAACTTCTACGATAAAGCCCTGATTTTACAGCCTCAATATATAGTTGTGATAAATAGCAATATAACATATAATAGTGTTGCACTGTTATGACTAATTTTTGGAAGCATTAGGTTAGTTTTATTTCCTGGCGTGCCAATCTGCCTCATAGTAGATTGCATGTTGTTGGCGCTAGCCCTCACCCTCTCTCTCACGGACAGAGGTAGAAGAAAGAGAAGACAACACAATTTTCTGGCTCACGAACGCCTCGACGCACAGATGTCCTCTTTTACTCAAACTGGCTGGCTCTATCTCTACAAGCAGTACACAGAGGAAGTTTTATACGCGAGCGCGCACGTACGACGCCATGTCCCACTCCTGCCCATGCGCCCATGACGCGCTTCAGCTCTGCACGATCCTCTCGCCCCGGCCACGCGCATGGCGCGCCACTACGCCACAACGCGGTCAGCTTCAACAGATCGCCACAGCAGCTCCCCCTGCTACTCTTGTTAATGACTCGGACATGGCCACACACCGGCATCTGACCTGAACCGGAACACACACACGCACACACACGCTGGGCACACCTGCCACGGCAACGCACAATCTAGACGCGCACACGCTGGCTGATACCTGGCGGCGTGGCTTATTCCTAACACATGTCATATGCAGATGTTGCACCTAAAGGTTACTATGGCGTTAATTTGGTTTTTATTGTAATGCAAGTACTCTTATTTTCCCTACTAGTTTTTAGACCAATTTTATGATATACTGTGACACAGTAGGAGTGTTCATCATTTATCGATACAGCAGTACATGATCATTTAATTACTGATGTTACAAAAGCCTAATTTAATTCGCTTGTCAGGTATAATTGTTGGTCCTCTAGAATAAAAAGTATAATTGTTTGTTTTTCATAGAGTATATCAGAAAACAAAAATATAGAGCTAAGGCCTAAGAGTATCTAAGAAACTCAAGGAAAAACAAATACATTTATCTGGACGTTGTCTGCCACTATGTGATGCGGCTCCTTGAGATATATGAAGATCTTACAACGTGAGTAAAGATACAGATCATGGGATGCATGGTTTGCATTGTGCATGTTATGTTTTTATGCACCTTTCTGTACTTGGGCCATTGATTATTTGTTTGCCAAATTTGAATGTCCATTATGGTAACATCGGTATTTAATTATGATGCCTTCACCATGCATATATGCTTTAAAATATGGAACATATGGGCATTTACCACTCAGATGAATGACACGGGCATGTACTTATCTTTATAAAAAACATTGCAAATTACATGAAAATCTCACTTATTGGCAAGTCCATATCCACGGAAAATTTCAGGACCACATTTCCTGCTGAATTACTATTTACATTGGTTGCACACTTCGCACATCGTCTTTTTTCTGTTCATTTCTCAGTTACCTACTTGAGTTTGTTCCTGAATATTCTTCATGGATACAGCATATATACCAGGACACCACCAATAGCTGAGGTACTCCTATGTGTAATTTTCAAGTATTTGCAGAACATTCACAAAATGTCCTAAAGAAATTAGGTGAAGAAAACTTAAGAACAGAGCACAAATTTTCAATTGCTACCGTATCAGTTTTAGGCTGAAAGTATCAACACAGTTTTTTGTAAAGACCATGGATTTTGAGGTGTGCTGATTTTTTTCCTTTTTAATTTGTAAATTTCATAAATTCGTTTTTTCATGCATGTCCTTTTGACGAATCAAGATGGATCTTTGCTCGCATAAATGTGCCTGGTTCCTCAGGCACAGTGTCAGGACCTCAAGGGCGCCATGACAGAACAGAGAGAGATTGGGGAAGAGGTAGCTCTCGGGCTCTGGTTTTAATGGCTAATTAAGAAGATAATCAAAATGTAGACAGGAATTGCAATGTAGGAAAATTAGGGTTTCTATTAGCTGCCTCCCATCCTTCCACTCCTACTCTCTTATAGACCACGAGGGTAGGCCAGCTAATAATGCAGTTTCACCCTTATTACAATTTAAGGTCCAAATAGAGTAAAAGTGGAATAAGATTACAACTTAGCTATCATAACACATTGCTAGTTTGGTATTCGTCCTTGGGGTCCTGACAGAGCCCCCCTCCTTAAGACAAGGCTTCAAGGCTTGAACGAAGGGAAGGTGGACTGCATGAAGGGTTGCATCCTCCCAGGTTGCTTTGGCTTCAGACAGGTTTACCCAATGGATAAGCCATTGCTGCACCTCCTGGTCGTTGCGGGTGATCTTCCTCCGTTGAAGGACAGCAAGAGGAGCCACTTTGATTTTGCCATCAGGTGTAACAACTGGAAGAGATGCATTTGGAACCGCTGTGGGACCAAGATGTTTTTTTTCAGTTGATTGACATGAAATACATTATGCAAGATCGTACCTGGAGGTAGCTGGAGCTGGTATGCGACTTGACCCACCTTCTTTAGTGGGTGATTGTTTGGGCTTTTTTCAGCTTTCCAAAAGCAAAAGCCAGCAAATCCAAACAAATAGGTGGCTTCCAAAGCTGGCTTTGCCAAAGCCAAATCACCTAGATGTGGAAGCACGTTTTGAGGTGCTTCCCGCAGTTTTCCCATTAACCGCCGAACCGTTATTTGCACTCGCCCATTTCGTTTGGAGTATTTCAGAAGATTACCACCCGCAGACCGAATCGTTTTTCCTGTGCATACGAGGGAGAGACACGCAAGGATTTGACCCGTACGCACCACGAACCCCCAATTAGGCCGCCGCCACCACACCACCCTCCGCCTTCGCCGTTCCCCTCTGTGCCATGCCGTCTCCCTCCGTTTCCGGCCGATTCTCATGTCATTGCCTGACTCCGCCCTCCCAGATCGAGTGCACCAAGCACAGAACCCGAGCACGCCAAGCAGCAGCCGGCGGTTTGCGCGAGCGGCAGGCAGGCAGGGGAGCAGCATACATGCGGCCGGTGCGAGCGACAGGCAAGCCAGCAGCAAGCGGTGGGGAGAAATTAATCCATGGCTGGATGCGTTTTTTCTTTTATTATGGCGTCATGTTTGCTGTTCGTCTCCAACAATAATGGGTAGGCGCAGCTGATTTGATTGATATGTATCCAAACAAGGAACGGTGTAAACCTGATTTTCCATGAACTGATTCGTGGCCGAAAATTAAGTGAAGTGGTATATGTTTCGTATAGTAACCAAAACTAATACAATGTTTTCGGAATTATGGGTATTTTAGACAATTCATCAGTTCACAACCAAACATCCAGTCAAGTTGCCAAACAGTGAAACTCGAAACAACAGCTTTCCCTGTGCAGCAGCTTTTCCTGCACAACAGCTTTCCCTGCACAGCCAGCCAGCGACAGCCCAAACAAACATGCCCTTAGGACCCTGAAGGGGCCGTACCACTTAGACGTGAGCTTCAGAGAGTTGCGGAGGCCTAGAGCTGTCTCCCTGTATGGTTGCATCTTCAGGTAGACAAAGTCGTTTACTTCAAAACTCCTCTCTGTTCTATTGTTGTCCGCATACTTCTTCATTCTTTGCTGAGCTTGCAAGAGGTTCCGTTGCAAGGTTTGGATCATATGATCCCTATCAGCTAGGGTGACTTGAGCTTCAGCGGAGACATTGCAAGGAATGGACAGTTGAAGGATGAGAGGGGGCATGTACTCATACAAAGCCTCAAATGGAGACATTTTGATGGCTGTATGGTATGATGTGTTATACCATAGTTCTGCTGCTGGGATCCAATCCGCCCATTTCTTTGGTTCTTGGAATGTCATGCACCGGAGGTACTGCTCTAGACATTGGTTCACTCGTTCCGTCTGACCATCAGTCAGCTATACTTCAAGGAGATGTTGAGAGAGGAGAATATCTCAGACCATAGATTGCTAGTGAAGATCCAGTCTCGATCACTGACTATGATTTCAGGAGGACCATGCAGTTTGACTATGTTATCAAAGAAGAGGTCGGCAATCTTTTGAACATTGTATGGATGAGCTAGAGGTAAGAAATGTGCATACTTTGTTAATCTGTCGACCACGACAAGAATAACATCTTTTCCTCTAGATTTAGGCAGAACCTCGATAAAGTCCAAACTAATGTTGCTCCATTTAATTTGTGGAATGGGTAAAGGACTAAGGAGGCCGGGGTATTGTACCTTTTCAGTTTTGGAGATCTGGCATATGGGGCATTCTGAAATGAGTGTAGTAGTGAATTGCTTCAGCTTCGGCCAATAAAATGATTGCTGCAGTAACTTTGTGACCAGAATGTCCTCCAAATGTGGACGAGTGGAAAGCTTGGAACACTTTGGTTCTCAGGTCAGTAGAGGCACCGATATAGACTCGCCCTTTGTACCTCAATATGCCAGATTGGAGTGAGAAGTTGGGGTGACTGGTTTTGTTAACTGCCAGTTCTTAAAGAAGTTTATTACAGTGGGCATCGTCCTTGTAGGAAGCATGAACATCTTCAAGCCAAGAAGGAACTGCAACCGAGATAGCTGAACAAGTTGCAGTGGTCGGTAGAGGGTGTGATTCACTGTCATCATCCTGATACTTCCTTGAAAGAGCATCAGCCACTGAATTTTCAATGCCTTTTTTGTATTCGATGCTGTAATCGAATTCCAAGAGCTTAAGCATAAGCTTATGTTGAATGCCCTCTAACAACCTTTGGCTGCTCAGATATTGCAGGCTCTTTTGATCTGTTTTAATGATCACTTTGTTCCCCAAGATATAATGGCGCCATTTTTTGAGAGCCTCCATTATTGCCAGCGCTTCTTTCTCATACACTGACTTAGCTGCAGTTTTGGGACCCAAGTTTTTGCTGAAGAAAGCCAGCGGTCTTCCTTGCTGCATAAGGACTGCTCCTAGTCTAGAGGCACATGCATCAGTTTCGAGGGTGAAGGGTTGTTTAAAGTTTGGGAGAGCTAACAGAGGAGTAGGCATGACCCTTTTGAGTCTCTCAAATGCTTGCTGCTGATCACTGTCCCAGTGAAAGTTATCCTTCTTTAGTACTTGGTGAAGTGGATGGCAGATGGTGGCGTACCCTTTTATAAATCTTCTGTAGTAGCCAGTGAGACCCAAAAATCCTCTCAACTTCTTTACTGTGTTGGGAGTTTTCCATTGAACAATGTCTTCTATCTTCTTAGGATCAGTAGCAAACCCTTGACCAGATAATATATGGCCCAAGTATTCCACCTGTGGCTGACCAAAGATGCATTTGCGCAACTTTGCTTTCAATTCATGAGTTCTCAGTGTGGTAAGAACAACCCTGAGGCCTAGTTTGGTGCCAGTGTTTTTGTGTGTTTTGAGAAGTGTTTTGAGGGGTGTTTTGGGTGAGAACATGAACTATCCAAAACACTACAAAATCCCTTTCAGTCAAAACACTTCTCAAAACACTTGTTTGGAACACTGGTTTTACAAACTAGTGTTTTCAAGTGTATTCAACATAATTGGATAAAAAAAAAATCTTTTTTAACAGTTTAAACTAGACTTGTATCGCAAATAAAAATTTGATCTTTTTAGTACACTAGAAGAACATCTCTCCATCTCTCATATTGATAATACAAAACATCAGTACTGGAATTCTACATAGTACAACAGAAGCACATGACAAGCCAACAAAGAGCTCAAACTTTCAGTCTATAGGTAGGTTACCGCAGAGGCCGCACATCAAACACAATGGAACAGAAACAAGTCCCAGATATCGGAGCGAGTGTATCGATGTTTTGAAGCAGCAAAGCAAGAGAATGCAGAAAATTAACTGTATGGCTATCTACGCATGTGCGAGCTTCCTCTGCCATAACTCCATGAATTCAGCAGCCAGGTTATTTCTGAATCTTGTTTGAATTCAGCACCTGTTGCAGAAAACACAGACAAGATTCAGCTTGGCAAAGGTTACCACAAGCAAGAGTGACAATTGTGTGAAAAAAAGACAAATAGGAAGTACCAGCAAACAATCTAAAATGTGTGATGACAATTTAACCCACAAACCCCTGTCTGTACACTTACTGTGGTTATAGTTTTAGTGCAAAAGTATTTCACTATTTTACAGCATGATGACGGATACAGATTTTCATGCAAGTGCAATGTTCTGGATACAGAGGAATATTTTAATGATCTGGGCTGAATGCAATGGAGCATATGTATTACAGAGGAATTCAAAGTGCCCTTGCGTCGAACTCGAGCTCGAGCAATTCATCGACGCCATCAAAGTGCCATGCTCAAACCGGACATATGGCTGCAATGACTCCATCATCTACACATGCTCCATGCTAATGCCCAGAGAATGACTATGATTTCAGAGGGGCAACACGCTGTCTTCTGGACCACTTCGTCACCGCACTTGACAGACTGGGTGGAGTTCAGTTGGGCAAGTTCTTCCTGCTAGATCTCCCTCTGAATACATGAACAAAAGTGACATCTCCCTCTGAATTGGACGTGTTGCTAGAGCATCGCACGCACACAATTATTAGCTAAGAAGATTGGGCAATCAAGAAACAGGGAGATGAGTCTATCAAGAACCCTATATCTCATCACATCATGCAGATGACTAGCAGTACGAGGTCAGGTGGATAGTACTTACTGAGGTCTCCAGCTTGGACGGAGAAGAGGGGCGGCGAGAGGAGCTCCGTGTCGGCGGCGGAAGGATCTCCGGGTCGCTGGGAACGAGCAGGGCCGGAGAAAACCGTTGCTGGCTTGCTGCGGGACGGCTTCGGCGGCGGCCGCGGATTCAGTAGTCGCGGCGGCGTCCAACGGGAGTCTTGGTGGCGGCGGTGAACAGGAGTCTTGGCGGCGGCGACGAACAGGAGTCGCTCGCGTTTCGCTGGAGCGAGGAAAACGTGAGGGGGGTGGGGCGTCTTGATTCCACCCCAGCCCGACGGGTTTCCGGGTGTTTTTTGGGCCCTTACTCGGCCAAAACCGGTCCACCAAACGGCCCACACGTGTTTTGAAGTGTTTTAATTGGGCCCGGATTTTACACCCTGAAACCGGTCAAAAGCCCAAGAAAAACGCTGGCACCGAACGAGGCCTGAGGTGTCGCTTGTGTTCTTGAATGGTTTTAATGTAAACTAGGATATCATCGAAGAAAACTAGCACGAATTTCCTGATGTATTTGGAGAAAATGGAATTCATTAACTCCTGAAATGTTGCTGGGGCGTTGCTTAGTCCAAAGGGCATCACCTGATACTCATAGTGTCCAAGGTGAGTAGAAAAGGCAGTCTTGTGTACATCGGCAGGGTTCATCCTTATTTGATGATAACCAGATCTCAAGTCAAGTTTGGAGAAAATAACCACTCCATGTAATCATCCAGAAGGTCCTCTATGACTGGTATGGGATACTTGTTCTTCATTGTCAAGTCGTTCAGAGCTCGGAAGTCCACACATAGGTGCCAGGATTTGTCCTTTTTTCTAACCAATATTACAAGGGAAGAGTAAGGATTGCTGCTGGGTCTGATTTCAGCTGTGAGCAACATCTGTTCAATAAGTTCCTCAATTGTATTTTTTTTGACTATGCGACATTCTGTATGGTCGGATGTTTGGAGGTTTTGCATCAGGAATGAGTGGTA
Source organism: Lolium rigidum (assembly GCF_022539505.1). Taxonomy (NCBI): domain Eukaryota; kingdom Viridiplantae; phylum Streptophyta; class Magnoliopsida; order Poales; family Poaceae; genus Lolium; species Lolium rigidum. The sequence goes on from NC_061514.1 coordinate 215,319,328, forward strand.
TAGAATGGTCAGCTGATCTGTGAGGAGGAAGGCCTTGTGGAGGTTGGAAGATATCTTGAAATTGGTGTAGTAGTTCACTAAGGGCTTCATCAATTACTGTTGTTTCAGGACCTGGTTCCTCACTGCTGTCAGTCAACAACACATAGCCGGATGCTCCATTTTCAAGCAACTGAGAACATTCCTCTGCTGAAATGAAGAGTTAATGAGAGGGCACCATGTGATCATGGAATGTGTGTGGTGTGCCTTCAATAGAGAATGTGAGACTACGGCCGATAAAGTCAAAGGTAACAGGGTTATAGTTCTTGAACCAATTGACTCCCAGAGTGACATCAGCTCCTTGCAATTTGAGCACCCTGAAATCTGTTGTGAACTTGTGGCCTTTGATGTAAAAGGTGCAGTTGTTGGCTATTGCAGTGGATGTGAGTTGACCCCCTCCAGCAACTGTTACTTGCCTTGGTGGTGCCTGGATCATGCTTAAATTGTTTTTGATAGCAAATGCATGGTCCACAAAGGTGCTTGTGCTACCAGTGTCAGCCAGAGCAATGGCATGGATCCCTTTGAATGACAAGAGCAGAGATATTGTGGAAGCACTGGGAGCTCCAGTGTATGCTGCTGCAGTAATGTGCATGACTTGTTCCCCAGGAAGGTTGTCCTCTGCTGGAACAAACCATAGGTGGTAGGAGGTCTAACTGCTCATTGTTGTTATGGATCTGATGAACTTGATCATCTTCTTCATCATCAGAGTTTCCTTGCATTTGGAATGCGTTCAGAGCTCTCTGCATAAGGCACTTGTTGCCCATTACCCAGTTTTCTGGACAGTACCAACATTTCCGAGGAGCTCGCTGTATGTTGTCTCGCACGGGTGCATTACGCTTGTGGCTTGCACTGCAGGAGCGGGGCGTCTGACTGAACAGAGGTGTGCTTTCTCGTACTGCCTTGCGTACCAATATGCAGATAAAAGGGTTGTAGGTTTTTGACACTGGACATTGTGCTTGATGGTGTCCTTCAACCCACTGACGAATCTGTCCACAAAGAAGTCCGCTGGTAAATAAGCTCTGCCACGCTTCATGAGTGTCATCCAATTCTCGTATGCATCAATATATACTTCCAATGTTGATGTTTGTTTCAGCATCTGCAGTTGATCCATTGGATCAGATGTTTGTGTATCTGGAAACCGCTCAAGCAGAATGTGACAAGAGTTCTGCAAGGAGATGGTGGTGAGATTATAACCGGCTCCATTCAACCATGTTTTTGCATGGCCTCGGATGTGTGCTAGTCCCCACTTGACTCGCTGATCTGTGCTTATGTTGACTAGACCAAAGACATCTTCGCATTCAAGCATCCAAGCGCGTGGACCTGAGCTGGTGAATATTGGCAGTTCAACGTGTGGCGTGCGCATGTGAGGTTCATTGTGATGGTAGGTGTTTTTGTTGTGATCGTCTGGAGGTTGTGTGGTGTGGGGATGGTATTGTGGTGTGGGACTGGGATTTGGGTATTGGATTTGTGGGATTGGGGGTGGGTGATATGGATACTATGGAGGGTAATATGGCTGGATCGGTGATGGATATTGGTGGTAGGCAAAAGGTGGAGGATTTGGGTGTTGGTAATAGTTTGGGTGGGTGTGCGGAGAGGTTATATGGTTTATTTGGTGCGTGGGAGGAAGAGGGAACAGTTGAAGTGGAGATGGCGGAGGTGGTAATACTGGTATGGGCATTTGGTCGAACAGTTTGAGTGTGGGTTGGAGCTGGTGGGTGAGGTAGTTGATCTGGCACGAGTCTGCCAAGGGTTGGGGGAAAAGATGGCGGCTGTAACACTGGGGTGTCGGCTGGTGTGGTTGTTTCCATTATCGGAGACAAGGGGAGGTGTGGGAGGGACGGTGGTGTAGAAAAGGTGGTGCTTGGTGGCTGGGATGTGATGGTGTTCTCAGTGGGTGTCAAACGAGCAAAATTTGCTGCCATCAACGACATCATCTCCGACATACGAGCCATCTCACCTTGGATTGTGTTGAGGGTGGCAGTGGAGTCGGCGGTGGCCCTGTCGTGGCGGTCCAGGCGGCGGCGTAAGGTGCGCATCTCCCATGGTAGCTTGGTGCGCTGGTTCTCGTCGTCGTGGTCGTTATCGGAGGTTGTGGGCGTGGCGAGGACCCCGTCGATTTTCTTCCTGCGCCCGCGTGAAGACGAGCGGGATCTTGTGCTCAACGGTATGAGGGATTTTTCTTAGATTGGGTTGGGAGGGAGGGAGAAGCCGCCGGTGCGGTGAGAGGTAGGGAAAGAAAACAAGCGGAATCGATGTCTCGCTCTGATACCACGATGTCAGGACCTCAAGGGCGCCATGACTGAACGGAGAGAGATTGGGGAAGAGGTAGCTCTCGGGCTCTGGTTTTAATGGCTAAATAAGAACATAATCAAAATGTAGACAGGAATTGCAATGTAGTAAAATAGGGTTTCTATTAGCTGCCTCCCATCCTCCCACTCCTACTTTCTTAGTAGGCCAGCTAATAATGCAGTTTCACCCTTATTACAATTTAAGGTCCAAATAGAGTAAAAGTGGAATAAGATTACAACTTAGCTATCATAACACATTGCTAGTTTGGTATTCGTCCTTGGTGTCCTGACACACAGGAAGTACTATTTTCCCCTCCATTTTCCTGTGAGAAACTATTATTCTAGTAACCAACAAACTTGATTGTTGGGCCCTTTTGTTAATTGTTTTTAGTGTTTGCTTTAATTTAGCTCAGTTATGTTTCTCTTAGCAGTGGTTAGGTAGGCATTGTTTACTTGTATGTAATACGTGTCTGCTGTCCAGGCATACAAGGAAATGTTCTCATGCAAACCGTACAGACGTAGCATTTGCTCCATGCCAAGTTGTACTGTTTTCTTTTTTGTTTTACTGTGGGATTATATCCCCATCTCCATTATTCTCTTGTTTTTTCCATTCTTTTCCTTTATGCATTGGTAAAAAAACTCTTACCTGCAATATTATTGCCAGGAGGCAATAGCAGTGTAGTTAAAATTGTTCACATTTGACAAGATGTGTTCACTTCGTAGTCCCTTGTTCTTTATACAGCTTCAAGATGAAGTTCTTCATTTCGATAGCTTCGTCGCGCCCTTAATGATAGGGGCACCCAATACCTCGTAGAGTCCAAAGCTCCAGCTCAAAGAGTTCACCAGTTATTGTGCCTACGGTAAACGGGTAGCCAAGTGCGGAGAGGATAACTGCTGAAAGCATATAAGTAGTAAGCCCACCCCAAGATGAGTGCTCTCTCCTCCGACTTCCCTAGAACCTCCGGTATCATAACCGAGACAGCGACGGGTTCTCCACCCATATGGGGATGGAGCGACTAAAAAAACTCTTACCTGCAATATTATTGCCAGGAGGCAATAGCAGTGTAGTTAAAATTGTTCACATTTGACAAGATGTGTTCACTTCGTAGTCCCTTGTTCTTTATGCAGCTTCAAGATGAAGTTCTTGTCTCAGATACTGAACGGTTGAGCATGACCCACTCCAATGTCAAGAAGGTATGTACAATCATACATCGACGTTCTCATTTATTTGTCCAGGAATTTTTGTTTTACGTAACAAAGATTCAATTGTAGCTTCAAAGACATTTCCAAGCTGACACATATCCTTGGATTCAACGCTTGAAGCATCAAGAGCTTGTCATTGAGAGGCGTCTCTTAAGGGTGATTTTTCTTCATGTATTTCATAATGACAATTCCTTCTCGTTCTTGTCTTGGCTTCCTTTTATTTCTGCTGGGTTCCATATCTAGCGTACCCCAACTTGCTTGGGGAAAAGGCTTTGATGTTGTTGTTGTCGTTGTTGTATTTCATAATGACAAATGTCGATGGTAAATGCTAATTCATTATTCATGTCTATGTATCTAACAATTATGTTTTTGGGAACTGGTAAGATCATGAGAATAGTGGAGGCGCTGGAGAATAGGGGTTTCCGTGTTCAATTATCGAAAGAAGAAGCTGATTTATATGAAAGATTGGTTGCTATAATAAAGCAGGTTAGTTTCTTTTGCCCTCATATTGTTTTTGTATTCGGCTGATTATGGATTTGATGTAGTTGCATCTTCTGTATACAGATAAAAGGAACTGGTGGCGATCTGTCCAAGAGAACCTATAATCTTCTTTCTACCTCACGTCTTCTAGCAAGCACCGGTGGTGCTAGTGGTCCCATTTATATTCCTAATTCAGCCAAAGTTGATGAGCAAAGTGTTACTGATCTTCTTGAGGTAAGGGTAGTGGGGTTCTAATCCTTGTTTGTCCGTTTATGGCCTGGTCTTTTCTCAAGCTGAGAATTTCAACTGTGTGAAACAGGCCTTGCAGCAACAGACGGAAGCAGTTGCGAAGTTGGGCAATGTATTAAAAAGGGACACCAGAGACGTGGAAATTGTACTTTCGGAAGACATTGATATGGTGGAAGATGGTGCTTCAAGAAGGCCATTGAACATGTAAAACCGAAGTAGTGTCTTCATTTTAGGTACCAACAAACAGAGTTTTGCATCGTGTTATCAAAGGGTTGGAGCCTCTAGACATCTTTTTTCTAGTTTTGACCTCTAGAATATGGTTAGAACAAATTGAAATAGGTTCTTAGCCATCACCATGTGGTTCTTGAGCAAATTCAATTAGGTTTTGAGACTTGCCTGCCAGTGATGAAGGGCCATGATCGAGGGTGCCCTTAGCTCCACGATAACTCCCCCAATAGGGTAACGCCACAAAGTGCTGTCGTCGTTGAGACCGAATGGTCTTTCACCCAGAGCCCTGGTATTGGGAGGAGACCGCAACGACGCCCTCAAGAGGGACATGACACACGCAGGTGCTGTTCTCGTTGGCATCCAAGCGTTGAACTTTCATCTGAAATCACCGCCACACCTGTGGAGATCCTGGCTATCTGAAATACCCGTTATGTATATAGTTCACGATCCCATGATCAGTGTGTCGTGAACACATAACCGAACTGATATCAAGGTTACATCATCTATTACAAAACGGAACAAGAATATTACAAATAGGTCACATGACCATTACTTACATAATAGCCTTGAAAGACCAATATTAACATCAGAGTAGCAGAATCACTTCAACAGTGCAGAATCCAAGTCTGAGAAGAAACAGAGATAGAAAGTAAAATAAGTGATCTTTATTGATGTACTGTTCATATATATATAGGCTATGAACATGCGCTTTTACAGTCGGTTACAACACTTGTGTCTTTACGGAAGGACACAATAACGGTTCAATACATGCAACATTTGGACAACGCTATATTCTAAGTGCTAGGTAGTTGCCCTAATGGATATGTGATGAGGTCTAAGACCCCGTGTGTGGCCCGATCTTGCGGTTGACCCGAAATCCAAGGAGGGAGAGAGGGAGAGCGCGAAGAACACGATGAACACGAAGAACGCGAGGAACTCACGCACGCACACCAACCCGATACAATCGATACTTACCCCCGTGGCTCGATGGACCACGCCAATAGAATCAACCCGGGAGAGACGCGCGGTAGAATCCCGGAGTGAGAGATCGGTGAGGGAGATGAATCTAGGAGTGGGAGATAGAGTGGGTAGCACTAGAATCTCACACTCACAAATCCAATCATCCAACAAGGGTAGCCTTGATACAAAGGGGATGAAACCCTAGGGAGACAAAGCTCAAATCCATGTCTAAGCCTAAATCTTGTCTAAAGAGGTAAGGGGGTGCCTTGGGTCTATATATAGGCATACAAGGCCAGCAAGGGCGAACAGTACGCGAATGGATAAGTTAAGGCGGTTTGGTGGGTCATTCCCGTCGGATCCGGTTTGGGGTCCGGTCGACCGGGCCCTGTGACCGGGCTGTCCGGTCAAGGGTCCGGTCTGGCCGGGCCTGTGACCGGGCTGTCCGGTCGAGGGTCCGGTCGACCGGTCGGAAGCCAGGAAACCGCGAGGTTTCGGTCTTCGCCCGGTACGAGGGAGCTGCGCCCGGTTGGGCGCCCGGTTGACCGGGCACTGGGACCGGACGGCCCGGTTGTGGGTCCGGTCTGACCGGGTCTCGGACCGGCCAGCTGGGCCTCTTCCTCCCGCCTCTTCTTCCTCTTCCTTCTTCTCTTCTTTCCTTCTTCTTCTCCTCTTCCTTGCACCATGGGAGTTCCTTCTCTCTTGGTCCTTGTCGATGTCGGCACCTATAGACACAATGATGATAGGCATGAGGTAGCATACCATTCACGTTGGTGTTGAGGTCGACCATAGAGAGGAAAGGGTTCACCTTGACATATATAGCGGGGGTTTGTGATGTTGGTCCACTTGTGGGACTCCTTGGCCATGGTGTAGCGTCGACGATAGGCGGAGCTGCACTTGACGGTCTTGAGGTGGAGGTGTCCGAAGGCCACCCCGCATCATCTCCCCTCCCTTGGGGAAGAGTCGTCCTCGACTCTTGTTCCTCCTCAACGATGATGTAGGCCATGACGGTTCTCCCATGTAGTAGTCGATGGACAAAGTCGCGGTCGAAGAAGAACTTGGGGAAAAACAACTTGCGAATGGAAAGCTTGTGGATGCCAATTTGGTGATCGGCGAACAAGAGGCTCTCGATAAAATACGAAGCATCAAGTCGTTTCTCCAAGAGGCATGTGCCAAAAATGGGAACCAAAAGAGTGTCGATGTATCCAAAATTTGGTAGGGCAAAAATTTGTGCATGTAAGAGTTGTAAGGTGTCAAAAATGTGACGTGTAGCATTGTCCCACACAAATGGAACAATCAAAAGGCAAGTATCGGCGGCAAAATTTGTGGCAAAATTGTTATGTGCAATGGCAAAGCGATGGAGACTTCGAGCTTGGGAGAGTATGGTTGGCGTGAGCCTAGTATGGGTATCCTCAAGTGTCAAAGAATCCAATGCAAATGCCAAAGATGAAATGAAAAATCCAAAGAAGAGCAACTTTATGAGTGACATGTGGCACAAGATGCATAAGGTGTCTCTCACATGTTTGACATGGTCCTTGAGATTCTCGGAGTGTATGATGATAACATCAAGACATACAACAACCATTGTGCCAACAAGATGTGTCAAGATATGTTGCATAAGAAGCAAGAGAGTTGACGAGGAGTTGGACCAAACCGGAAACTCGACAAGGCAAACCGGAAACACATGAGGGCGAAGGCTTGTGGGAACATACCCTTTGGTGTGATCCCCGCGGGTTAGGTCCTTGTTGGGGTAGCTCTCAATTGCGCGTTTCGTGAGCTCATGCTCCGTAGCGGTGGAAGTAGTCATTCGGGTACCTATACACACAAAAGAGAAAACAAAAAGCGTGTGTGCATGGTAGAGGAACACATCATCCATCATGATGTTCCATGTCTTGTGCACATCACCATTAGTGTCAATCAAGATAGTATGAAATGCATGGCGATGGTGCATATGGTAAGAAGGTGCATTCATGGCATGTGGTAACTCATGATCATCAAAAATAGAGAAGGCTATGGGGGCCATCTCATGGACAATGAAATAAGCATTCTTGCATACCAAGCATAAGAAAGAGCAATTGTTCACAATCTTGGATGCAAGGATCATGGAATGGTGTAAACATTTGGGGCAAAGCATGTGGAACATGTTATCATTGTTGTCGACGACCCTATGTAAAGAGCAAGTGTTCATCAAGGGTGTCACAACACTAGCATGATCATAATCATTATCATTGCAAGCAAGCGGGGAAAATGTGAAGCTCTCATAGCATGGCATGGTCATTGTATCACAAGCAATCAATTTCACATGATCGACAATGTTATCAAGCAAAGCATCACATGGGAAAGTGAAAGTAGCATGTGAAGTAGCAAATGGATCATCGAGATCATGCATGCACTCATAAGTCATCATGTCCACTAGTGGGATCATGGCATCATCAACACCTATGTTGTTACCTTTGTAGGCCGACTCATTTGAGGTAGGTGTTGTGGAAGTAGGAGGATCCATGTGGTCGACATGTCCATCTTGGAGCAAGCATGGTGAGATATCATCATCTTCATGCACCATGTACATCGTCTCCATGAGCGGGAACTCATCCTCCGTGGAACCTAGTGCAACATAAGAAGACACAAACGAGGGAGAGGTTAATGTGTTAGCAAAAGCGATGTCCTCCATGGACCTATCATCTACCTCTCTCAACTCACTTTGTGTATCACTCATGTCCTCCAAACGGAAGCACTCAAACTCACATATGGGGTGGAAGTCACTCAACTCACTATCATTCTCACTCAAGTGGGCTAAGTGGCTCTCATTCTCACATGGGATTGGTACCAACTCATCAATCAAGCATATAGGAGTAGGCTCGACTATCTCATCTCCATGCGCCTCCTTGGTTGAAGGGAAAATCTCATGCTCAACCATCTCAACTCCATGCGCCTCTGTAGGTGAAGGGAGAATCCCATGCTCACCATGCTCAACTCCATCGCCTCCCAAGTCATCCTCAAGCGGTGGCGCCGTTGTGGTGGAAAGCCAAAAGACGAAATCCGAAATCAAGTGTATTGTCAAGAGTGGTGGAAATCCAAAAATTCAAATGTCAAAGCGATGATCACTATAAACACGGAAAAGATGTGGAACACACACACGGGATAAGCGGGGTTAGTGCAACCAAAAGTGAGCGGAAAAGTGTATGTACGGATGCTCGGTGTCACACTAACACAAGGAGAGGCAAAGCTTTGGTTGCAAAGGAAGAGACAACTAGATTCACACGTGACCTCTCTTCTCGTATCTCTCTTTGCTTAAAAGCTTTTTCTCTTTTGTATATATGGTGGCACTTGCACTCGTTTGTATCTTTGGTGGCACTTTGACACTTTTGTATGTATGGGCGTATGGATGTATGGTGTTACTCGCACTCTTTTTGTGTTTTTGGGGCTTTTTGACGCACTATGTTAGCGTTAGCCTCGCTTTTGCTATCTTGCCACACGAGTGTTTGCTTGGGTGCCTTACTCAACGCTACACACACACCTCACAATGCGGGGTCACGTGCAATGTCTCGCAACACTAGACAAGCAATGCTCAATGGGATAGATCGCAAAAGGAAGAGGGGTTACAAGGTGACGACTGCAAGTTATACCGCGATGGTGGTGGTGGTGGTGGTGGTGGTGGAGATCGCCGGACGTCGAGGTCGAAGGAGGGGCGTTGCTGCGCCGGTCCGGGGCCCGGTTGGACCGGCTCTGGACTGGCCTCGGCCGGTTGCGCGGCCGGTCGACCGGATTCTCGGCCCGGGCCGGCCGGTCTGTAGCCCGGTTGACCGGGTGCTCAACCGGATTTCGCGGGCTGAGCGTTTCTCTCTCCTGTTCTTCCCCAAACCAAAACCAAATCGACCAAATCGAAGGGAAACGATGGAATTGGGGGCTAAAAGTTGGGGAGATAGTAGATCAAGCACTCCAACACCAAATCCATGGACCAAAACCACTCAAAACGCAACCAAATCACAGATCGGTCAAGAGGCAATTTGGGGCTATTTTTGGGGATTTTTTTGGAAAATTTTCCAGGGACGAAATTGGGTGGGTGGAGGGTCAAATCCGCGGAAACCAAAGGCTGCTGATACCATATGATGAGGTCTAAGACCCCGTGTGTGGCCCGATCTTGCGGTTGACCCGAAATCCAAGGAGGGAGAGAGGGAGAGCGCGAAGAACACGATGAACACGAAGAACGCGAGGAACTCACGCACGCACACCAACCCGATACAATCGATACTTACCCCCGTGGCTCGATGGACCACGCCAATAGAATCAACCCGGGAGAGACGCGCGGTAGAATCCCGGAGTGAGAGATCGGTGAGGGAGATGAATCTAGGAGGGGAGAGAGAATGGGTAGCACTAGAATCTCACACTCACAAATCCAATCATCCAACAAGGGTAGCCTTGATACAAAGGGGATGAAACCCTAGGGAGACAAAGCTCAAATCCATGTCTAAGCCTAAATCTTGTCTAAAGAGGTAAGGGGGGTGCCTTGGGTCTATATATAGGCATACAAGGCCGACAAGGGCTGAACAGTACGCGAATGGATAAGTTAAGGAAGTTTGGTGGGTCATTCCCGTCGGATCCGGTTTGGGGTCCGGTCTGACCGGGCTCGTGACCGGGCTGTCCCGGTCAAGGGTCCCGGTCCGACCGGCCTGTGACCGGCTGTCCGGTCGAGGTCCGGTCGACCGGTCGGAAACCGGAAACTGCGAGGTTTCCGGTCTTCGCCCGGTACGAGGGAGCTGCGCCCGGCTGGGCGCCCGGCTGACCGGGCTCGGGACCGGACGGCCCGTTGCTAGGGTCCGGTCTCGACCGGGTCCTGGACCGGCCAGGCCGGGCCTCTTCCTCCCGCCTCTTCTTCCTCTTCCTTCTTCTCTTCTTTCCTTCTTCTTCTCCTCTTCCTTGCACCATGGGAGTTCCTTCTCTCTTGGTCCTTGTCGATGTCGGCACCTATAGACACAATGATGATAGGCATGAGGTAGCATACCATTCACGTTGGTGTTGAGGTCGACCATAGAGAGGAAAGGGTTCACCTTGACATATATAGCGGGGGTTTGTGTTGTTGGTCCACTTGTGGGACTCCTTGGCCATGGTGTAGCGTCGACGATAGGCGGAGCTGCACTTGACGGTCTTGAGGTGGAGGTGTCCGAAGGCCACCCCGCATCAATATGCTAACTGCCTAGTTAGCCTAGATTTAACGCTAACATATTCTTAACACCCACCTTGGACAAACGATGTCTTTCAATTTTTTAACGTCTTGAAGTTTTCCATAATGTTTTGAGTGTTGGAATGTCTTGATAGTCCTTAATCTTGAAAACTTGATGTTGTAAATATATGTCCTCCAAAATCCTATGAAAAATATAAGGAGAATATAGGAATCCGGTATACCGTTTGTATAATAATTGTATCATTTAAACCTCTGTGAGAAATCCGTTGGAGAAATCATAAGGAAAGATTACAATACTCCCTCCGATTCATATTACTTGATGTTAATATAGATGTATCTAGACACATTTTAGTTGTAGATACATCCATTTTAGCATCAAATAATATGGGTCGGAGGGAGTATATTATTATCGGATGATAAATACTAAGTTCAGTCCTAGGAGATTTCTCCCCCTGAGCTTTGTAAATTTCTAAGTCGTTTCATACCAATGTCATGAATGCACTTTTGAAATGGAACTGTTGGTAAAGACTTAGTGAACAAATCTACAAGATTGTCACAAGATTTTGTTTGCAAAATATTAATTTCTTCATTTTTCTGTAATTCATGAGGAAAGAATAGTTTTGGAGCAATATGTTTTGTGATATTATTTTTAATATATCCCATACGCATTTGAGCAACACATGCAATATTATCTTCATAGACAATAGTTGGTGATTCTAATGAACCTATGCCGCATGAGGTCTGGATGTGATTAACCACTCTGCGAAGCCATACACACTCACGTGAAGCTTCATATAATGCAATTATTTCAGAGTGCTTAGTGGAAGTTGCTACTAGAGTCTGTTAGTTGACTTCCATGAGATAGCAGTTCCACCGTATAAAAATACAAATCCAGTTTGTGATCTAGCATTATGGGGATAGCCAGTCAAAGTCATGTCTTGATTTTTCTGATAGAATAAACCAAGATCTTTAGTACCTTGTAAGTACCTGAAGATACTTTTCACTCTAGCCCAATGGCGTTTTGTTGGAGCTGCACTGTGTCTAGCAAGTAAATTTACTGCGAAGGCAATATCTGGCCTAGTACAATTAGCAAGGTACATTAGTGCTCCTATCGCACTAAGGTATGGAAACTCAGGTCCCAATACATGATGCGGGCTGAGCCCGTGTGGGTTGCCCGATCTCACGAATTGACCGAAGTGAGTGTGATTGCGGAGGGGGATTCATGGGGAAGTGGATGAACGCGAAGAACACGATACAAACACACACACACAACACAAATCGGTTATCCTCGTTGGTCCGAACCACCAACTCGATAGATGTTGCGAGAAAAGACCTTCCGGTAGAAGTCCCGCAAAGAGATCGACGAATCGAACCCGAGAGATCTAGAAGGGTGAAAAGACCGGAAGGTTGATAGAAGTGCAAGCAAAAGACCAAACGGTAGAAGTGCAAGCAAAAGACCAACAATCGGTAGAAGTCACCAAAGAGATCACAAGGAGTCGATACAGAGGTACAATAGATGGATCATCTAAGGTGGGGGTTTCCCAAATCCACAAAGGGATAATAGAGGCATAAGCCAATTCATCTAAACATCATATCTCCCTCATGAAGGTGGGGGTAGGTTCCTATTTATAGGTAAGGGGCCGAAGGGGTAAGTTACAAGCCAAAGGGGGCTGAGATCTGGCTGAGGTTCGATGGGGCGGAAGTTCCAGCCCCTGGGGGCGGAAGTTCCGGCCGGGCGGAAGTTCCGGCCATCAGGGGCGGAAGTTACGGCCGCAGCTCTTCTGTGTGAGCGCCTTTGGTCTTGACAACATCTGGGCGGAAGTTCCGGCGAGGTTGGGCGGAAGTTCCGGCCTGGAGAGTCCAGCGCTTCTTCCTCCATGTCTTCCATGCTTCCGTGACATCGGCCTTGCGTCCTCGGGTCTCCATGGCATCCTCTCTTCCCTCCGTATAGTCGTCGAGTTCCTATCATCAAGGTATGATGGAGAATGAAGTAGTATATCGTTCCACATAGGCGATTGTAGGCACGCATAAAGGAGAAGATTCACCTTTGCGTGTCGTCTTGGCGATGAAGCATATGATGCGGTGAAGACCGAAGGTCAGGCTGCATCATCTCCCCCCACTTGAAAAAGAGTCGTCCTCGACGATAAATCTTCATGAACGTGTAGAGGAGGTAGATGACACCAACGCTTGAATGTCGCTTCACTTGTTAAGAGCCCTATCAATAGCACAAGAAAAGCCAAGCAACACTCAAAGCATAGCCAATGTTCCACGGGTTTAGGAAGATAGCGCAAGTAGAAGTAGGTCACCTTAGCAAGATGTCGGTGTGCTCTCAATGAGAGATCTTGTGTAGTAGATGTATTGACGCTCATCCATATGTCACGTGTACCTTCACACAACAAAGACCAAGCAAAGTATATGTGTGCGTGATAGAGGAGCATATCATCAACGACATGTCCATTCATGTTCACAACACGGTTAGCACAACACAAATTTATCAAGAATAATGCATGTGCAAGGTCAATGTGTAAGAACTCCATATGAACATCTTCCAAATGTGGGAACACAAAAACTCCAAATTGTGAGACGACCATGGTGTCCATCTCATGTAGAAACTCATGTGCATTATTGCACTCAAGGCATCGGAAAAAGAAATTGTTCAACATCCTTGAAGCAATAAGTGGAGAGTTTGGCAAAAACACATACGTAAGAGTGTCCAAAATATCATCAACATGTGTGCACACAAACCATTGGAAAGAGAAATTGGTCCTCATATTTGGTGCAACACACAACATATCATCCAAAAAGTTCACCAAGTAGAAATTTGCACAACCGTGTGTTCCACCAAACCAAATGAAAGAGGAATTGGTCAACTTGTTTGAGGAAACACCAACGGTAAGAATCACATCATCATGCTTGCAAAAGAACCAAGAGAAAGAGAAATTGTTCGGCATGTTCAATGCAAAGCATGGGAAAGGTATTAGAGCCGGGTTCGATCTTGAACTCACTTGTATTATGCTCTCAAGAGCTCTCTTTGTCAACTCGTGCTCAATCGAGGTTGACATTGGCATTCTTGTACCTACACACACAATAGGCAAAGCAAAGAAGATGTGTGCATGGTATATGAACACATCATCCATCATGATGGTCCATTTCTTTTGCACATCACCATTAGAGTTAAGCAAAACATCATAATAGATATGGTGAATATGCGGGGTAAACACATGAACATGCTCATCATGGATATAGGCAAAGTCTCCAAAATTTGAGAGAGCTATGGGGGCAATCTCATTTACAAGCATATTAACGTCATTGCAAACCAAGCATTGGAAAGAGCAAGTATTCAACATTTTGGTTGCATTAATGGGAGAGTATTGCAAGCATCTAGCACAAAACATGTTCAACATTTTATCATTGTTGTCGACAGCCCTATGGATAGAGAAATTGTTCATCAAGGGTGTCACAACACAAGCATTAGCATCATCATATTCATTGCAAGCAATACATGGTAAAGAGCAATTGTTCGACATATTGCAAGCAATAGGAGAGAAAGTGAAACTCTCACGGCATGGCATGATCATATTGTCACAAGCAAGTAATTCCACATGATCAACAATGTTATCAAGCAAAGCATCACATGGAGGAATGAACGAAGCATATGACATAGCAATTGTATCATCATCATCATGCATGAACTCACAAATCATCATGTCCACTAGTGGGATCATGGCATCATCAACACCCATATATGTACCTTTGTAGTCCGACTCATTTGAGGTAGGTGTTGTGGAAGTAGTAGGAGCCATGTGGTCGACATCTTTGACTTCTTGTAAGCATGGTGTGATATCATCATCTTCATGCACCATGTACATCTTCTCCATGATCGGGAACTCGTCCTCCATGGAACCTATTGCAACATGAGGAAACACACTAGAGGTAGAGGTTAAGTTGTTAGAATGTGAAATGGCCTTTATGGACCTATCAGCTACATCTCTAAACTCACTCGGTGTATCACTCATGTCCTCCAAATGGAAGCACTCAAACTCACATATGGGGTGGGAGTCACTCAACTCACTATCACTCTCACTCAAGTGGGCTAAGTGGCTCTCATGCTCACATGGGATTGGTACCATCTCATCATTCAAGCATATGGGAGTAGGCTCGATTTTCTCATCTCCATGCGCCTCCATTGGTGAAGGGATCATCCCATGCTCACCATTCTCAACTCCATGCGCCTCCTTGGTTGAAGGGAAAATCCCATGCTCAACCTTCTCAACTCCATCGCCTCCCATGTTGACACCATTTGATGGCGCTATGGTGTTGTTGAGAGCTAGGCTCGAATCAACGTCACTCTTGACTTGGCCTTCTCGTGCTCCATCTTGAAGTGTGGTCTTCATAGTCGTCATCTTGTCCATTTCCGTGCACCATTCTTTGAACACGATGGTATCTTGAAGTGTCTTGTTGGCGAATTGGGCATCCAATTGGGCGAAGTAGAGCTTTTGGGCTTGTTGTGTGTTGCACTCCCATGTCATGTGTTTTTTGGATGTGCACACATCACAATGAAGATTGGTGCATTCCCAAAGATGATTACCGTCTTGTGTGCAACGAAAGCATTGGGACCTACGTGGTCTTGGAGGACGAACCATTGTCATGTTGGCATAAAGATGGGTAGATCATCCTTCATCTTGAAGTGTAGACTCCATGGTCTTAATCTTGGGGCTTGAGCTTCTTGTAGGCGCCCTTGTGGTGGTGGCCGTAGGAGAGGGAAGCACCATGAGATGTGGTTCCTCTTTCTTTGTACTTGGCACCATCTTGCTTGTTGGTGTAGCGCCTTGTCTCGCTCCATTGGAGATCTTCTCATGTGTAGGCGGTCTTGGAGATGCCATTGTGGTGGTGGCGCTAGGCTTTGTAGACACCATATGGTTGGTGTTGTTGATCTTTGTAGACTTGGCCGCTTCATGTCGAGGCTCTCGTCTTCTTGCATCATCACCATGTCTTGGGGGGTGTCATCGAAGATCCTTGGGATTGGTTCGTCGATGGCGAACATGAGGTGACTTGTGTCGGCGATGATCATGTGATGACGCATGTCGATGGTGGTCATGAGGTGGTGATGGTCGACGACGATCATGAGGTGACGTGTGTCGATGACGATCCTCGGCATGCCTAGATGATGGTTCATGTAGCTTGGCACTTTGATTGTGGCGCCTTCTTGAGCTCGGAGGAGAGTGTCGATGGCGATCATGGGGTGAATTGTGTCGGCGACGGTCATGTGGTGATGCATGTCGATGGTGGTCATGAGGTGGTGATGGTCGACGACGATCATGAGGCGACGTGTGTTGATGACGATCCTCGGCATGCATAGATGATGGTTCATGCGGCTTGGCACTTTGCTTGTGGCGCCTTCTTGAGCTTGGAGTAGAGTGTCGATGGCGATCATGGTGGTGGCGCTCTTGGTGTTCCATATGATGAGCTCGATGTGGATGATCATGTGCATAAGCACTCTCATGGTTGCACCGTCTTGAAGGTCCTCTATCTTCATATGTAGTTCCATTGGCCAAGATGGGGAACTTGTAAGCACCGGTCTTGTTCAAGGTGGGGTCGAAGCTAGGCTCCACCATGATGTCGATGTCATGCTCGAGGTAGTGCTCGGTGCGGTGCTCCATCATGGTGTCGTAGTCGTAGTCGAGGTAGTGCTCGGTGCGGTGCTCCATTATGGTGTCGTACTCATAGTCGAGGTAGTGCTCCACCATGTCGTCGTAGTTGTAGTCGTGGTCGAGGTGGTGCTCCACCATGTCGTCGATGTTGTAGTCGAGCTCGGAGTGGTGGTCCACCATGTTGTCCATGCTTGGCGAGTCATGGTCGGTGTAGAGATGCTCGATGTCGGTCATGTCGCCAATTCTTGCGGAGCCATAGTCGGTGTCAGGCTCCACATGGTCCTCCATATCCGCGGTGCTTGCGGAGCTATCACCCTCATCGTACTCCATGTCGTCCTCCGTAGGTTCATCCTCACTATCCATGTTAGTCTCTAGGATTGGTGTATATGTGGTGGAAAGAAAACTACCAAAAGGTCAAAACTAGCAAAAAAAATCGAGAAAATGGTTCAAGTTAGAGAATAATCGATATGTACTCACACACACACTCAAAGCACACGCAAAAGGCTAAGAACTCTATATGGTGGTAGGTGAGGAAGTGGATAGCAAACGAAAAGAACCAAAGAAAATGTCTATTGTCAAATGTGGGTAAGATCCAAAGTCAAATGTCAAAAGCGGTGATCTATGTCAAGGAAACACGGAAACACACACAAGGAAGAACAATGGGGTTAGCGCGACCAAGGAAGTGAGCAAGTAACAAAGATGGTCCTAACGAAGAATAAGCTCGGTGTAGCGCCAACAGAAGAGAGACCGTAGCTCGGTTGCATATGAGAGAAGCAACAAGATTTGCACAAATGCCACTCTTATCTTTTCTCTCTTAGTGCTTACAAGCTTTGCACTCTTTTGTATCGGTGGACACACACTCTTTTTCTATTTCTTTTTCTCTTTTTTTTTTTACTTTTTTTTCTATGCTTAGAAGCTTTCTTTTATTCTATGTCACACTTTTTCTTCTTTTGTGTATCTTTCTCACCGAGCTTGCTTCGGAGCTTTGCTCAACACAACGCACACACACACCCTCACACGGTCGTGACACTTGTGCAATGCTTCGCAACACTCGGAAAGCCACTCTCAATGGGATAGGTACACAAAGAAAGAAACGGGGCTACAAGGGGTGGGGCAAGTTATACCTACTGATGTTACGCGGTGTTAAGCACACGAACTTGCGATTATCGAGGTGGTGTCGATGATGATGTCGAAGTTGCGCCGGAATCCGGGGTGCCAAAGGTGTCGTCGCGGTGTTGGTGTAGGCGCGGAAGCGGATTAGACAACTGATACGTCCCAAACGTATCTATAATTTCTTATGTTCCATGCTAGTTTTATGATAATACTCACATGTTTTATACACACTTTACATCATTATTATGCATTTTTCGGCACTAACCTATTAACGAGATGCCGAAGTGCCAGTTCCTGTTTTGTGCTGTTTTTGGTTTCAGAAATCCTACACAGGAAATATTCTCGGAATTGGACGAAACGAACGCCCAGGGTCTTATTTTTCCACGGAGCTTCCAGAAGACCGAAGAGGATACGAAGTGGGGCCACGAGGTGGCGACACCACAAGGCGGCGCGGCCAAGGAGGGGCCCGCGCCGCCCTATGGTGTGGGCCTCTCGCGCGCCACCCGACTCTGCCCTTCCGCGTACATATACTCTCCATCGCGAAAACCCTATTACCGAGAGCCACGATACGGAAAAAGTTCCAGAGACGCCGCCGCCGCCAATCCCATCTCGGGGGATTCAGGAGATCGCCTCCGGCACCCTGCCGGAGAGGGGAATCATCTCCCGGAGGACTCTTCATCACCATGATCGCCTCCGGACTGATGTGTGAGTAGTTCACCCTTGGACTATGGGTCCATATCAGTAGCTAGATGGTTGTCTTCTCCTCATTGTGCTATCATGTTAGATCTTGTGAGCTGCCTATCATGATCAAGATCATCTATTTGTAATGCTAAATGTTGTGTTTGTTGGGATCCGATGAATATGGAATACAATGTCAAGTTGATTATTGATCTATCATATATGTGTTGTTTATGTTCTTGCATGCTCTCCGTTGCTAGTAGAGGCTCTGGCCAAGTTGATACTTGTGACTCCAAGAGGGAGTATTTATGCTCGATAGTGGGTTCATGCCTCCATTGAATGCGGGACAGTGACATAAAGTTATAAGGTTGTGGATGTCTTGTTGCCACTAGGGATAAAACATCAATGCTTTGTCTAAGGATATTTGTGTTGATTACATTACGCACCATACTTAATGCAATTGTCTGTTGCTTGCAACTTAATACTGGAAGGGGTGCGGATGCTAACCCGAAGGTGGACTTTTTAGGCATAGATGCATGCTGGATAGCTGTTTATATACTTTGTCGTAATGCCCTGATTAAATCTCATATTAGTCATCGTGATATGTATGTGCATTGTTATGCCCTCTCTATTTGTCAATTGCCCAACTATAATTTGTTCACCCAACATGCTATTTCTTATCGGAGAGACACCACTAGTGAACTGTGGACCCCGGTCCATTCTTTTACATCTGAAATACAACCTACTGCAAACTCTGTTCTCTGTTGTTCTTCACAAACAAACATCATTCTCCACACCATACGTTTAATCCTTTGGTTTATACAAGCCGGTGAGATTGACAACCTCACTGTTAAGTTGGGGCAAAGTATTTTGATTGTGTTGTGCAGGTTCCACGTTGGCGCCGGAATCCCTGGTGTTGCGCCGCACTACACTCCTCCGCCAACAACCTTCACGTGGCCTTCATCTCCTACTGGTTCGATAACCTTGGTTTCTTACTGAGGGAAAACTTGCTGTTGTACGCATCACACCTTCCTCTTGGGGTTCCCAACAGACGTGTGTCTCACGCGCCATCAAGCAATTTTTCTGGCGCCGTTGCCGGGGACCTGAAGAAAAGTTACACCACAAAGATTTCTAACTCCCACGTCAACTGCACGCGAGCAATTTTTCTGGCGCCGTTGCCGGGGAGATCAAGACACGCTGCAAGGGGAGTCTCTCACATCCAATCTCTTTACTTTGTTTTTGTATTGCTTTAATTTACTTTATTTACTGCTTTGTTTGCTTTCTCTATATCAAAAATATAAAAAAATTAGTTACTTGCTTTACTTTATTTACTGTCTTGTTTGCGTTCTTTATATTGAAAACACAAAAAAATTAGTTACTTGCATTTACTTTATTTAGTTTGCTTTATTTACTACTGCTAAAATGGGTACTCCTGAGAATACTAAGTTGTGTGATTTCACTAGCACAAATAATACTTATTTCATATGCACACCTATTGCTCCACCTGCTACTACAACAGAATTCTATGAAATTAAACCTGCTTTACTAAATCTTGTTATGAGAGAGCAATTTTCTGGTGTTAGTTCTGATGATGCTGCTGCCCATCTTAATAATTTTATTGAACTTTGTGAAATGCAAAAGTATAAGGATGTATATGGAGACATTATAAAACTGAAATTGTTTCCTTTCTCCTTAAGAGGAATAGCTAAAGATTGGTTGCTATCTTTGCCTAAGAATAGTATTGATTCATGGACTAAATATAAGGATGCTTTCATTGGTAGATATTATCCTCCCGCTAAAATTATATCTTTGAGAAGTAGCATAATGAATTTTAAGCAATTGGATAGTGAACATGTTGCCCAAGCATGGGAAAGAATGAAATCTTTGGTAAAGAATTGCCCTACCCATGGACTAACTACTTGGATGATCATCCAAACCTTCTATGCAGGATTGAATTTTTCTTCGCAGAACCTATTGGATTCAGCTGCTGGAGGTACTTTTATGTCCATTACTTTGGGGGCGGCACCAAAGCTTCTTGATGATATGATGATAAATTACTCTGAATGGCACAGTGAAAGGACTCCACAATGTAAGAAGGTAAATTTTGTTGAAGAAACTCCTCCTTGAGTGATAAGATCGATGTTATTATGTCTATGCTTGTGAATGGTAGATCTAATGTTGATCCTAATAATGTTCCTTTAGCTTCATTGGTTGCTCAAGAAGAGCATGTTGATGTGAACTTCATTAAAAATAATAATTTCAACAACAATGCTTATAGGAATAATTCTGGTAACAACTATAGGCCATATCCTTCTAATAATAGTAATGGTTATGGTAATTCTTATGGTAATTCTTACAACAATAATAGGAGTGTACCCCCTGGTCTTGAAGCCATGCTTAAAGAATTTATTAGTACACAAACTGCTTTTAACAAATCCGTTGAGGAAAAGCTTGGTAAAATTGATATTCTTGCTTCTAAGGTTGATAGTCTTGCCGCTGATGTTGATCTTTTGAAATTGAAAGTTATGCCTAAAGAAGATAGAGATATTAAGTCATTTGCTACAGCAAACGCCATCCAAGTTCGAATTAATGAAAATATTAGATTGAAGGCTGAATTGCATGCTAGGTGGGAAAGAGAAGAAAAACTAGCTAAAGAGAATAATGTAGCTAAAGTTTGGACTATTACCACCACTAGTAATGTTGATGCTTCACATGTTGCTAAACCTCCTACTATCAATAGTAAAGTAATTGGTGTTGGCAATGTTTCTACTCCTAGTGCAAAGCGTGCAAAATTGCTCGAAACTCGCTGAAACCGCTAAAGCTACTTGAAACTGTTTGTGATAAAACTGCTGAAATTTTTCAAAATATTGGGGACAATGATCCCATTGCTGTAGATCATAATGGTTTAGATTTTTATGATTGTCATATCTCTGAAGTTCTTAAGTTCTTACAAAAACTTGCTAGAAGTCCTAATGCTAGTGCTATAAATTTGGCCTTTACAGAACATATTACAAATGCTCTTATTAAGCTAGAGAAGATAAATTAAAACTCGAAACTTCTATTCCTAGGAAGTTGGAAGATGGTTGGGAGCCCATCATTAAGATGAGGGTCAATGATTTTGATTGTAATGCTTTATGCGATCTTGGTGCAAGTATTTCTGTTATACCTAAGAAACTCTATGATATGCTTGACTTGCCACCATTGAAAAATTGTTATTTGGAAGTTAATCTCGCTGATAATTCTATAAAGAAACCTTTGGGGAGGATTGATAATGTCCGCATTACGGTTAACAATAACCTTGTCCCCGTTGATTTTGTTGTCTTGGATATTGAATGCAATGCATCTTGCCCCATTATTTTGGGAAGACATTTACTTCGAACTGTTGGTGCTATTATTGATATGAAGGAAGGGAATATTAAGTATCAATTTCCTCTCAAGAAAGGTATGGAACACTTCCCTAGAAAGAGAATGAAGTTACCTTTTGATTCTATTATTAGAGCAAATTATGATGTTGATGCTTCATCTCTCGATAATACTTGATTCACACTTTCTGCGCCTAGCTGAAAGGCGTTAAAGAAAAGCGCTTATGGGAGACAACCCATTATTTTACTTCTGCACTTTTGTTTTATATTTGAGTCTTGGAAGTTGTTACTACTGTAGCAACCTCTCCTTATCTTTATTTTATTGCATTGTTGTGTGATGTCTACTCACGCTTCTTTTCCTGTAGACAGTGTTGGGCCTCCAAGAGCAGAGGTTTGTAGAACAGCAGCAAGTTTTCCCTTAAGTGGATCACCCAAGGTTTATCGAACTCAGGGAGGAAGAGGTCAAAGATATCCCTCTCAAGCAACCCTGCAATCACGATACAAGAAGTCTCTTGTGTCCCCAACACACCTAATACACTTTTCAGATGTATAGGTGCACTAGTTCGGCGAAGAGATAGTGAAATACAAGTGGTATGAATGAATATGAGCAGTAGTAACGGCACCGAGAAAATAGCTTGCTGGCGTGCGGTTGATGGTAGTAATATTGCAGGAAGTAAAGATGCGGTAAAACGATAAATAAGCGATGATTGCGGTATTTGGAAACAAGGCCTAGGGATCATACTTTCACTAGTGGACACTCTCAACATTGATCACATAATAAAACCACTCTACACTCTCTTGTTGGATGATGAACACCATTAATTGTGTAGGGCTACAAGAGCACCTCAATGCCGGAGTTAACAAGCTCCACAACATTCAATGTTCATATTTAAATAACTTTAGAGTGCATGATAGACCATTGCAATTATACCGAGTACTAACATAGCATGCACACTATCACCGACAGACTATGAAAGGAGGAATAGATCACATCAATACTATCATAGTAATAGTTAACTCCATAATCTACAAGAGATTACAATCATAAACTACGCCAAGTACTACATGATGCACACACTTGTCACCATTACATCATGGAGGAGGAATAGACTACTTTAATAACATCACTAGAGTAGCACATAGATTAATAGTGATATAAAGCACATTGCAATCATAAAGGAATATAAATAAGCACTTCACTATGCTATTCGAATTACTCTTTGGCAAGATAACGAACACTAATTCATCATGTAGGCAAACCTTAAAGATGTATTACCAAGTACTAATAAACACCCCACGCTGTCACTGTGAGCATTCATAGGAGGTACTAACACACCACAATTTCATAGAGACATCCGACTCAAATCATAACTCAGTGAATAAGTATTCTGTGAAATATAGCCTAAGAGACCCACACGGTGCACACACTGTCACCTTTACACACGTGAGACAAGGAGTCTCCGGAGATCACATAAGTAAAATCCAGTTGAATAGCATAACGACATCTAGATTACAAAGCTCATCATATGGATCTCAATCATGTAAGGCAGCTCATGAGATCATTGTATTGAAGTACATAGGAGAGAGAGATGAACCACATAGCTACCGGTACAGCCCTTAGCCTCGATGGAGAACTACTCCCTCCTCATGGGAGACAGCAGCGGTGATGGAGATGGCGGTGGTGTCGATGGAGATGCCTTCCGGGGGCACTTCCCTGTCCCGGGGCGTGCCGGAACAGAGACTTCTGTCCCCCAGATCTTGGCTTCGCGATGGCGGCGGCTCTGGAAGGTTTCTCGTACCGTGGCTTTTCCGTCTCGAAGATTTAGGTCAGGGGGCTTCTTATAGGCGAAGAGGCGGAGTCGGAGGGGTTACGGAGCCGCCACACAATAGGGGGGCGCGCCCCCCTTGGGCCGCGCCGGCCACCTGTGTGGGGCCCACCTGGCTCTCCTCTGGCCCCTCTCCGGTATTCTGGAACTTCGTGGAATTATAAGATGCTGGGCGTTGATTTCGTCCAATTCCGAGAATATTTCCTTACTAGGATTTCTGAAACCAAAAACAGCAGAAAACAGGAACTGACACTTCGGCATCTCGTTAGTAGGTTAGTTCCGGAAAATGCATAATAATGACATAAAGTGTGTATAAAACATGTGAGTATCATCATAAAAGTAGCATGGAACATAAGAAATTATAGATACGTTTGGGACGTATCAAGCATCCCCAAGCTTAGTTCCTACTCGCCCTCGAGTAGGTAAACGATAACAAAGATAATTTCTTAAGTGACATGCTATCATAATCTTGATCAATACTATTGTAAAGCATATGAGATGAATGCAGCGATTCAAAGCAATGGTAAAGACAATGAGTAAACAAATGAACCATATAGCAAAGACTTTTCATGAATAATACTTTCAAGACAAGCATCAATAAGACTTGCATAAGAGTTAACTCATAAAGCAATAGATTCAAAGTAAAGGGCATTGAAGCAACACAAAGGATGATTAAGTTTCAGCAATTGCTTTCAACTTGTAACATGTATATCTCATGGATAGTTGTCAACATAAAGCAATATAACAAGTGCAATAGGTAAACATGTAAGAATCAATGCACAGTTAACACAAGTGTTTGCTTCTAAGATAGAGAGAAGTAGGTAAACTGACTCGACAATAAAGTAGAAGATTGGCCCTTCGCAGAGGGAAGCATGGATTACTATTTTTGGTCTAGAGCTTTTCATTTTGAAAACATAGAAACAATTTTGTCAACGGTAGTAATAAATCATATGTGTTATGTATAAGATATCCTATAAGTTGCAAGCCTCATGCATAGTATACCAATAGTGCTCGCACCTTGTCCTAATTAGCTTGGATTAACATGGATTATCATTGCATAGCATATGTTTCAACCAAGTGTCACAAAGGGGTACCTCTATGCCGCCTGTACAAAGGTCTAAGGAGAAAGTTCGCATTGGATTTCTCGCTTTTGATTATTCTCAACTTAGACATCCATACCGGGACAACATAGACAACGGATAATGGAATCCTCTTTAATGCATAAGCGTTCATCAACGAGATAATATTCTCATAAGAGATTGAGGATTGATGTCCAAGCCGAAACTTCCACCATGATTCATGGCTTTAGTTAGCGGCCCAATGTTCTTCTCTAACAATATGCATACTCAAACCGTTTGATCATGATAAATCACCCTTACTTCAGACAAGACGAACATGCATAGCAATTCACATGATATTCAACAAAGGTAAAAGCTGATGGCGTCCCCAGAAACATGGTTACCGCTCAACAAGCAACTTATTAAGATATAAGATACATAAGTACATATTCTTCACCACAATAGTTTTTAAGGCTATTTTCCCATGAGCTATATATTGCAAAGACAAAGGATAGAATTTTTAAAGGTAGCACTCAAGTAATTTACTTTGGAATGGCAGAGAAATACCATGTAGTAGGTAGGTATGGTGGACACAAATGGCATGGTTTTTGGCTCAAGGATTTGGATGCACGAGAAGAATTCCTCTCAATACAAGGCTAGGCTAGCAAGGTTGTTTGAAGCAAACTCAAGTATAAAACGGTGCAGCAAGACTCACATATGAACATATTGTAAGTATTATAAGACTTTACATCGTCTCCTTGTTGTTCAAACACCTTAACCGGAAAATATCTAGACTCTAGAGACCAATCATGCAAACCAAATTTTAACAAGCTCTATGTAGTTCTTCATTAATAGGTGCAAAGTACATGATGCAAGAGCTTAAACATGATCTATATGAGCACAACAATTGCCAAGTATCAAATTATTCAAGACATTATACCATTTACCACATGAAGCATTTTCTGTTTCCAACCATATAACAATGAACGAAGCAGTTTCAACCTTCGCCATGAACATTAAAAGTAAAGCTAAGAACACATGTGTTCATATGCAACAGCGGAGCGTGTCTCTCTCCCACACAAGCATGAATTTATTCAGAGAATGAAGGTAACAAAACGAAAATAGAAGCACACATACGCTCCAAGTAAAGCACATAAGATGTGATGTAATAAAAATATAGTTTCACTAGAGGTGACCTGATAAGTTGTCGATGAAGAAGGGGATCCTTGGGCATCCCCAAGCTTAGATGCTTGAGTCTTCTTGAAATATGCAGGGATGAACCACGGGGGCATCCCCAAGCTTAGACTTTTCACTCTTCTTGATCATATTGTATCATCCTCCTCTCTTGACCCTTGAAAACTTTCTCCACACCAAACTCAAAACAAACTCATTAGAGGGTTAGTGCATAATCAAAAATTCACATATTCAGAGGTGACACAATCATTCTTAACACTTCTGGACATTGCACAAAGCTACTGAAAGTTAATGGAACAAAGAAATCCATCAAACATAGCAAAAGAGGCAATGCGAAATAAAAGGCAGAATCTGTCAAAACAGAACAGTCCGTAAAGACGAATTTTTTAGAGGCACCAGACTTGATCAGATGAAAATGCTGAAATTGAATGAAAGTTGCGTACATATCTGAGGACCACGCACGTAAATTGGAAGATTTTTCTGAGTTACCTACAGAGAATCATACCCAAATTCGTGACAGCAAGAAATCTGTTTCTGCGCAGTAATCCAAATCTAGTATGAACCTTACTATCAAAGACTTTACTCGGCACAACAATGCAATAAAATAAAGATAAGGAGAGGTTGCTACAGTAGTAACAACTTCCAATACTCAAATATAAAACAAAATTTCTGTAGTAAAATAAACACATGGGTTATCTCCCAAGAAGTGTTTTCTTTATAGCCATTAAGATGGGCTCAGCAGTTTTAATGATGCACTCCCAAGAAATAAGAGTTGAAGCAAAAGAGAGCATCAAGAAGCAAATTCAAAACAAATTTAAGCCTAACCCACTTCCTATGAAAAGGAATCTTGTAAATAAACAAGTCATGTAGGCATAATGCAACAAGCATAGGAAAACTAGACAAGCGCAACTTCAAGATTTTCAGCATATAGAGAGGTGTTTTAGTAACATGAAAGCTTCTACAACCATATTTTCCTCTCTCATAATAATATCCAGTAGCATCATGAGCAAACTCAACAATATAACTATCAAATGAAACATTCTTATCATGAGTCTCATGCATAAAATTATTACTCTCCACATAAGCATAATTGATGCAGCCCCGCCTATCGTCGATGCTACACCATGGCCAAGGAGTCCCCCAAGTGGACCAACAACACAAACCCCCGCCATATATGTCAAGGTGAACCCTTTCCTCTCTATGGTCGACCTCAACACCAACGTGAATGGTATGCTACCTCATGCCTATCATCATTGTGTCTATAGGTGCCGACATCGACAAGGACCAAGAGAGAAGGAACTCCCATGGTGCAAGGAAGAGGAGAAGAAGAAGGAAAGAAGAGAAGAAGGAAGAGGAAGAAGAGGCGGGAGGAAGAGGCCCAGCCTGGCCGGTCCAGGACCCGGTCGGACCGGACCCACAACCGGGCCGTCCGGTCCCAGGCCCGGTCAACCGCGCGCCCAACCGGGCGCGGCTCCCTCGTGCCGGGCGAAGACCGGAAACCTCGCGGTTTCCGGTTTCCGACCGGTCGACCGGACTCCCGACCGGACAGCCCGGTCCACGAGCCCGGTCGAGACCGGACCCTTGACCGGACAGCCCGGTCACAGGCCCGGTCAGACCGGACCCAAACCGGATCTGACGGGAATGACCCACCAAACTGCCTTAACTTATCCATTCGCGTACCTGTTCGCCCTTGCTGGCCTTGTATGCCTATATATAGACCCAAGGCACCCCCCTTACCTCTTTAGACAAGATTTAGGCTTAGACATGGATTTGAGCTTTGTCTCCCTAGGGTTTCATCCCCTTTGTATCAAGGCTACCCTTGTTGGATGATTGGATTTGTGAGTGTGAGATTCTAGTGCTACCCACTCTCTCTCCCACTCCTAGATTCATCTCCCTCACCGATCTCTCACTCCGGGATTCTACCGAGCGTCTCTCCCGGGTTGATTCTATTGGCGTGGTCCATCGAGCCACGGGGGTAAGTATCGATTGTATCGGGTTGGTGTGCGTGCGTGAGTTCTTCGTGTTCATCGTGTTCATCGTGTTCTTCGCGCTCTCCCTCACTCCCTCCTTGGATTTCGGGTCAACCGCAAGATCGGGCCACACACGGGGTCTTAGACCTCATCATATGGTATCGGCGGCCTTTGGTTTCCGCGGATTTGACCCCCCACCCATCCAATTTCGTCTCTAAAAATTTTCCCCAAAAATCCCCAAAAATAGCCCTAATTTGCCTCTTGACCGATCTGCGATTTGGTTGCGTTTTGAGTGGTTTTGGTCCGTGGATTTGGAGTTGTTGTGCTTGATCTACTATTTCCCCAGCTTTGAGCCTCCAATTCCATCGTTTCCCTTCGATTTGGTCGATTTGGCTTGGTTTTCGTGAAGAACAGGGAGAGAAAGCTCATCCCGCGAAATCCGGTTGAGCAGCCGGTCAACCGGGCTACCGACCGGCCGGGCCAGTCCAGACTCCGGTCAACCGGCCGGACAACCGGACGAGCCGGTCCACAACCCGGTCCAACCGGGCCAACAACCGGGCGACGCATCTTCGCGCCCCCTTCGACCTCGACATCCGGCGATCTCCACCACCACCACCACCACCACCACCATCGCAGGTATAACTTGCAGCTGTCACCTTGTAACCCCTCTTCCTTTTGCGATCTATCCCATCGAGCATTGCTTGTCTAGTGTTGCGAGACATTGCACGTGGCCCCGCATGGTGAGGTGTGTGTGTCGTGTTGAGTAAGGCATCCAAGCAAACACTCGTGTGGCAAGATAGCAAGAGCGAGGCTAACGCTAACATAGTGCGTGAAAAAGCCCCAAAAACACAAAAAGAGTGCGAGTAGCACCATACATCCATACATCCATACGCCCATACATACAAAAGTGTCCAAGTGCCACCAAAGATACAACGAGTGCAAGTGCCACCATATACAAAAGAGAAAAGGCTTTTAAGCAAAGAGAGATACGAGAAGAGAGGCCGCGTGTGAATCTAGTTGTCTCTTCTTTTGCAACCAAAGCTTTGCCTCTCCTTGTGTTAGTGTGACACCGAGCATCCGTACATACACTTTTCCGCTCACTTTTGGTTGCACTAACCCCGCTTATCTCGTGTGTGTGTTCCGCAACCTTTTTCCCGTGTTTATAGTGATCTTCACATTGACATTTGGATTTTTGGACCTTACCCACTTTTAACAACATACTCGATCTTGGATTTGTCTTTTGGCTTTCCACAACACTCGCCTAACACCATATTTGCTAGCTTTTGCGTGTGTCTTTGTGTGAGTGCCCGATACAATTGTTCTAACTCTCGGTTTGTTGGATCACCCCAATCTTGTCATACCACGGTAAGATTGCGAAGTAGTCTCCTTCCACTAACATACACCATATAGATACCATCGTGCTAACATGGATAGCGAAGATGAATATACGGAGGAGTACATGGAGCACTTCGAGGAAGATACCTCCTCAAGCACCGCGGATGTGGAGGAACATGTGGAGCTCGACACCGACTATGGCTCCGCGAGCATCACCGACATGATCGACATCGAGGAGCTCTACATCGACAATGGCTCATCAAGCATGGATGACATGGTGGAGCACCACCTTGAGGACGACTTCGACGAGCTCTACATCGACAATGGCTCCTCAAGCATGGAAGACATGGTGGAGCAACACCACGAGTACGACATCGATGACATGGTGGAGCAACGCCACGCCTTCGACATCGACGACATGGTGGAGCAATGCCACGCCTACGACATCGACACCAAGGCGGAGCCTCACCTTGACTCCACCATGAGCAACGCCTACTTGGCCAATGGAGCTACATATGAAGATAGAGGACCTCCACGATGGCACCATCATAGGGATCATCAAGAGCGTCCTCATCATGATCGCCATCGACACTTGTCTCCGAGCTCCACAAGGCGCCACCATGAGAGTGCTTATGCACAAGATCGTCGACCTCGAGTACATCATATGGAGCATCAAGAGGGTCCCCAACATGATCGTCATCGACACTCTTCTACAAGCTCCACAAGGCGCCGCAAGCAACATGCCAAGTCGCATGAGCCATCATCTAGGCATGGCAAGGACCGTCATCGACATACGTCACCACATGAGCTTCGCAGCCACAAGCCACTTCATGATCGTCATCGACCAACATCTTCCACGAGTCTTCGACGACACCACTCAAGCCATGGTGATGATGCACGAAGACGAGAGCCTCGACATGAAGGCGACAAACACCATGATAGGGTGCCTACCACTCCAAGGATGGCAAGTGCACATCGCGCATACCTTCCTCATGAGGCGACTTCCACCTCTTGTGCCACCACCACAATGGCCTCTACCTCGTCACATGCCTATGGACTCCGATGCTACAAGTGCAAGCAACAAGGCCACCCTCCACGGGAATGTCCCAATCTCCTATGTGAGGTGTGCAAGGCCAAGGGTCATGTGGCATGGCAATGCACAACGCCAAGCGCCAAGAAGCTCTACTTCGACAAGCTACAAGCACAAGCCACCAAGAAGCCTTTAGCGCCCACACTTCAAGATGAAGATCGCCAAGGTGAACTCAAGGGCGAAGTTGAGCCGAGCCTAGCTCTCATCAACACCATGGCGCCACCGCTTGAGGATGACTTGGGAGGCGATGGAGTTGAGCATGGTGAGCATGGGATTCTCCCTTCACCTACGGAGGCGCATGGAGTTGAGATGGTTGAGCATGGGATTTTCCCTTCAACCAAGGAGGCGCATGGAGATGAGATAGTCGAGCCTACTCCTATATGCTTGATTGATGAGTTGGTACCAATCCCATGTGAGAATGAGAGCCACTTAGCCCACTTGAGTGAGAATGATAGTGAGTTGAGTGACTTCCACCCCATATGTGAGTTTGAGTGCTTCCGTTTGGAGGACATGAGTGATACACAAAGTGAGTTGAGAGAGGTAGATGATAGGTCCATGGAGGACATCGCTTTTGCTAACACATTAACCTCTCCCTCGTTTGTGTCTTCTTATGTTGCACTAGGTTCCACGGAGGATGAGTTCCCACTCATGGAGACGATGTACATGGTGCATGAAGATGATGACATCTCACCATGCTTGCTCCAAGATGGACATGTCGACCACATGGATCCTCCTACTTCCACAACACCTACCTCAAATGTGTCGGCCTACAAAGGTAACAACATAGGTGTTGATGATACCATGATCCCACTAGTGGACATGATGACTTATGAGTGCATGCATGATCTCGATGATCCATTTGCTACTTCACATGCTACTTTCACTTTCCCATGTGATGCTTTGCTTGATAACATTGTTGATCATGTGGAATTGATTGCTTGTGATACCATGACCATGCCATGCTATGAGAGCTTCACATTTTCCCCGCTTGCTTACAATGATAATGATTATGATCATGCTAGTGTTGTGACACCCTTGATGAACACTTGCTCTTTACATAGGGTCGTCGACAACAATGATAACATGTTCCACATGCTTTGCCCAAAATGCTTACACCATTCCATGATCCTTGCATCCAAGATTGTGAACAATTGCTCTTTCTTATGCTTGGTATGCAAGAATGCTTATTTCATTGTCCATGAGATGGCCCCCATAGCCTTCTCTATTTTTGATGATCATGAGTTACCACATGCCATGAATGCACCTTCTTGCCATATGCACCATCGCCATGCATTTCATACTATCTTGGTTGACACTAATGGTGATGT
Source organism: Lolium rigidum (assembly GCF_022539505.1). Taxonomy (NCBI): domain Eukaryota; kingdom Viridiplantae; phylum Streptophyta; class Magnoliopsida; order Poales; family Poaceae; genus Lolium; species Lolium rigidum. The sequence continues at coordinate 215,350,556 of NC_061514.1, forward strand.
GCACAAGACATGGAACATCATGATGGATGATGTGTTCCTCTACCATGCACACACGCTTTTTGTTTTCTCTTTTGTGTGTATAGGTACCCGAATGACTACTTCCACCGCTACGGAGCATGAGCTCACGAAACGCGCAATTGAGAGCTACCCCAACAAGGACCTAACCCGCGGGAATCACACCAAAGGGTATGTTCCCACAAGCCTTCGCCCTCATGTGTTTCCGACTTGCCTTGTCGAGTTTCCGGTTTGGTCCAATTCCTCGTCACCTCTTTTGCTTCTTATGCAACATATCTTGACACATCTTGTTGGCACAATGGTTGTTGTATGTCTTGATGTTATCATCATACACTCCGAGAATCTCAAGGACCATGTCATACATGTGAGAGACACCTTATGCATCTTGTGCCACATGTCACGCAAAAAGTTGCTCTTCTTTGGATTTTTCATTTCATCTTTGGCATTGGCATTGGATTCTTTGACACTTGAGGATACCCATACTAGGCTCACGCCAACCATACTCTACCAAGCTCGAAGTCTCCATCGCATTGCCATTGCACATAACAATTTTGCCCCAAATTTTGCCGCCGATACTTGCCTTTTGTTTGTTCCATTTGCTTGGGACAAGGCTACACCACACATTTTTGACACCATACAACTCTTACATGCACAAATTTTTGCCCTTCCACATGTTGGATACACCCACACTATTTTGGTTCCCATTTTTGCCAAATGTCTCTTGGAGCTTTCCCTTCGCAAGTGGTTTTTCTCCAAGTTCTTCTTCGACCGCGACTACCCAACTCTACATGGGACAACCATCATGGACTACCTCATCGGTGAGGAGGAGCAAGAGTCGAGGACGACTCTTCCCCAAGGGGGGGGAGATGATGCAGCCCCGCCTATCGTCGATGCTACACCATGGCCAAGGAGTCCCCCAAGTGGACCAACAACACAAACCCCCGCCATATATGTCAAGGTGAACCCTTTCCTCTCTATGGTCGACCTCAACACCAACGTGAATGGTATGCTACCTCATGCCTATCATCATTGTGTCTATAGGTGCCGACATCGACAAGGACCAAGAGAGAAGGAACTCCCATGGTGCAAGGAAGAGGAGAAGAAGAAGGAAAGAAGAGAAGAAGGAAGAGGAAGAAGAGGCGGGAGGAAGAGGCCCAGCCTGGCCGGTCCAGGACCCGGTCAGACCGGACCCACAACCGGGCCGTCCGGTCCCTGGCCCGGTCAACCGGGCGCCCAACCGGGCGCAGCTCCCTCGTACCGGGCGAAGACCGGAAACCTCGCAGTTTCCCGGTTTCCGACCGGTCGACCGGACCCCTGACCGGACAGCCCGGTCACAGGCCCGGTCAGACCGGACCCTTGACCGGACAGCCCGGTCACAGGCCCGGTCAGACCGGACCCAAACCGGATCTGACGGGAATGACCCACCAAACTGCCTTAACTTATCCATTCGCGTACTGTTCGCCCTTGCTGGCCTTGTATGCCTATATATAGACCCAAGGCACCCCCTTACCTCTTTAGACAAGATTTAGGCTTAGACATGGATTTGAGCTTTGTCTCCCTAGGGTTTCATCCCCTTTGTATCAAGGCTACCCTTGTTGGATGATTGGATTTGTGAGTGTGAGATTCTAGTGCTACCCACTCTCTCTCCCACTCCTAGATTCATCTCCCTCACCGATCTCTCACTCCGGGATTCTACCGAGCGTCTCTCCCGGGTTGATTCTATTGGCGTGGTCCATCGAGCCACGGGGGTAAGTATCGATTGTATCGGGTTGGTGTGCGTGCGTGAGTTCTTCGTGTTCATCGTGTTCATCGTGTTCTTCGCGCTCTCCCTCACTCCCTCCTTGGATTTCGGGTCAACCGCAAGATCGGGCCACACACGGGGTCTTAGACCTCATCAATAATCAATTTTATTAGTAATAGTGGGAGCAAATTCATCAAAGTAGCTATCATTATTATTCTCATCAAGTGTAGGAGGCATAGTATAATCATAATAAAATTTACTCTCCATAGTAGGTGGCACCAAAAGACCACTATCATTATAATCATCATAAATAGGAGGCAAAGTATCATCAAAGAAAATTTTCTCCTCCATGCTTGGGGGACTAAAAATATCATGCTCATCAAAACCAGCTTCCCCAAGCTTAGAACTTTCTATATCATTAACAACAATGGTGTTCAAAGCGTTCATACTAATATTACTACTAGCATGCAAATAAGGTTCCATAGGTTTTTTAATTTTTGCATCAAACAATCCATGTCTTAACTCAGGAAATAGAATAAAAAGCTCATTGTTGTCCATTATGCCTAACTAGTGTAAACAAGAAACAAAAAGATGCAATTGCAGGATCTAAAGGAAATAGCTTCGAGCACTCACACACCGGCAACAAGACTAGGAAATAGCTTAGTAGTCGGAGGATGTGAATACGTTTTACCTTACCTCCCCGGCAACGGCGCCAGAAAATAGCTTGATGTCTACTCACGCTTCTTTCCCTGTAGACAGTGTTGGGCCTCCAAGAGCAGAGGTTTGTAGAACAACAGCAAGTTTTCCCTTAAGTGGATCACCCAAGGTTTATCGAACTCAGGGAGGAAGAGGTCAAAGATATCCCTCTCAAACAACCCTACAATCACGATACAAGAAGTCTCTTGTGTCCCCAACACACCTAATACACTTGTCAGATGTATAGGTGCACTAGTTCGGCGAAGAGATAGTGAAATACAAGTGGTATGAATGAATATGAGCAGTAGTAACGGCGCCAGAAAATAGCTTGCTGGCGTGCAGTTGATGGTAGTAATATTGCAGGAAGTAAAGTGATGAGGACATCCCTACCTCACTACTACCTCCGTCATTAGCAAATGAAGATGAACCTGCTGTGAAGCTCAAGTCCAATGAAGTTCGGATTGGACCAATTACAAGAGCTCGTGCGAAGCTACTTAAACAACAGGTGAACTTGTTCCTAAACGATACTTTGATTGATGAGAACTTTATACCGCCTAAGTCCTATTACTTATGTATCATCGGGTATCAAGAGGAGACAAGCATCGCACGAGGAGAGGAGCAGCTGGACATGAAGACGGACGTCAAGAGGGCCGTGAAGCTGGACATGGAGCCGGACATGAAGATATCTCATGGACGCGCGAGGGAGGAGCGGGAGGCATGCGCGAGAGGAGAAGAAGAAGTCCGGGCCGGTCCGGAACCCGGTCGGACCGGCCTCCGGACCGGGCGGCCCGGTCCCCGGTCCGGTCGACCGGTCGACAACCGGCCGCCAACCGGAGGAAATTTATCGTACCGGGCGAAACCGGAAACTTCGCGGTTTCCCGGTTTCCGACCGGTTGACCGGACCACGGACCGGCCCGCCCGGTCCACAGCCCGGTCGACCGGATCCCGGACCGGACCCGGTCCGAGTCCGTCTCGACCAGCATCTATTCCGGATCGGTTTTACTTGTATTTTTTCGACCAGAACTCGTCCCGGACGCCTATATAAGTGCCTTGGACGACCCCCTAGCTGCTTTAGACCACGTTTAAGAAAAACCCTAGTTCATAGTTGTTTGCTAAGCAAAACTATTGTTCCCCAACTCTCCAATTCGTTGCGATCTGGAGTTTTATGCTACTGAAAGTTTGTGTGATCTCGTCTGTTCCATTGGGGATTAGAAGATTGCAATCTACCGCTTCGTGGTCGGCGGCTACGTGCGCAAGTGTGTGGAGTTGCGAATATCTTGCAGGGTTGAGAGCTGTTGCATTGGCATCAGGAATCAATCGAGAGACTTCGTCGGCGTCATACAAGTTATCCTCCTCATTATCATCGATTTCATCCGCTGCTACCATCACGTGTTCATCAACACCCGTCGCTTACTGAGAAGACCGGGCAACCCCTTATCATCTTGGTATCAGATTTCCAGTTTTCCTCGGTAAGCCATCCACAATCCACCCCATAGTTGAGTTGTGAGTGTTTCCTATCCAGAAAAAGCCATAAAAAGTTAGGGTTAGGGTTTGCCATAGCCTTAGATTGCACTAATTTCGAGTTTTAGTTGCTTTTCGTAGTTGTTTTTGCGTCTCTTTATCTTTCATCTAGTAGAATTGTTAGGGTTTGTGTTTACTCTACCATCTTGTGTTACTATATCTAGTGGTGTCAGTTTTTGTTACTCCGAGTCCATATAGCTTACAGTGTGCTTGTTCCCAACCATAGACACAGCCTATCGATATAAAGTGACTAGGAACTTCCCAGAAGAGACTAGTTTTACCGCTCGACAGGCTGCTCGTTAGGTTTTTGGTGCTTTGCAATTTCTGTTGGCCGTGTTATCAAGGAGTTGTGTCAAAAAATCAAAAAAAAAAGAGAAAATTGAAAAGAAGCAAAAAGAGCTACATAGCTGCGTGTGTTCTACAAAAAGTAAAATACAAAAAGAAAAGTGTTGTGCTAGTTGAATCAAGTGAAGGCCTAAGTTTACTTTACTGCACTCGTAGTTGAGCAATCTTGTGCCTGTCTCGTTGAGCTTTGCTAGCGTCTCTCTAGTGCATTGCAACCTTTCCCACATATAGTTGCATTGCCCCATTATATCGCCTTGTGTGAGTATCATTGGTTGTCTACGGTCAGCGCTAGAGCTTGTTATTGGTGCAAATAGGTAGCCCACCTACAGCCCCACATATATCCGGCTTTGTCGTGTGATTGTTCTTATACCCTTGATATTCGCTTCGCTACATCCGTGCACTAGTCCGTCAATCCAAGTTGGTAAGCAATACTAATTCACTTTGGAGCGGTAAGATTTACCTTTCTTATCAGTTTTGAGTGAGTTGTGAGAGTACCACCAAAGATTTTTCTTTAGTGCACTAACCTACTAATCATGTCTTCTACCGAGAATGTTGATGTGATGCAGAAAAAGGATCCAGCAGCGACAATTACTTGGCTGGAGTATGAGGCACTACGTGATCACCTACAACGTGAAATCCGTGTTGCCAATGAAGCGTTGGACAAGGATATTCAGAGTGTTCACTTGAAGGTCGATGAGACTACTACAGCGGTTAATACCGTTCAAACATCGGTGACGACTCTTCAAGCATCTATACAAGCTTTGACAACCGCCGTTGGTGAGATACGTACAATGGTGCAACAACAACCACCACTTGATGAAGATGGCAGGTGTGCAAGGTGACAATGCCGAAGCTGCTCATGCTCAAGGGCGTGGTGTTGGTCGTGGTCTTGGACGTGGCGTTGGTGATGCGTTCCGTGGTCGTGGTTTTGTCCCCGTCGGAGCCGAACGTGTTCTACAACAACAAGACGATGGTTTGGGTAAGCCCAAGTTCTCAATTCCCAGATTTGAAGGAGGTACTCGATGTTGAAGAATATCTTACATGGGAGCTGAAGATTGAGAGATTATGGCGTTTACATCCCGACTATACCGAAGATAGGAAGATCAAGCTTGCTTCCTCTGAGTTTGATGGCTATGCATTGCGTTGGTGGGATGGACTTGTGAGTGCTCGAGAAGAAGATGGTGAGCTGCCTATTATCACATGGCGTGCTATGAAGGCGGCAATGAGAGCTCGTTTTGTGCCTACCAATTACTTGCGTTCCGTCTTTGACAAGTTGACCCAATTGAAACAAGGTGTGTTGACAGTTGATGCTTATTACATGGAGATGGAGATGCTTATGCAGCGTGCCCGTGTCCGAGAATCCCTTGAGATGACACTACAGCGATTTCCGAATGGTCTCGCATTTAACATCAAGGGTATTGTGCGTCATCACACTTATGCTACTATGAATGAGTTGCTACATCATGCAAGAGAAGCTGAGTCACAGCTGGTCGAAGAACCGCAAATGAAGGGCCGTGCTACGGTGCGCCGGGCGTTACACACCCCGCGCGCCGCCCTCCATGGCGCCATCTACGCGCCCTGCGGATGTTCCTTCTTCGTCTAGCAAGCCGGTTTCTAGTGTCACCAACACAAAGAAGCCCGCTCCTGCAGCAAGTGGAACTAGTTCTAACATGTCGACAACGCGCAACCGTGATATGGTTTGTCATACATGTGGTGGCAAGGGTCACTTCAAGAAGGATTGTCCTAATCGCAAAGTTATGATCATTAATGAGGACAATGAGTATGAAACTGGAGATGATGTTGATCCAAATGCTCCAGATGAGGATGATTATGATAGCGATGGTTATGATGCTTTTCCTTCTGAAGCTCAAACTATTGTTGTCTCGCAGCGTGTTCTTAATGTGCAGTCAAGTGCATCTACACAACGCTGTAATTTGTTCCAAACAAAGGCACTAGTTGGTCCTGATAAAGCTTGCAAGGTCATTATTGATGGCGGGAGTTGTCGCAATCTAGCAAGTAAAGAGTTATGTGCCAAGCTGAAACTGAAGTATCTACCGCACCCGCATCCATATTATATTCAGTGGTTAAGTAATAATGGTGAGATGAAGGTGAGCCACATGGTGCGAGTTGATTTTGAGATTGGACCGTATAAGGATTCCATTGACTTTGATGTGGTTCCTATGACGGTTTGTCACCTCGCTCGTTGGGCCGGCCATGGCTCTATGACCGTTCGTGCAACACAATGGCCGCGCCAATACATATCACTTGGAGTTCAAGGGCAAGAAAATTAACTTACGACCTATGTCACCACGAGCAAATTGTCAATGAGTCTCGTCAGAAGATTGAAGTGAACTTGGAGGATGCATCCATAGATAGGCGAGAGAATTGTAATGCCGTGAGTGATATAACGAAAAGTGAGAGAGTGAATTCCTTAGTCTCATTAGCCACCAAACAAGACATGAGAGAATTTAGTGAGGATCCTACAGCCATGCCTCTTGTGCTCATGTACAGGGGTACGGTTTTGGTTTTTAACGACATGACCCCTCTTCCTCTTGGTGTTTCTAATGTTTTGCAGGAATTCAGCGACGTGTTTCCGGAAGAGGTACCCGCAGGACTTCCACCATTGCGAGGTATTGAGCATCAAATTGACTTGATCCCCGGAGCATCGCTGCCCAATAGGGCGCCATATCGAACGAATCCCGAAGAGACGAAGGAGATACAGAAGCAAGTACAAGCGCTACTCGACAAAGGTTATATCCGCATAAGCCTTAGTCCTTGTGCTGTTCCTGTTATTCTTGTTCCTAAGAAAGATGGTACATGGCGTATGTGCGTAGATTGTAGAGCGATAAACAACATTACTATTCGATATCGTCATCCTATTCCCCGTTTAGAGGATATGCTAGATGAATTGAGTGGTGCTGCTTGTTTTCACTAAAATTGATTTGCGTAGTGGTTATCATCAAATTAGGATGAAAGAAGGGGATGAGTGGAAAACCGCCTTTAAAACAAAATTTGGTTTGTATGAGTGGTTAGTAATGCCTTTTGGTTTAACTAATGCACCTAGCACTTTCATGAGACTGATGAACCATGTTTTGCGTGATTTTATTGGCAAGTTTGTGGTTGTGTATTTTGATGACATATTAATTTACAGCCGCAATGAATCTGATCATATTATACATATTCGACATGTTTTGCAAGTGTTGCGTGATAGTAAACTCTATGGTAATCTTGAGAAGTGCACATTTTGCAAAGATAAGGTCATATTTCTGGGTTATGTTGTCTCTAAGCATGGAGTAGAAGTAGATGTGTCTAAAATTGAAGCTATTCAAAATTGGCCTACTCCCATGAATGTGAGTCAAGTTAGAAGCTTTCATGGTCTAGCCGGGTTTTATCGCCGTTTTGTGCCCAATTTTTCTACTATTGCTGCACCTTTGAATGAATTGACTAAAAAGGGTGTTGTCTTTGAGTGGGGCGTTGCCCAAGATCATGCTTTTGATGAACCGAAACGATTGTTAACTTCTGCACCGTTGCTTGCACTTCCTGATTTCAATAAGCAATTTGAGATTGAATGTGATGCTAGTGGTATTGGAATTGGTGGTGTGTTGATGCAAGAGGGTCGCCCAATTGCATATTTTTCTGAGAAATTATCGGGTGCTAAGTTGAACTATCCTATATATGATAAAGAATTGTATGCTTTAATTAGAGTTCTTGAGGTTTGGCAACATTACTTGTGGCCAAAAGAATTTATCATACATTCTGATCATGAAGCTTTGAAATATCTCGAAAGCCCAATCTACTTTGCATAGGCGTCTTGCTAAGTGGGTTGAGTTCATTGAGTCTTTTCCGTATATTATTAAGCATAAGAAGGGAAAAGATAATATTGTTGCGGATGCTCTATCTAGGAAGACTATGCTATTAACCCATCTTGATGTTAAAATTCCTGGATTAGAGGTGTTATGTGATTTATATGCGACTGATCATGATTTTGCTGAACCATACCGCTTGTGTGTTATTGGTAAAGCATGGGAAAAATATCACATACACGATGGGTTCTTGTTTAGAGCTAACAAACTATGTGTTCCAGAATCGTCCGTGCGTTTGCTCTTATTGCAGGAATCACATGCTGGAGGTTTGATGGGTCACTTTGGGCGTGAGAAGACGCTACTCATGCTCGCTGATCATTTTTATTGGCCAAAGATGAGGCGGGACGTGGACAGGTATGTGAAGAGGTGCATTACTTGCAACAAGTCCAAGTCCAAGCTGAAGCCTCACGGTTTGTATACTCCGTTACCGGCACCTACTACACCTTGGGAGGATATTAGTATGGATTTTGTGTTGGGTTTGCCGCGTACTAAGAGAGGCCATGATTCTATATTTGTGGTAGTGGATAGATTTTCTAAAATGTCACACTTTATTGCCTGCCACAAAAGCGACGATGCATCGCATATTGCTAACCTGTTTTTCAGGGAGATTGTTCGACTACATGGAGTCCCGAAGACTATTGTTTCTGATCGTGATGTGAAGTTCATGAGCTACTTCTGGAAGACACTTTGGGGAAAGCCGGGGACAAAGCTACTTTTCAGTACCACTTGTCATCCCCAAACTGATGGTCAAACTGAAGTGGTGAATAGAACCTTGTCACAATTGTTGAGATCCATGATCAAGAAGAACCTGAAGGAGTGGGAAGAGTGTTTGCCGCATGTGGAGTTTGCTTATAACAGGGCGGTACACTCTACCACGGAGCTGTGTCCTTTTGAGGTGGTGTATGGTTTCAAACCCATTACTCCACTTGACTTGTTGCCTTTGCCCATACATGAGAGAGTTAATATGGAGGCATCCAAGAGGGCAGATTTTGTGCGTAAGATCCATGTGAAGACTAAAGAGTTGATCGAGAAGAAAGGCAAGAGCAATGCTGCAAGGATGAACAAGAAGCGCAAAGAGATGTTGTTCAAGCCTCGGTGATATGGTCCGGGTACATTTTCGCAAGGATAGGTTCCCGAAGCCGCGGAAGTCTAAGTTGAAGCCTCGTGGTGCTGGTCCTTACAAAGTGCTTGCCAAGATCAATGATAATGCGTACTCGATAGATCTTCCAGTCTGATGAGTTTGGTGTCAGTAATTCTTTCAATGTTGCCGATTTGACACCATATGACGGAGAAGACCTTGGAGCGTCGGGGTCGACGCTTTTTGAAGGGGGGGAGATGATGAGGACATCCCTACCTCACTACTACCTCCGTCATTAGCAAATGAAGATGAACTCCGTCGTGAAGCTCAAGTCCAATGAAGTTCGGATTGGACCAATTACAAGAGCTCGTGCGAAGCTACTTAAACAACGAGTGAACTTGTTCCTAAACGATACTTTGATTGATGAGAACTTTATACTGCCTAAGTCCTATTACTTATGTATCATCGAGTATCAAGAGGAGACAAGCATCGCACGAGGAGAGGAGCAGACTGGACATGAAGACGGACGTCAAGAGGGCCGTGAAGCTGGACATGGAGCTGGACATGAAGATATCTCATGGACGCGCGAGGGAGGAGCGGGAGGCATGCGCGAGAGGAGAAGAAGAAGTCCAGGGCCGGTCCGGAACCCGGTCGGACCGGCCTCCGGACCGGGCAGCCCGGTCCCGGCCTGGTCGACCGGTCGACAACCGGCCGCCAACCGGAGGAAATTTATCGTACCGGGCGAAACCGGAAACTTCGCAGCTTCCCGGTTTCCGACCGGCTGACCGGACCACGGACCGGCCCGCCCGGTCCACGGCCCGGTCGACCGGATCCCGGACCGGACCCGAGTCCGAGTCTGTCTCGACCGAGATCTATTCCGGGTCGGTTTTACTTGTATTTTTCGACCGGAACTCGTCCCGTACGCCTATATAAGTGCCTTGGACGACCCCCTAGTCTGCTTTAGACCACGTTTAAGAAAAACCCTAGTTCATAGTTGTTTGCTAAGCAAAACTATTGTTCCCCAACTCTCCAATTCGTTGCGATCCGGAGTTTTATGCTACTGAAAGTTTGTGTGATCTGCTCGTTCCATTGGGGATTAGAAGATTGCAATCTACCGCTTCGTGGTCGGCGGCTACGTGCGCAAGTGTGTGGCGTTGCGAATATCTTGCAGGGTTGAGAGCTGTTGCATTGGCATCAGGAATCAATCGAGAGACTTCGTCGGCGTCATACAAGTTATCCTCCTCATTATCATCGATTTCATCCGCTGCTACCATCACGTGTTCATCAACACCCGTCGCTTACTGAGAAGATCGGGCAACCCCTTATCATAAAGATGCAGTAAAATAGTAAATAAGCGATGATTGCAGTATTTGGAAACAAGGCCTAGGGATCATACTTTCACTAGTGGACACTCTCAACATTGATCACATAATAAAACCACTCTACACTCTCTTGTTGGATGATGAACACCATTAATTGTGTAGGGCTACAAGAGCACCTCAATGCCGGAGTTAACAAGCTCCACAACATTCGATGTTCATATTTAAATAACGAGTGCATGATAGACCATTGCAATTATACCGAGTACTAACATAGCATGCACACTGTCACCGACAGACTATGAAAGGAGGAATAGATCACATCAATACTATCATAGTAATAGTTAACTCCATAATCTACAAGAGATTACAATCATAAACTACGCCAAGTACTACATGATGCACACACTATCACCATTACATCATGGAGGTGGAATAGACTACTTTAATAACATCACTAGAGTAGCACATAGATTAATAGTGATATAAAGCACATTGCAATCATAAAGGAATATAAATAAGCACTTCACTATGCTATTCTGAATTACTCTTTGGCAAGATAACGAACACTAATTCATCATGTAGGCAAACCTTAAAGATGTATTCCCAAGTACTAATAAACACCCCACGCCGTCACCGTGAGCATTCATAGGAGGTACTAACACACCACAATTTCATAGAGACATCCGACTCAAATCATAACTCAGGTGAATAAGTATTCCGTGAAATATAGCCTAAGAGACCCACACGGTGCACACACTCGTCACCTTTACACACGTGGGACAAGGAGTCTCCGGAGATCACATAAGTAAAATCCACTTGAATAGCATAACGACATCTAGATTACAAAGCTCATCATATGGATCTCAATCATGTAAGGCAGATCATGAGATCATTGTATTGAAGTACATAGGAGAGAGAGATGAACCACTGATACGTCTCCAACGTACCTATAATTTCTGATGTTCCATGCTTGTTTTATGACAATACTTACATGTTTTGCTTGTACTTTATAATGTTTTTATGCATTTTCCGGAACTAACCTATTAACAAGATGCCACAGTGCCGGTTCTCGTTTTCTGCTGTTTTTGGTTCCGTAAAGGCTGTTCGGGCAATATTCTCGGAATTCGACGAAATCAACGCCCAAGATCCTATTTTTCCCGGAAGCATCCAGAACACCGAAGGAGAGTCGGAGGAGAGCCAGGGGGCCACCACACAGGTGGGCCGCGCGGGCCACACCCTGGCCGCGCCGGCCTAGTGTGGGGCCACCCTATCGCCTCTCCTGCGCCGCCTCTTCGCCTATTTAAGCCCTTTCGACCTAAAAACGCAGTACCAATTGACGAAACTCCAGAAAGACTCCAGGGGCGCCACCACCATCGCGAAACTCCAATTCGGGGGACATAAGTCTCTGTTCCGGCACCCTGCCGGGACGGGGAAGTGCCCCCGGAAGCCATCTCCATCGACGCCATCGCCTCCATCATGCTCCGTGAGTAGTTCCCCCATGGACTACGGGTTCTAGCTGTAGCTAGTTGGTATCATCTCTCCCATGTACTTCAATACAATGATCTCATGAGCTGCCTTACATGATTGAGATTCATCTGATGTAATCGGTGTTGTGTTTGTCGGGATCCGATGGATTGTTACGTTATGATTGTCTATCTACAAAGGTTGTGAAGTTATTGTTGCTGCAATCTTGTTGTGTTTAATGCTTGTCACTAGGGCCCGAGTGGCATGATCTTAGATTTAAGATCTATACTTATTGCTTAGATTGTATCTACAAGTTGTATGCACATGTCACTGTCCGGAACCAAAGGCCCCGAAGTGACAGTAATCGGGACAACCGGAGGGGATGGTGGTGATGTGAGGATCACATGTTTTCACGAAGTGTTAATGCTTTGCTCCGGTGCTCTATTAAAAGGAGTACCTTAATATCCAGTAGATTCCCTTGAGGCCCGGCTGCCACCGGCTGGTAGGACAAAAGATGTTGTGCAAGTTTCTCATTGCGAGCACGTACGACTATAATTGGAAAACATGCCTACATGATTAATGATCTTGATGTTCTGTCTTAATGCTATTTCAATCCTATCAATTGCCCGACCGTAATTTGTTCACCCAACACTTGTTATTGGAGAGTTGCCACTAGTGTAGATAGCTGGGAACCCCGGTCCATCTTTCATCATTATATACTCGTTCTACATGTCATTGGAAGTAGTATCAACTATTTTCCGGTGCCATTGCTCCTGTGTTATTGCTACTGCTGCTGTGTTACTGTTATTATTGCTCTCATATCACCGCTACTTTCACATCACCCCTGTTACTAGTGCTTTTCCAGGTGCAGCTGAATTGACAACTCAGTTGTTAAGGCTTATAAGTATTCTTTACCTCCCCTTGTGTCGAATCAATAAATTTGGGTTTTACTTCCCGCGAAGACTGCTGCGATCCCCTATACTTGTGGGTTATCAAGACCGTTTTCTGGCGCCGTTGCCGGGGAGGCATAGCTCTACTCATAAGTTCACCTGGGGAGTACACTCTACCTCTCTCTCTGTTTTTATTTTGTTTTACTTTGTTTTGCTTAGTTTACTTTTGCCTAGTTTATTTGTGCTTAGTTTATTTCTGTCTTGTTTTATTTTTCTTAGTTTACTTTTGTCTAGTTTCTTTTTGTCTTGTTTTACTTTTCTCATATACCCAAAAATCCATAAAAATTTGAAAAATCAAAAAATTAAAAACTGTTGCTATGGGAGAACCCATAACCTACTTGGAGCTTATAGAATATTATAATAATTATGAGAATCAAGAGCGGGAAAAGTGATGAGTGCTGTGATAGAAAAATTGAATACAATTGCTAAAATCTTGCTTAAACGCCATGATATAAACTGTTGCTCTCAACATGACACTAAACATCTTAAATTTCAATGTGGCTTTAGTGAGGAATTTTTAATTAAGAACTATAATCGGAATAGTTATATTCATTTTGGGTTTGAAGAGGTAGAACAATTTGTCATATTTATGGGAGCCTCTGAGATAGAATCCTTCATGGTTAAAAATTATGAAACTTGTGTTGTTTGTAAGGACCTTAAAGATTATGTCTCTTCTATCCTTAATTTTTGCAATGAAAGTTACACTGATAATCCTTATATCATTGATTATAAAGAGAGACTCATTAATGCACAAGAATGCACTCACAATTTGCAGGGACCTCGTGGAAGAAGAAATTGATGAACCCGAAAGCTCATTGGATGAAAAAGAGGAGGAAATTGATGAACTTGAAAGCTCATTGGATGAAAAAGAAGAGGAGAGTGATGAACAAAAGGAGGAAGAATGGATTAGCTACCCATGCCAACCTTGTAATGAGAGTAACTCTTTATCTCTTACACTATTTGATTGTCCTCCATGCTTACCGAAAGAGGTTGAATGTTATGTTCCCGTGGATTCTCTTGAAATATTCCCTATGAGTAAAACTTGTGAGAATAATTATGCTACTGTTATTTATGATAATCCATGCTACTTTGATAAATCTTATGATAATGCTTTGTTTGTGCCTGATGTCGAAATGCATGGTACTAAAGAGTTTTGTTTAACAAATGTTTATGATAAATCTCTAGATGATGGTCCTATGTTACTTGATAATATTAATTGTACTACTAATGAAAATGGGATTGGAGAGGTCTTGACATTATCTATGAGTCCCATATCTCTTGAGATTGATCAACCATCTTGTTATATTATTGATAAAAGTGTGTTTGAAAGTTTTAATCGCACTATTTTTGAGTTTGATAAAAATTATGTGTTTATGGATCATGAAAAGCATGCTATATGTGATAGTTATATTATTGAGTTTGTTCATGAAGCTACTGAAAATTATTATGAGAGAGGAAAATATGGTTGTAGAAATTTGCATGGTACTAAAACACCTCTCTATATGCTTAAAATTTTGAAGTTACTCTTGTTTTATCTTCTTATGCTTGTCACTTTGTTCTTCATGAATTTAATTGTGTACAAGATTCCTATGCATAGGAAGTGGGTTAGACTTAAATGTGTTTTGAATTTGCTTCTTGATGCTCTCTTTTGCTTCAACTCTTATTTTCTTGCGAGTGCATCATTAAAACTGCTGAGCCCATCTTAATGGCTATAAAGAAAGAACTTCTTGGGAGATAACCTATGTGTTTATTTTGCTACTGTTTTGTTGTGTCTTGGAAGTTGTTACTACTGTAGCAACCTCTCCTTATCTTTATTTTATTGCAATGTTGTGCCAAGTGAAGCCTCTAATCGAAGGTAGATACTAGATTTGGATTTCTGCGCAGAAACAGATTTCTATCTGTCACGAATCTGGGATGTTTTCTCTGTAGGTAACTCAGAAAATTATGCCAATTTACGTGCGTGTTCCTCAGATATGTACGCAACTTTCGTTAGTTTTGAGTTTTCTGATTTGAGCAACGGAAGTACCTGTTTAAAATTCGTCTTTACTGGCTGTTCTGTTTTGGCAGATTATGTCTCTGTTTTTTGCATTGTCTCTTGTGGACTTTAAGCAAGGCTTTATACACGTGGAGAGCTGTAGCTAATGTTTTATTGAGTTCTTGCAATGTGTCACTACAAGACCAAGGTGGATTCAAGTTTTTTGAGTACTAACCCCTCTAATAAAGTTTATGAGAAGTTTGGTGTGAAGGAATTTTTCAAGGGTCAAGAGAGGAGGATGATATATGATCAAGAAGAGTGAAAAGTCTAAGCTTGGGGATGCCCCCGTGGTTCATCCCTGCATATTTCAAGAAGACTCAAGCGTCTAAGCTTGGGGATGCCCAAGGCATCCCCTTCTTCATCAACTTATCGGGTTTCTTCTATTGAAACTATATTTTTATTCGGTCACATCTTATGTGCTTTACTTGGAGCGTCTATGTGCTTTTATTTTTGTTTTTGTTTGAATAAGATCGGATCCTAGCAATCCTTGTTTGGGAGAGAGACACGCTCCGCTTTTTCATATGAACACTTGTTCTTCGTTTTACTTTTAATGTTCAATGATAAAAGTTGGAAGCTACATCACTTATGGTTATTTGGTTGGAAACAGAAAATGCCTCATATTGTCTTGAATAATTTGACACTTGGCAATTGTTTGGAGCTCTCAAGTAGATCATTATTAAGTTTTTTCATGTAGTTTAAACCTATTAGTGGAGAACTACTGTAGAGCTTGTTGAAATTGGTTTGCATAATTGGTCTCTCTTAAGGTCTAGATATTTTCTGGTAAAAGTGTTTGAGCAACAAGGAAGACAGTGTAGAGTATTATAATGCTTGCAATATGTTCTTATGTAAGTTTTGTCTGTACCGGTTCATACTTGTGTTTGCTTCAAATAACCTTGCTAGCCCAAAGCCTTGTACTGAGAGGAAATGCTTCTCGTGCATCCAAAACCTCGAGCCAAAACCTATGCCATTTGTGTCCACCATATCTACCTACTATGTGGTATTTCCTGCCATTCCAAGTAAATACTTCATGTGCTACCTTTAAACAATTCAAAACTTTACTACTCCTTATTTGTGTCAATGTTTTATAGCTCATGAGGAAGTATGTGGTGTTTTATCTTTCAATCTTGTTGGGCAGCTTTCACCAATGGACTAGTGGCTTCATCCGCTTATCCAATAATTTTGCAAAAAGAGTTGGCGCGGGGTTCCCAGCCCCCAATTAATCAACCTTCATTAATAATTCTCTTCACATGTTTTGCCCTGATTCATCAGTAAGCAACTTAATTTTGCAAATAGACACTCCTTCATGGTATGTGAATGTTGGAAGGCACCCGAGGATTCGGTTAGCCATGGCTTGTGTAAGCAAAAGGTTGGGAGGAGTGTCATCCATAAATAAAACTAAAATACATGTGTAAACAAAAGAGAAGAGGGATGATCTACCTTGCCGGTAGAGATAACGTCCTTCATGGGAGCCGCTCTTTGAAAGTCCGTCCGGCAAGGGGGTTAGAGTGCCCACTACCATTCGTTGACAACAACAAACACCTCTCAAAACTTTACTTTTATACTCTCTATATGATTTCAAAACTTAAAAAGCTCTAGCACATGATTTAATCCCTGCTTCCCTCTTCGAAGGGCCTTTCTTTTACTTTATGTTGAGTCAGTTTACCTACTTCCTTTCATCTTAGAAGCAAACACTTGTGTCAACTGTGCATTGATTCTTACATACTTGCTTATTTGCATTCATCATATTACTTTATGTTGACAATTATCCATGAGATATGCATGTTGAAAGTTGAAGGCAACTCGCTGAAACTTATATCTTCCTTTGTGTTGCTTCGATGCCTTTACTTTGAATCTATTGCTTTATGAGTTAACTCTTGTGCAAGACTTTTGATGCTTGTCTTGAAAGTACTCTTCATGAAAAGTTTTGCTATATGTTATCTATTTGTTAGCAACTATAGATTATTGCCTTGAGTCACTTCATTCATCTCATGTGCTTTGTAATAGTATGATCAAGGCTATGTAAGTAGCATGTCACTACATAAATTATTCTTTTTATCGTTTACCTACTCGAGGACGAGCAGGAACTAAGCTTGGGGATGCTGATACGTCTCCAACGTACCTATAATTTCTGATGTTCCATGCTTGTTTTATGACAATACTTACATGTTTTGCTTGCACTTTATAATGTTTTTATGCATTTTCCGGAACTAACCTATTAACAAGATGCCACAGTGCCGGTTCCTGTTTTCTACTGTTTTTGGTTCCAGAAAGTGATGTAGCCCCGCCTATCGTCGACACTACACCATGGCCAAGGAGTCCCCCAAGTGGACCAACAAGCGCAACCCCGCCTATCATCGACGCTACACCATGGTCAAGGAGTCCCCCAAGTGGACCAACAACACAAAACCCCGCCATATATGTCAAGGTGAACTCTTTCCTCTCTATGGTCGACCTCAACACCAACTTGAATGGTATGCTACCTCATGCCTATCATCATTGTGTCTATAGGTGCCGACATCGACAAGGACCAAGAGAGAAGGAACTCCCATGGTGCAAGGAAGAGAGAAGAAGAAGAAGGAAAGAAGAGAAGAAGGAAGAGGAAGAAGAGGCGGGAGGAAGAGGCCCAGCTCGGCCGGTCCAGACCCGGTCAGACCGGACCCACAACCGGGACATCCGGTCCCAGTGCCCGGTCAACCGGGCGCCCAACCGGATTCCCCGCCTCGTACCGGAAGGCGACCGGAAACTTCGCAAGTTCCCGGTTGGCGCTCGGTCGACCGGACCCGAGACCGGACCACCCGGTCACAGGCCCGGTCTGACCGGATCCCAAACCGGATTGCACGGGTTCGACTCGACCGGGACGGCCCGAGTCGGTCCACCACTTACCTGTTCGACCCAAGCTGCCTTGTATGCCTATATAAGCACCTAGGTCACCCCCTTAGCTCTTTAGACAAGATTTAGGCTTAGACATGGATTTGAGCTTTGTCTCCCTAGGGTTTCATCCCCTTTGTATCAAGGCTACCCTTGTTGGATGATTGGATTTGGTGTGTGAGATTCTAGTGCTACCCACTCTCTCTCCCACTCCTAGATTCATCTCCCTCACCGATCTCTCCTCTCGGAATTCTACCGCGCGTCTCTTCCGGGTTGATTCTATTGGCGTGGTCCATCGAGCCACGGGGGTAAGTATCGATTGTATCGAGTTGGTGTGCGTGTGTGAGTTCTTCGTGTTCTTCGTGTTCATCGTGTTCTTCGCGCTCTCCCTCTCTCCCTCCTTGGATTTCGGGTCAACCGCAAGATCGGGCCACAAACGGGGTCTTAGACCTCATCATATGGTATCAACAACCTTTGGTTTCCGCGGATTTGAACCCCCACCCATCCAATTTCGTCTCTAAAAATTTTTCCCCAAAAATCCCCAAAAATAGCCCTAATTTGCCTCTTGACCGATCTGCGATTTGGTTGCGTTTTGAGTGGTTTTGGTCCATGGATTTGGTGTTGGAGTGCTTGATCTACTATCTCCCCAACTTTTAGCCCCCAATTCCATCATTTCCTTTCGTTTTGGTCGATTTGGCTTGATTTCGCTCAAGAACAGGAGAGAGAAAAACTGTGCCCCGCGAAATCCGGTCGACCGGGCGCCAACCGGGCCGATGACCGGACAGCTCGGCGCCGGGGCCGGTCAACCGGCGCCGACCGGGCGCCAACCGGCGCCAACCGGCGCCAACCGGCGCCAACCGGCCAGAACCCGGTCAACCGGGCTGTAGACCGGGCAGGCCGGTCCAGGGCCTGGTCAACCGGGCGCCAACCGGGCGCCACCTCCACCACCACCTCCGCCAACCACCGCCACCCTCTCCGCCACCGGCAAGCACCGCCACCCTCCCCAAAACACCGGGAAACATCACCGCGGCCCCATAACCTCCGCCGCAACCGCAAGAGCATCGATACCATCCACCACCGGCATATCACCGCCACCACCGCCAAGCTACTTTGACCCTTTTCTTCCGCTAACTTGTGTTTGCTTGTTCCGGTTTGAGTGCCTTGTTTGTGAAACTAACCCGCAGCTCCGAAGCAAGCGACGACATCCTCGGCACCCCGGACTTGCAACCGTACTCTTGACATCACCGCCATCATCGCAAGTTGTGTGTTCATCACCGCCTAACATCTTAGGTATAACTTGCATTCCCCTTGTAACCCCTCTTCTTTTGCGATCTATCCTATCGAGCATTGCTTATTGAGTGTTGCGAGACATTGCACGTGGCCCCGATTGTGAGGTGTGTGTGTAGTGTGGAGTCAAGCTTCTAAGCAAAACTCGTGTGGCAAGATAGCAAGAGCGAGCTAACGCTAACATAGAGCGTGAAAAAGAAAGAAAAGCACAAAAAGAGTGCAAGTGCCATCATACATACAAAAGAGTGCAAGTGCCACCCTAGACACAAAAGAGTGCAAGTGCCACCAAATACAAAAAGAGAAAAAGCTTTTAAGCAAAAAGAGAGAAGAGAAGAGAGGTCGCGTGCGAATCTAGTTGTCTCTCCATTTGCAACCAAAGCTTTGCCTCTCCTTGTGTTAGTGTGACACCGAGCACCCTTACATACACTTTTCCGCTCACTTTTGGTTGCACTAACCCCGCTTATCCCGTGTGTGTGTTCCACATCTTTTCCGTGTTTATAGTGATCATCGCTTTGACATTTGAATTTTTGGATTTCACCCACTCTTGACAATACACTTGATTTCGGATTTCGTCTTTTGGCTTTCCACCATACTCACCTAACACCATATTTGCTAGCTTTTGCGTGTGCTTTTGTGTGAGTGCCCGATACAATTGTTCTAACTCCCGGTTTTGTTGGATCACCCCAATCTTGTCATACCACGGTAAGGTTGCGAGGTAGTGTTCTTCCACTAACATACACCATATAGATCTTGTCGTGCTAACATGTATAGCGACGAAGACGACACGGAGGAGTACATGGAGCACTACGAGGAGGATTCCTCTTCAAGCACCGCGGATGTGGAGGAACATGTGGAGCTCTACTCCAACTATGGCTCCGAAAGCATCTCCGACATCTCCGACATCGAGGAGCTCGACAACGACCATAGCTCCCCAAGCATCATCGACATGGACGACATGATGGAGCACCACTTTGAGGACGACTTCGACGAGCTCTACATCGACAATGGCTCATCAAGCATGGACGACATGGTGAAGCAACGCCACGCCTACGACATCGACACCATGGCGGAGCCTCACCTAGTCACCTACTTGGCCAATGGAGCTACACATGAAGATAGAGGACCTCCACGATGGCACCATCATATGGATCATCAAGAGCGTCCCCATCATGAGCGTCATCGACACACTTCTCCGAGCTCCACAAGGCGCCAACATGAGAGTGCTTATGCACAAGATCGTCGACTTCAAGCACATCATGTGGAGCATCAAGAGCGTCCCCAACATGATCGTCATCGACACTCTTCTCCAAGCTCCACAAGGCGCCGCAAGCAACATGCCAAGTCGCATGAGCCATCATCTCGGCATGGCAAGGACCGTCATCGACTCACACCATCTCATGATAGTCGTCGACCACTACCACCTCATGGTCTACATCGACATACGTCACCACATGAGCGTCGCCGCCACAAGCCACTTCATGATCGCCATCGACCAACATCCCCCAAGGATCTTCGACGACACTCATCAAGACATGGTGATGATGCACGAAGACGAGATCCTCGACATGAAGACGACAAACACCATCATTTGGTGTCTACCACTCCGAGGATGGCAAGTGCACATCGCGCATACCTTCCTCATGAGGCGACTTCCACCTCTTGTGCCACCACCACAATGGCCTCTAGCTCGTCATATGCCTATGGACTCCGATGCTACAAGTGCAAGCAACAAGGCCACCCTCCACGGGAATGTCCCAATCTCCTATGTGAGGTATGCAAGGCCAAGGGTCACATGGCATGGTAATGCACATAGACGAGCACCGACACGCTCTACTTCGACAAGCTACAAGCCCAAGCCACCAAGAAGCCTACGGCGCCCACACTTCAAGATGAAGACCTCCAAGGCCAACGCAAGGATGATGTGGATCCGAGCCTAGCTCTCCACGACACTACGGCGCCACCGATGGAGGACGACTTGGGAGGCGATGGAGTTGAGATGGTTGAGCATGGGAACTTCCCTTCAACCAAGGAGGCGCATGGAGATGAGAAAGTCGAGCCTACTCCTATATGCTTGATCGATGAGTTGGTACCAATCCCATGTGAGCATGAGAGCCACTCAGCCCACTTGAGTGAGAGTGATAGTGAGTTGAGTGACTTCCACCCCATATGTGAGTTTGAGTGCTTCCGTTTGGAGGACATGAGTGATACACTAAGTGAGTTGAGAGAGGTAGATGGTAGGTCCATGGAGGACATCGCATTTGCTAACACATTAACCTCTCCCTCTATGGTGTCTTCTTATGTTGCACTAGGTTCCACGGAGGACGAGTTCCCGATCATGGAGAAGATGTACATGGTGCATGAAGATGATGATATCCCACCATGCTTGCTTCAAGACGGACATGTCGACCACATGGATCCTCCTACTTCCACAACACCTACCTCAAATGAGTCGGCCTCCAAAGGTAACAACATAGGTGTTGGTGATGCCATGATCCCACTAGTGGACATGATGACTTATGAGTGCATGCATGATCTTGATGATACAATTGCTACATCACATGCTACTTTCATTTTCCCATGTGATACTTTGCTTGATAACATTGTTGATCATGTGGACGTGAGTGCTTGTGATACCATGACCATGCCATGCTATGAGAGTTTCACTTTTTCCCCGCTTGCTTGCAATGATAATGATTATGATCATACTTGTGTTGTGCCACCCTTGATGAACACTTGCTCTTTACATAGGGTTGTCGACAACAATGATAACATGTTGCACATGCTTTGCCCAAAATGTTTGCACCATTCCATGATCCTTGCATCCATGATTGTGAACAATTGCTCTTTCTTATGCTTGGTATGCAAGAATGCTTATTTCATTGTCCACGAGATGGCACCCATAGCCTTCTCACTTTTTGATGATCATGAGTTACCACATGCCATGAATGTACCTTCTTGCCATATGCACCATCGCCATGCATTTCATACTATCTTGATTGACACTAATGGTGATGTGCACAAGACATGGAACATCATGATGGATGATGTGTTCCTCTACCATGCACACACGCTTTTTGTTTTGCTTCTTCCATGTGTAGGTACACGGACGACCGTTTCCACCGCCACGGAACATGAGTTGACGAAACGCGCAATTGAGAGCTACCCCAACAAGGGCCTTACCCATGGGATTCACACCAAAGGGTATGTTCCCACAAGCCTTCGCCCTCGTGTGTTTCCGACTTGCCTTGTCGAGTTTCCGGTTTGGTCCAATTCCTCGTCACCTCTTTTGCTTCTTATGCAACATATCTTGAAACATCTTGTTGGCACAATGGTTGTTGTATGTCTTGATGCTTTCATCATACACTCCGACAATCTCAAGGACCATGTCATACATGAGAGAGACACCTTATGCACCTTGTGCCACACATCACACAAAAAGTTGCTCTTCTTTGAATTTCTTATTTCATCTTTGGCAATTGAAATGGATTCTTTGACACTTGAGGATACTCATACTTGGCTCACGCCAACCATACTTTCCCAAGCTAGAAGTTTCCATCTCTTTGCCATTGCACATAACAATTTTGCCCCAAATTTTGCCGCCGATACTTGCCTTTTGTTTGTTCCACTTGTTTGGGACAATGCTACACCACACATTTTTGACACCTTACAACTCTTACATGCACAAATTTTTGCCCTACCACATTTTGGATACATCGACACTCTTTTGGTTCCCATTTTTCCCAAATGCCTCTTGGAGAAACGACTTGATGCTTCGTGTATTATTGAGAGCCTCTTGTTCGCCGATCACAAATTTGGCATGCACAAGCTTTCCTTTCGCAAGTTGCTTTTCCCCAAGCTCTTCTTCGACCGCGACTTTATCCCTCTACCACAACATGGGACAAGCGTCATGGACTACACCGTCGGTGAGGAGGAACAAGAGTCGAGGACGACTCTTCCCCAAGGGGGGGGAGATGATGTAGCCCCGCCTATCGTCGACACTACACCATGGCCAAGGAGTCCCCCAAGTGGACCAACAAGCGCAACCCCGCCTATCATCGACGCTACACCATGGCCAAGGAGTCCCCCAAGTGGACCAACAACACAAACCCCCGCCATATATGTCAAGGTGAACTCTTTCCTCTCTATGGTCGACCTCAACACCAACTTGAATGGTATGCTACCTCATGCCTATCATCATTGTGTCTATAGGTGCCGACATCGACAAGGACCAAGAGAGAAGGAACTCCCATGGTGCAAGGAAGAGAGAAGAAGAAGAAGGAAAGAAGAGAAGAAGGAAGAGGAAGAAGAGGCGGGAGGAAGAGGCCCAGCCTGGCCGGTCCAGGACCCGGTCAGACCGGACCCACAACCGGGACATCCGGTCCCAGGCCCGGTCAACCGGGCGCCCAACCGGCTTCCTTGCCTCGTACCGGAAGGCGACCGGAAACTTCGCAAGTTCCCGGTTGGCGCCCGGTCGACCGGACCCAGGACCGGACCACCCGGTCACAGGCCCGGTCTGACCGGATCCCAAACCGGATTGCACGGGTTCGACTCGACCGGGACGGCCCGAGTCGGTCCACCACTTACCTGTTCGACCCAAGCTGCCTTGTATGCCTATATAAGCACCTAGGTCACCCCCTTAGCTCTTTAGACAAGATTTAGGCTTAGACATGGATTTGAGCTTTGTCTCCCTAGGGTTTCATCCCCTTTGTATCAAGGCTACCCTTGTTGGATGATTGGATTTAGTGTGTGAGATTCTAGTGCTACCCACTCTCTCTCCCACTCCTAGATTCATCTCCCTCACCGATCTCTCCTCTCGGAATTCTACCGCGCGTCTCTTCCGGGTTGATTCTATTGGCGTGGTCCATCGAGCCACGGGGGTAAGTATCGATTGTATCGGGTTGGTGTGCGTGCGTGAGTTCTTCGTGTTCTTCGTGTTCATCGTGTTCTTCGCGCTCTCCCTCTCTCCCTCCTTGGATTTCGGGTCAACCGCAAGATCGGGCCACAAACGGGGTCTTAGACCTCATCGAAAGGCTGTTCGGGCAATATTCTCGGAATTCGACGAAATCAACGCCCAAGATCCTATTTTTCCCGGAAGCATCCGAACAGCGAAGGAGAGTCGGAGGAGAGCCGGGGGCCACCACACAGGTGGGCCGCGCGGCCACACCCGGCCGCGCTGGCCGGTGTGGGGCCACCCCGTCGCCTCTCCGCGCCGCCCCTTCGCCTATTTAAGCCCTTTCGACCTAAAAACGCAGTACCAATTGACGAAACTCCAGAAAGACTCCAGGGGCGCCGCCACCATCGCGAAACTCCAATTCGGGGGACATAAGTCTCTGTTCCGGCACCTCGCCGGACGGGGAAGTGCCCCGGAAGCCATCTCCATCGACGCCATCGCCTCCATCATGCTCCGTGAGTAGTTCCCCCATGGACTACGGGTTCTAGCTGTAGCTAGTTGGTATCATCTCTCCCATGTACTTCAATACAATGATCTCATGAGCTGCCTTACATGATTGAGATTCATCTGATGTAATCGGTTTTGTGTTTGTCGGGATCCGATGGATTGTTACGTTATGATTGTCTATCTACAAAGGTTGTGAAGTTATTATTGCTGCAATCTTGTTGTGTTTAATGCTTGTCACTAGGGCCCGAGTGGCATGATCTTAGATTTAAGCTCTATACTTATTGCTTAGATTGTATCTACAAGTTGTATGCACATGTCACTGTCCGGAACCAAAGGCCCCGAAGTGACAGAAATCGGGACAACCGGAGGGGATGGTGGTGATGTGAGGATCACATGTTTTCACGGAGTGTTAATGCTTTGCTCCGGTGCTCTATTAAAAGGAGTACCTTAATATCCAAGAGATTCCCTTGAGGCCCGGCTGCCACCGGCTGGTAGGACAAAAGATGTTGTGCAAGTTTCTCATTGCGAGCACGTACGACTATAATTGGAAAACATGCCTACATGATTAATGATCTTGATGTTCTGTCTTAATGCTATTTCAATCCTATCAATTGCCCGACTCGTAATTTGTTCACCCAACACTTGTTATTGGAGAGTTTCCACTAGTGTAGATAGCTGGGAACCCCGGTCCATCTTTCATCATTATATACTCGTTCTACATGTCATTGGAAGTAGTATCAACTATTTTCTGGTGCCATTGCTCCTGTGTTATTGCTACTGCTGCTGTGTTACTGTTATTATTGCTCTCATATCACTGCTACTTTCACATCACCCCTGTTACTAGTGCTTTTCCAGGTGCAGCTGAATTGACAACTCAGTTGTTAAGGCTTATATGTATTCTTTACCTCCCCTTGTGTCGAATCAATAAATTTGGGTTTTACTTCCCGCGAAGACTGCTGCGATCCCCTATACTTGTGGGTTATCAACCACATAGCTACCGGTACAGCCCTTAGCCTCGATGGAGAACTACTCCCTCCTCATGGGAGACAGCAGCGGTGATGGAGATGGCGGTGGTGTCGATGGAGATGCCTTCCGGGGGCACTTCCCTGTCCCGGCGGCGTGCCGGAACAGAGACTTCTGTCCCCCGGATCTTGGCTTCGTGATGGCGGCGGCTCTGGAAGGTTTCTCGTACCGTGGCTTTTCCGTCTCGAAGATTTAGGTCAGGGGGCTTCGAAGAGGCGGAGTCGGAGGGGTTACGGAGTCGCCACACAATAGGGGGGCGCGCCCCCCCTTGGGCCGCACCGGCCACCTGTGTGGGGCCCACCTGGCTCTCCTCTGGCCCCTCTCCGGTGTTCTGGAAGCTTCGTGGAAATATAAGATGTTGGCCGTTGATTTCGTCCAATTCCGAGAATATTTCCTTACTAGGATTTCTGAAACCAAAAACAGCAGAAAACAGGAACTGGCACTTCGGCATCTCGTTAGTAGGTTAGTTCTGGAAAATCCATAATAATGACATAAAGTGTGTATAAAACATGTGAGTATCATCATAAAAGTAGCATGGAACATAAGGAATTATAGATACGTTTGGGACGTATCATTGTGCCAAGTAAAGTCTTTGATAGTAAGGTTAATACTAGATTTGAATTACTGCGCAGAAACAGATTTCTTGCTGTCACGAATTTGAGTAGACCTCTCTGTAGGTAACTCAGAAAAATCTTCCAATTTTTGTGTGTGATCCTCAGATATGTACGCAACTTTCATTCAATTTGAGCTTTTTCATCTGAGCAAGTTAAGTGCTCCTGAAAAATTCGTCTTTACGGACTGTTCTGTTTTGACAGATTCTGCCTTTTATTTTGCATTGCCTCTTTTGCTATGTTGGATGGATTTCTTTGTTCCATTAACTTTCAGTAGCTTTGTGCAATGTCCAGAAGTGTTAAGAATGATTATGTCACCTCTGAATATGTGAATTTTTGATTATGCACTAACCCTCTAATGAGTTTTTTTGAGTTTGGTGTGGAGGAAGTTCTCAAGGATCAAGAGAGGAGGATGATACAATATGATCAAGAAGAGTGAAAAGTCTAAGCTTGGGGATGCCCCCGTGGTTCATCCCTGCATATTTCAAGAAGACTCAAGCATCTAAGCTTGGGGATGCCCAAGGCATCCCCTTCTTCATCGACAACTTATCGAGTCACCTCTAGTGAAACTATATTTTTATTCCATCACATCTTATGTGCTTTACTTGGAGCGTCTGTATGTTTTTGTTTTTGTTTTTGTTTGAATAAAATCGGATCCTAGCATTCTTTGTTTGGGAGAAAGACACGCTCCGCTCGTTCATATGAACACTGGTGTTCTTAGATTTACTTTTAATGTTCATGGCGAAGGTTGAAACTGCTTCGTTCATTGTTATATGGTTGGAAACAGAAAATGCTTCATGTGGTAATTGGTATAATGTATTGAATAATTTGATACTTGGCAATTTTTGTGCTCAAATAGATCATGTTTAAGCTCTTGCATCATGTATTTTGTACCTATTAATGAAGAACTACCATAGAGCTTGTTGAAATTTGGTTTGCATGATTGGTCTCTCTAAAGTCTAGATATTTTCTGGTGAAGTGTTTGAAAAACAAGGAGATAGTGTAGAGTCTTATAATGCTTGCAATATGTTCTTATGTAAGTTTTCCTGTACCGGTTCATACTTGTGTTTGCTTAAACAACCTTGCTAGCCAAAGCCTTGTACTGAGAGGGAATACTTCTCGTGCATCCAAAACCTTGAGCCAAAAACTATGCCATTTGTGTCCACCATACCTACCTACTACATGGTATTTCTCTGCCATTCCAAAGTAAATTACTTGATTGCTACCTTTAAAAATTTCATTCCTTGTCTTTGCAATACATAGCTCATGGGAAAATAGCCTTAAAAACTATTGTGGTATTGAATATGTAGCTTATGTGTCTTATTTCTTATAAGTTGCTTGTTGAGCGGTAACCATGTTTCGGGGACGCCATCAACTATTACATCTTTGTTGAATATCATGTGAGTTGCTATGCATGTTCGTCTTGTCTGAAGTAAGGGTGATTTATCATGATCAAATGGTTTGAGTATGCATATTGTTAGAGAAGAACATTGGGCCGCCAACTAAAGCCATGAATCATGGTGGAAGTTTCAGTTTGGACAATAATCCTCAAATCTCTTATGAGAATATTATCTGTTGTTGAATGCTTAAGCATTAAAAGAGGAGTCCATTATCTGTTGTCTATGTTGTCCCGGTATGGATGTCCTAAGTTGAGATCTATCAAAAACGAGAAATCAAATGCGATCTATCTCCTTGGACCTTTGTACAGGCGACATAGAGGTACCCCTTTGTGACACTTGGTTGAAACATATGTTATGCAATGATAATCCATGTAAATCCAAGCTAATTAGGACAAGGTGCGAGCACTATTGGTACTCTATGCATGAGGCTTGCAACTTATAGGACATCTTATGCATAACACATATGAATTATTACTACCGTTGACAAAATTGTTTCTATGTTTTCAAAATGAAAAGCTCTAGCACAAAAACAGTAATCCATGCTTCCCTCTGCGAAGGGCCAATTCTTTTACTTTATGTTGAGTAAGTTTACCTACTTCTTTCTATCTTAGGAGCAAACACTTGTATCAACTATGTGCATTGATTCCTACATACTTGCTTATTTGCATTCATCATATTACTTCGTGTTGACAATTATCCATGAGATATATCCATGAGATAAACATGCTGAAGTTGAACGCAACTGCTGAAACTTATATCCTCCTTTGTGTTTCTTCAAAATTTCTACTAAGAATTTATTGCGTTATGAGTTAACTCATGTGCAAGTCTTACTGATGCTTGTCTTGAAAGTACTATTCATGAAAAGTCTTTGCTATATGATTCAGTTGTTTAAGTTATTGTCTTTACCATTGCTTCGAATCACTTCATTCATCTCATATGCTTTACAATAGTATTGATCAAGATTATGATAGCATGTCACTTCAGAAATTATCCTTGTTATCGTTTACCTACTCGAGGGCGAGTAGGAACTAAGCTTGGGGATGCTTGATACGCCTCAAACGTATCTATAATTTCTTATGTTCCATGCTAGTTTTATGATAATACTCACATGTTCTATACACACTTTACATCATTATTATGCATTTTCCGGCACTAACCTATTAACGAGATGCCAAAGCGCCAGTTCCTGTGTTGTGCTGTTTTTGGTTTCAGAAATCCTACACAGGAAATATTCTCGGAATTGGACGAAATCAACGCCCAGGGTCTTATTTTTCCACGGAGCTTCCAGAAGACCGAAGAGGATACGAAGTGGGGCCACGAGGTGGCGACACCACAAGGCGGCGCGGCCAAGGAGGGGCCCGCGCCGGCCTATGGTGTGGGCCCCTCGCGCGCCTCCCGACTCTGCCCTTCCGCCTACATATACTCTCCATCGCGAAAACCCTATTACCGAGAGCCACGATACGGAAAAAGTTCCAGAGACGCCGCCGCCGCCAATCCCATCTCGGGGGATTCAGGAGATCGCCTCCGGCACCCTGCCGAAGAGGGGAATCATCTACCGGAGGACTCTTCATCACCATGATCGCCTCCGGACTGATGTGTGAGTAGTTCACCCTTGGACTATGGGTCCATAGCAGTAGCTAGATGGTTGTCTTCTCCTCATTGTGCTATCATGTTAGATCTTGTGAGCTGCCTATCATGATCAAGATCATCTATTTGTAATGCTACATGTTGTGTTTGTTAGGATCCGATGAATATGGAATACAATGTCAAGTTGATTATTGATCTATCATATATGTGTTGTTTATGTTCTTGCATGCTCTCCGTTGCTAGTATAGGCTCTGGCCAAGTTGATACTTGTGACTCCAAGAGGGAGTATTTATGCTTGATAGTGGGTTCATGCCTCCATTGAATCTGGGGACGAGTGACGTAAAGTTCTAAGGTTGTGGATGTGCTGTTGCCACTAGGGATAAAACATCAATGCTTTGTCTAAGGATATTTGTGTTGATTACATTACGCACCATACTTAATGCAATTGTCTGTTGTTTGCAACTTAATACTGAAAGGGGTGCGGATGCTAACCCGAAGGTGGCCTTTTTAGGCATAGATGCATGCTGGATAGAGGTCTATGTACTTTGTCGTAATGCCCTGATTAAATCTCATATTAGTCATCCTGATATGTATGTGCATTGTTATGCCTCTCTATTTGTCAATTGCCCAACTATAATTTGTTCACCCAACATGCTATTTCTTATCGGAGAGACACCACTAGTGAACTGTGGACCCCGGTCCATTCTTTTACATATGAAATACAATCTACTGCAAACTCTGTTCTCTGTTGTTCTTCG
The DNA here is from genome assembly GCF_022539505.1 of Lolium rigidum. Taxonomy (NCBI): domain Eukaryota; kingdom Viridiplantae; phylum Streptophyta; class Magnoliopsida; order Poales; family Poaceae; genus Lolium; species Lolium rigidum. The sequence goes on from NC_061514.1 coordinate 215,380,518, forward strand.
CAAACAAACATCATTCTCCACACCATATGTTTAATCCTTTGTTTACAGCAAGCCGGTGAGATTGACAACCTCACTCGTTAAGTTGGGGCAAAGTATTTTGATTGTGTTGTGCAGGTTCCACGTTGGCGCCGGAATCCCCGGTGTTGCGCCGCACTACACTCCTCCGCCAACAACCTTCACGTGGCCTTCATCTCCTACTGGTTCGATAACCTTGGTTTCTTACAGAGGGAAAACTTGCTGCTGTACGCATCACACCTTCCTCTTGGGGTTCCCAACAGACGTGTGTCTCACGCGCCATCAAGCAATTTTTCTGGCACCGTTGCCGGGGACCTGAAGAAAAGTTACACCACAAAGATTTCTAACTCCCACGTCAACTGCACGCCAGCAACAACCAATGCACTCCACAAGGAAATCCGAACACAAAAGTCAATGCCCAAAAAGTTGGGTCAAGACGAGCGATCGAAGTGGTCAAAATTTGAGGTCAAACGACTTCGGAAAGTTGTCAAAAGTTGGGTCAAAGTTGGGGTCAAAAGTTGGTGAAAATTGGGGACAAAAAGTGGCCCGGGCGGAAGTTCAGGCCTACTTCCGACCAAGTTCCGGAAATGCGAAATATGTATCCAGGGGTTACTGCGAGCCAAAACTGCTGTTTCCGGAAGTTGGGCGGAAGTTGGGCGGAAGTTCCGGTGATTTCGGCCGGAAATTCCAGAGGTTGGGACCGGAAGTTCCGGAGGTTGGGACCGGAAGTTCCGGAAATGCTAGGATTTCTGGATCTGGATCTGAATCTGGGCGAAGAACAACACGAACTCGGGCGGAAAAAATGAGGTGAAAATCGTCGGATTCGAGGGGTAAACGGTGGTATTTGACGGTGAAAATTGGAGGGATGATAGATCAACACCAATAACACAGGATCTGTAGACCAAAACCACAAACAACGCAACAAATCCTGAGATCCAAATTCGAGCTATTTTTTGGGGCAAAATTTTTGGGGAAATTTTTGGGCGAAATTGGTGGAATCGGAGGGTCAAATCCGTGGCAACCTTTGCTCTGATACCATATGATGCGGGCTGAGCCCGTGTGGGTTGCCCGATCTCACGAATTGACCCGGGTGAGTGTGATTGCGGAGGGGGATTCGCGGGGAAGTGGATGAACGCGAAGAACACGATACAAACACACGCACACAACACAAATCGGTTATCCTTGTTGGCCGGAACCACCAACTCGATAGAGGTTGCAAGAAAAGACCTTCCGATAGAAGTCCCGCAAAGAGATCGACGAATCGAACCCGAGAGATCTAGAAGGGTGAAAAGACCGGAAGGTTGATAGAAGTGCAAGCAAAAGACCAAACGATAGAAGTGCAAGCAAAAGACCAACAATCGGTAGAAGTCACCAAAGAGATCACAAGGAGTCGATACAGAGGTACAATATATGGATCATCTAAGGTGGGGGTTTCCCAAATCCACAAAGGGATAATAGAGGCATAAGCCAATTCATGTAAACATCATCTCTCCCTCATGAAGGTGGGGGTAGGTTCCTATTTATAGGTAAGGGGCCGAAGGGGTAAGTTACAAGCCAAAGGGGGGCTGAGATCTGGCTGAGGTTCGATGGGGCGGAAGTTCCGGCCCCTGGGGGCGGAAGTTCCGGTCGGGCGGAAGTTCCGGCCACCAGGGGCGGAAGTTCCGACCGCAGCTCTTCTGTGTGAGCGCCTTTGGTATTGACAGCATCTGGGCGGAAGTTCCGGCGAGGTTGGGTGGAAGTTCTGGCCTGGAGCGTCCAACGCTTCTTCCTCCTTCTCTTCCATGCTTCCGTGACATCGGCCTTGCGTCCTCGGGTCTCCATGGCATCCTCTCTTCCCTCCGTACTTGTCGTCGAGTTCCTATCATCAAGGTATGACGGAGTATGAAGTAGTATATCGTTCCACATAGGCGATTGTAGGCACGCATAAAGGAGAAGATTCACCTTTGCGTGTCGTCTTGGCGATGAAGCATATGATGCGGTGAAGACCGAAGGTCGGGCTGCATCAATGCATCTTCGTTATCAATGCATCTTTGTACGCAACATAAGTTACGGGTTTGATGTATGTAAAGTATAATACGGATGAAAATGAAGGGAATTTTTCAAGAGTATGTTCCTCATATCCGTCACTTTTTGTTAGAAGCAGATATTCTTTCTTATCCATCTTAACAGTTTTAATATGGAAATCATTTGATCGGATATCTTTGAAACATATAAGTGATACGGGCATGAAGGCCTATGTGGATCCCAATTTCAGGACTCCACCAGCTTAGTTATCTTATTTTATGTCTATGGTCATATGTGGGCCAATTAGGGTTTTTAATAAGTTGTGTGTTTCGACTTGGGCCTGTCTCAGTCGAAATAGGAAGGCCCACTAGGGGCTTGGCCGGCCACCCCCTCATATAAGGGTGGGCACGGCTAGGGTTTAGGGTTAGATGAGTTTTAGGTTAAAACTATTGCGTGTGTTCACGTGTATCATCCCTGCGGGGGTACGGCGCTGCCATTTATCTAGTTCGAGATATATCCGCTACGAAGGTTCTTGTGTTCATCAAGGATTGTCTAGCTCAGGTTTGAGGCGTATCGTTCGTCGATCCGTTGCTTGCTAGATTCGTCCCGCTTCTCTAGGCTACGTTCATCACGTTGTTGGGAGGATCTACTACCCCGGGTTCTCGATGTGAAAGATCGGGCAACACCTAGGAGGATCTGCTGGGATCACCCCTTATCATGTGGTATCAGATTTCTGGGTTGCTCATGGCGAGGTTTTTGTTGATCGATCTCATCGGATCGGTTTGCATCGGATGAGTTTGGCTCTAGGTTGAAGGAGGTTGGTTGGAGGAAGATTGGTCCTATTGTGGTGCAGTTTTTCATATCATCTATGGCAGTTCCAGGTGCAAAAATCGCGGAATTTGGGGTTTGGTGTCGCGAGGAAGAAGCAAATTCGCGACCCGATCCGGCTCCAGGGCCGGCCGACTGGCTTCAGGACCGGCCGGGCCGGTGCTAGACCCGGTCAGACCGGGTGTCAACACCCGGATTTTTAAGTCCCGATGCCTATTATGTCGTTCATCGCAATCCCAGGAATATTGTTGTTGCGAGGCATAATAGTTGAATATTATAGTCATCATTCATTACAAACCATATTGTCTTACAACTTGAATCACATGATCCGTATTACACAAATAGTTGATCCATTGATCAACGAACAAACACAAGTTCATAGCGGAAGCGTAAAGATAAATGGACTCTCTAGTCCACAGGCCAACGCTTGACGTCGGAAGACTCCTAGTTGTCGTAGGCGTCCTGCTGGTCGTCACCTTGGTAGTTCTGTTCATCTTCATACTCTGGCCATTTGAATAGCCAGGGACAAAGCCGTGAGTACTTTAAGTACTCGCAAACTAATACTAGTGTAAGTGCTAAAAATTCTAGTAAGGGGTACTAAGCTCTAGTTTATTTGCATAAAGCCAATTTAAGTTCACAAGTATTTGAGAAAAGACTTATTCATGTGCTAACTAACTCAAGTGGGAACATTAGTGTCATTCCCACAATTCAAGTTGTGATTCAACAAGTCACCATTCACCATTCACTTCACCAACATTTTCAAGAATCTGACACCGGAAACTGTATGGCCTTTCCAGCCGTCCGTAACCGTGGACACGGCTATTCGAATAGGTTTACACTCTGCAGAGGTTGCACACTTGTGCCACAACATTTGATTTCATCCGTCGGGATAACCCCGAATCATCGTAACACACTACGCGGATCATCAACCATAACCTTTCACTTACAAACCCTAGTATGAGCACCTCTCCCCATGAGCTTGGCCTCCCAGTGAAGACAAACCGTCAGCCTGGGAACTGCACAGGGCTTGGGCCGGACAATTCACCTCATTTCACATCATATCACTTTGAACGGAGGCAGCCTCATCATAACCCCTATGATGTGTGTTCAGAGGGAACCCATAATAAGATGCATAAATTTCCAGTTAAGCCCTACCCATAATCAGGTATTGTGGGGGTGCTCAAAATTGGAAAGGTATCGCATCCAAACCAATATCAGTTTTAATCAAAAATCACCATCTTCTCCAAGTCATATTCTCCTTCAAAAATCATTCAATGGAATGACTTATCATTCCAAGGTTTTCAAATTCAATTCAAGTCACATGTTCCCATCTAGAGTAATCAAGTTTTAGTATTTAGCACTAGCACTAATCATGAGGGGTGCTATCTTGCTTGGCTAGCTTGAGACTAACTTTGCTAATCTAGTAATCTTCTTAACTTAGACCAAAGTTAACTATAAAAGTAACTCTTTAATAAAACAAGTAAAACTTATAAGGTAAAAACTTGGGATATGATTGTGGTAAGAAAGGTAAGACTAATGGTGCCTTTCCCCAAAGGGCTTTGCACTTTGCAAGAATATTAGCTTGCCTTGGTAGTTCTCAAAGTTCCCCTCTTCCTCCTCTTGGTAGCAACCTTCCTCTTCCTGGTATTCTCCGGTGCTAGCGTCTAAATTCGAATATATAATCACTCAACAAGTTCAAGAGCTATACTAAGCACCACATTACTTCACACAAACTATTCTAAGCACACACATAACACAATTAGGTGCATTTGTTTTCTTTCCTTAGGAAAAATAATTTCCTCTCATTACATATGTAAATGATAGTTTCCATTTAGTTCTTGAGGAAAATAATTTCCTCTCATTGAATCTTCTTAAGATTTAACTTCCTCAAACAATCATGCATGAAATCATGTTGACCTAAGTCAACCATTCATCATCATCATTTGGGAAAATGATTTAAATGAGGTAGGATACCTCATACCATTTAACAATTCTAAATATGATTTAAAATCACCAAGTATTTCATGTGAGAGTATTTGACCAGGGGTCCAAACTTCATATGAAAGTACTTGGGACAAGATTTAAATGAAGTGAAACAATTCATATGATTTGCATAATAGTTTTGGACAATATCACTTAATTAAACTAGCCATATAGTCCTTTATTTAAACTAGGCCATGATCACTCAAAGTGACCACACAATATTTTTGCAGAAACATATAGTGTAAGTGAAATGTGAGCTATGAGAGTTGAAATCAACTCAATATCATTTTTGGTTGATTTTTAAGATTTATTTGAATTCTCAAAAGGTCCTGCCTTGTTTATTTTGTCATTTTATTTCTACATCAAATCTAGGGTTGAGACCAGTGGCATTGTCTAGATAATTTCATGGGCTTTCCAGGGATATAATGTTTGCTAAATTTAGCCAAGCAAAACAGATTCTATTGAATTTCAAACACAGAGCCAGTATTGAATTTAAATAGAATCTGGAATTTCAAATTTGAATAACTGGGCCTGGCGGGAAAATGAGTTGGGCCGAAACAGTTTGAAACAGAGAAAACCAGCCCACCACGCGTCCAGCACGCGTGGGCTGTCTGACAAGCTGGGGGCCACCCGTCAGCGTCTCTTAAAAACCCGAAACGGTACGGGGGCTGTGGGGCGTTGGATTAGAAGGTGATCATGCGGCGCACGATCATCGTCTTCTCCGGCGAGATGCCGCGGCTCTGGCGGCGAACCTAGGGGGTCGGAGGGAGTACCAGGGCTCCGGCGATCGGCGGCGATGTTCACGGCTGCGTTGTCGATGATGCTGAGGCGGCTGGTAGCAGTGGAGGAGCTTGGGGAGGCTTGAATCGACGGCGGCGATCTCAGGGCTTCCGCGGCTCCGAGCTTGCAATTCCGGCGACTCCGGCGACGATCGAGCTAGCTACTGGTGTGAGGAGAAGCGGTGGAGAGAGGGGAGTGAGCTGGTGTGCTTGGTTGAGTCGAGGGAGCGCTCTATTTATAGAATCGCGGGAGTGCTGCGGGTGCTGCGACGAGGTCGACATCGACGCGGGTGCTCCGGCGAGCTAGCGAGCTAGAGGATGGCGGGGCACTGTGCTGTGTGTCCAGACGGTCCTTTTGGCGGTGACGGCGCGGTCAGGCGGTGCCTAAATCGGTCGGGTGGTCGCGGAGTGTGGCGCGGCAGACGCAGGATGTGGTCGTCGTCTCCGGCGGCGGCGGGCACGGGTCTGCGTCGCAAGCGTGTCTGGCGGGTTCGCGGTGGCACGGCGAGGCCAGAGGTGAAGAAAGGGGGGCCAGGGAGTGCTCGAGGCGGCGAGTCGACGTGTGGCCAGTGCTGCCCGTGGCGCGTGCGTGTGCGACACCCACGGCATGGTCTGGCCACCACGGGCGCGAGCTGGTCTGGCGCTGGCAGGGCTTCTCCTCGACAATGGCGCGTTCCAGTAGGTCCAGTAGAGTGAGGTGGCGTCGTGTGACATGGTGGCCAGGGTTGGGGAAGAAGGGGAGAAGAGGAGGGAGAACATGGCCGGCATGGCCATGCACATGCAAGCTATGGCTTGTCCCCTTAGGGTTTCCATGCTGGAAAGCGAGAGAGAGAGGGCCAGGGGACAAGGTAGGGTCGAGTGGGGCAGTAGGTTTGGCCCAAGCACTATTTGAAATAGTGTTGGAGATGTTCCCTATTTTAAATTTGCCAAACTTTGCCAAAGTTGGTTGAGCTCAAAAGGTTTCAAAATCTGAAAGTGGTTGGTTTGGTTGAGTTGTAAATGACCAGAGACAAATACAAGTGGTGGTGGAATTTTAAAAATCAAAGAAATGCAAATTTGCAAAAAATGAGATTGTTGCACATGTTAAAAAGTCTCAACTTTGCATGAGCATAGTTTTTGATCCAAAATGATTTTGGTATGGTGGTCTTTACAAAAGTTGTTCACCTTGATGTGCTCTTGGATGAGGTGCAAAGAATTGGGAAAGTTTAGTTTGAAAAACTTGAAATACAGGGGCTCAAAGTGGTGACCAGAATGCAAATGGCAGATTTGACAATCATTCTATGTGACCACAATTTGTGTTTGAAATTTGATTTGATTTGTGTTTATTTGATTCCAAAAGTTGTAATAAGTGTTTAGTAACATATTACCACTAATGGTGAAGGTCAAAAAGGTCTAGGGTAAAGATTTGTAAAAATGGCATAAACCATATGTGAGGGTTTTAGGGTTTTTCTTATTTGATTTCTTTCTCTTTTTATTTTATTTGGTTTGTGATCTTCTCTTGATCACTTTAGGGTTTAGCACATAAACACAATAACAATCATCATGGCATATCACTCAAATGCACAAGTCCTATGCATGGCACTATATGCAAATAAAAGTTTTTGTTGGTTCTGAATTTTGGATCTCTGGAATTCTTCTTCTTCTTCTTATTGAAATTTGGGATGTTACACCGGGCTCCAGACCGGCCAATCCGGCCAAAACCGGCTCCCAGGCCGGTGCCATCCGGGCCAGTTCCAGGGGCTTCTGCCCGCCAGTCCGGTTTCCAGGCCGGCATGACCGGGCACCTGACTGGCTAGACCGGTGCCCAGGCCGGCCAGGCCGGTGCCCAGGCCGGCATGACCGGGCCACATACCGGCCCGTACCTTGGCGTTGCGATGATCTACACGTTGCCCGAGGATCCGATAGTTCGCCTGTCTCCCCCGTACCTTGGCGCGGGATCTCGAGGCGTGATCCCTTGTTAGTGGTGTCGATTATAGTCGCCCAGAAAAATCCCCATATTAGACTTTCTTGTTCCTTTTCTTTTATGCACCATCATGGCATCAATCACCTTGCATGTTTTAATAAAATCCCTGAATTATTTTTTTATTAAAACCCTATGTTTATTTGCAAAATTATTCCTAGGTTTAATAAAACCCTCCCACCTTTCTTCATATTTTATGGTAAACCGGATAAAAATAAATTATTTTGGAAATGTTTGCAAGTGTTTTAAAACCAAATATCTAGTTTTCGAAACCGATGCAGCCCACCAACACGATTCCTCTCCAGGCTCTTCTTCTCTCTGTACGGCAGCAAATCCGTGGCGCTCCATGTCGCTGTCCTTGTGACCTTTCAGCCAAACTATTTCACCCATCTAACCCTTTTATGTGGCGCTCCTTCCATCAGCGCCACACCTCACTGTGTGGCACCCATGCGGGCGGCGCCACACGCCCATCCGACGTGGCGCGGTCGACGCTGATGTGTGCTCGACTCTGACGTGGCAGGATGTGTGGCGCCGCTCCCATCGGCGCCACACATTGAAAGTGTGGCGCCTGACAAGGGCGCCACACATCCACTTATATAGCCCAAAATATACTGTGAGACAATTCTCCAGGGACTTAGCCGTTTTGGCGACCCTGTTTGTGTGACGCCGACGACAAGGGCGCCAGTGCGGCGCCGATGCCACGGGCGCCACACAAACCGGGTCGCGAAAACGGCTAAGGACTAAGCCTCCGGATCCCCTGGATGTTTTCGACATATAAGTTGATATAAGTTGACATGTGTGGCACCGATGCCATGGGTGCCACACAGTGCAGTGTGACGCCTATGCCATGGGCGCCACACATTGACTTGTGCTAAACATGAAAATTTCTACCATATTTCAACAGTTTTGAATACAACATTGCACACAACATGTACGAGACAACATAGTGGTTCAGATAACACATAAGGTTCGACGACATCAAGGTTCCAATTACAATAATGTTCGACAACATGAAGGTTCAAGAAGATCAAGGTTCACACAACATCAAGGTTCGACAACATAAAGGTTTGACAACATGAACCCAGCCAAACGGACATCACTGCGTGGCAAAGGCTCCCTCCCCTCTCGCCTTCTTCTTCTTAGATTCCTCAGCCAGTTCTTCCTTCTCCCTTATGTCACGAGCCAACTGAACCACCGAGTCGAAGAAATGGTGGCGCTCCTCCGTCTTTGAAGCTTCTGCTTGAGCTCTTTCCTCCTTTACGCGCTCAGCCTCCTTAGCCACCTCCTCTAGGTGCATCCTATTGGCCCTCTCCCTCGCTAGTTGAGCAAGTTGCCAGTTCCTCTAGAATTTTTCCCTCCATAGACGGCCCCGTTCGGCCTGTAGCTTCTCATTCCTCTTCGGCGCGCGCCATAGGTATTCCTGATACTCCCTTTGTAGACGGGCACGCTCGGCCATCTTCTTCTTGTGCTCCTCCTTCTCCTTCCTCGCAACTTCTTCCTTCTCCCTCTTCCGCACCGTCCTCACAGCCTCCTTCCAAACGGAATCCTCCTTCTCATTGCCCTCCCACGCCCCCTTCCCCTTGGTGGGTTTAGTTGCCATACCTGAAAACAAAATTGAAAAGACCAAAGTTAGTCACGGAATAGGAAAATAGAAAGTACAATACAATTAATATATTGGAGACACATACAGATAAGGCCCCGCTAGGTATCCTAGCATACTAGTACACCGACGTCCACCATGGCGACCTCTACTAAGCCCTACATGAATCCTTGGAGCTTGTCACCATTGTGATTGATGCCTTGGGGCTTGTCGCCTTGGAGCTTGTTGGTTAGGACCTTGTTGGCTTGGAGGTTGTTGACTTGGAGCTTGTTGGCTTGGAGCTTGTTGGCTTGGAGCTTGATTTGAAGCTTGTTGGCTACTTGATTGTTGGCTTGTGCTAGCATCATTGTCCTTTGACTTTTTGCCGGATGTACATTTTCTTCTATTGTGCCCCCTACTATTGCATGATCAACAATTAGTTGGCTCGCGGGCCTCTTGGAATAACTTGTTTCCCAAATGACCCCATCTATCCATATCTCCGTGATACCTCTTTGTCTTTCTTCTTCCATGTTTCACAACCTTCCATTCCGGATCGGGCCTAACTTGCACTCCATGATACTCCGGCCATTGTGATTGGTCCAGGTAGGGAGAAAACCTTGGAGCCCATGTCCTTTTTGTGGCTTCGATAGAGAACTCGGACTCCCGAACGGTGAGCGGGTTATTATAGTCCACACGTCTAGTGCGTGCCGCTGTGAGCAAGTGGGAGCAAGCCAAATGAAGCAAAGATGGCCTCCTACATGTGCATTCACTTGTATTTAGGGACACACGGAAAGCCCGGCCTCCATGTTGGACACCACCTTGTGTGGTGCCTCCCGACTCATTCACTTGATACACCTAGTCAACATTGTCATAACATGTAGCCGTTTGGGAGTCCGCATTCCTCGCCTAAAAGTCCATGAACTCTTGAACCTTCGTTGGGTACTTGCAGTTCCTAGCATTTTCCTTCTCCGTTTCTTTGGTGTAGTTCTGGAAATAGACATTCTACTTCTTGAATGTGTATTGAATTATTGCCGTCACGGGCAATGCACGTACACCCTTCAGCACATTGTTGAAGCACTCATCCATGTTGCTTGTCATTTGACCATATCTCCTCCCATACTCATCATAAGCTCGTGCCCACTTTGAGTTAAATATAAGGTGCCTCTGAAGAAACTCAAAACCACCCGGGCTGAGGTCTTTGTGCTTGAGAAAGCCGTTGTATGGGTTTGCGAAGCGGCGCTCGGAGTAAGCGAGGCAACAATCTTGAAGAAGGCCAGACAACTCTTTGTTTTTGCATGACCGATAGAAATTTGCACAAAAATGCCTCATGCACCATCGGTGGTGCAAGGGAGCATGCCCGGGAATGTCAAGCTCCACCGCATTGAGAATTCCTTGATGATGATCCGAGATGACACACACTTCCTTTGAGGGTGGTATGACCATCGTCCTCAATATATGGAAAAACCATTGCCAGTTATCATTGTTCTCAGCCACTACCAATGCAAAAGCCATTGGTACTAAGCAGTTGCTCGCATCATTTGCTATTGCCACCAATAGTGTGCCCTTGTACTGCCCGGTCAAGAAGGTACCATTGACAGCGATGACCGGCCTACAATGTTCGAATGCCCCCGTGCATTGATCGAATGACCAAAATGCACGGTGAAATACCCTCACTCTTTTACCGTCATGCAATGTCGTTTTGGTACTAGAAGGCTCCACCACATGCACCATGCCCGGGTTAGTAGCGGCCATCACTAACAACAACCTAGGGACTCAGTTGTATGCTTCCTCCCAATCACCGTACAACATCTTGAATGTGGCTTGTTTGGCCTTCCATGCCTTCCCATACTTGACGTCGTAGTCAAACCGGGATTTCACTGGATCTTGCACGGACCTAATGCTCATGGTTGGAAGTGATGATATCTCAGCCGAGAGCTTGTATGCAGTGAACTCAGATGTGAGTTGACTGTGGTCCGGCTGCGCATCCTTGCCATCAAGCTTCGGCCCCCGGCCCATGTGAGTGGCTACACAACTTGTTATGTGCCAAGAGGGCCCTTTTTTGAAAGGTCTTGCACGGAAAACCCATGGACTCCTTTTATCTACACATTTTAGCGTGTACCGCTTCTTCAAGTCCGAGTGCACAACGATGTAAGGGCGATGATGCTCCAAGAAGTAAACTTTTGCCACCATCAACCACGGCTCCATCCGCAAGACTAACATCACAGAACAATGGTATCCGAATATCCCGTCCGGTTACCTTCTTGAATATCTCGGCTCTTTCGGCTTCCTTACCCGTCAAGCCATCCTCATCAAGTTCCTCATCGGGTCCATCATCATCCGAGTCCGACGCATAGCATCGGGAATAAGGAATGGAGTGGTCCATCTCCTCTTGCATCCAATATGTATCCAAATCACCCACATTGTTGTCATTCATCTCGAAACCATCATCACCATCGTCATGCTCGTCATACTCCTTCTCCAACGGAGGATCTTGGGCAATGGGAGATTGGACAATGGGAGATTCGGTGGCTTCTTCTTGGCTCATGGGTGGTGGACTCCTAGCTTGAACGGGGGAGGAGCGCCGGTTAAGGTCAAGCTCGATACGGGCATCAACCGTCTTAGTTGCAAACAACTCCAAAGCCTTGTCTTTTGACTCGGCCACCGTCTCCTTGTAAACGGACCAACGTTGCTCGAAGTTGATACACATTGTCTTCCAACGGATGTGAATTCCAAACCCCACATTATGTCTTCCCTCTAGCTCAACACCATCATTTGGCTCATTCCAATTCAACTCAACCCTCACTTGTGGTACCACCTCCGCAAAGCTAGGGCTAAGGTCAAACACCAAGTCAACCTCTTCCGGGTCCGGCTCTATGTTTCCCTTCAAGAAAGCATCCTTGTCCACATGATGAACATGAACAATTCTTTCCACCCCCTAGCATAATGTGAACAACACATACATACATGTGTTCATTAGTTACCATAATCAACATAATCAACCCATACAACCTAGCACACTACCATTTATCCTACTTCAACAACCCTAACATCCAACCAAATCCACATCCACCCTCAAATCAACCTAGGGTTTCACATCTAGGGTTTCACATGTAGATTCAACCAAATACACAAAATCAATGGATGAAAAGGAGGGGAACAGAGGAGATTACCTCAAGGAACGGGTTGGGAACGATCTCCACAGGAAGATCTGACGAAATCTAAGAGATTTGAGTAAGGATTTGAGGGGGAGGGGGAGAGAGCCGACCGCCTTTCTTGAGGGAAGAAGAAACAGAGAGAGGAGAATGGCTAGGTCGGGCTCGCGCGGCCACACATAAGTGGATGTGTGGCGCCCTTGGCATCAGCGCCACACTTTCAATGTGTGGCGCCGATGGGAGCGACGCCACACATCCTACCACGTTAGAGTCGAGCACACATCAGCGTCGACCACGCCACGTTGGATGGGCGAGTGGCGCCGCCCGCATGGACGCCACACAGTGATGTGTGGCGCCAATGGGAGAGGCGCCACACAAAAGGGTTAGACGAGTGAAATAGTTTGGCCAGATGGTCAGTCTGTGCTTTTCTTTCACAAATGAGTTATTTTTGTCAAAATCGCCGTCCCGTGATGGGACGGACGAGCAAGCTCCGGCTCCTCCATATAAATCCCCCACATCCTAGCCCTGCAACCCTAGAACCCGCTGTTTCCATCCCCGCCGCCACTTGCTTGTTCCTCTCTCTAGCAGAGCACCTCGAGCCCGTCTGCTCCTGCTAGCTCGCCTTTGTCCCGGCGAACCGTCCCTGCCACTCGTCGAATCGGACGTCCGCGCGGCAACTGCAGCTCCACCTCGTCGCGCACATCTTCCTCACCTTACCCACGTGTCCAAGCAACGCCGCGCCATGCTCATCCCGACCTCCTTCGGCGGTCGACCGCGCCTCAAGCTCGCTCCGCTGTTCGTCGGCTCGGGCTGCGTCATGAAGCACACCGGTCGTTTTCCGTCGCTCCTCTCCGGCAGTAGCGCCACGACATCAACGAATCGTCCGCCTCGCGAGCTCTTCTTTTCCATCCATGTTCAGAAGCGCGACTTCCAGCGTGACTGCGGCTAGCTCCCTCCGGCGTCCCTTCCTGGCCGCCTCACCTGCAAGCTCCGTCGTCCGCCGCCCTTCAAGTTATCCTTCGGCCGCGCGCTGTTGTTTGTCGGCGGATGTTTGCCTCCCTCGCTTCTCCATCCTCGTCCTGCTCGAACTCCTCCCAAGTCGCCCACGTTCGCGTCCGTCCCCGACGCGAGCGCCTGGCATCTCCTTCATCAACACACGTGTGCGCCAACCTGCTATGAGTTATCGTTCTATTCTCGTTCCTCCCGGATGATTTCATGTGCTCACGCCGTCGCTGTGTTCACATCAGGTCCGTGCAGCTGCGCACTCGTCGGACATGGTAGTTCCTGGCGTCTCTCCGTCTTCTCTGGCTGCTGGCAGCCGCGTAGAGATCCGCCGCCACTGCACCTCTCATCTCTGGAGTCTGACCGCGGCTGCAACTTCATGATCCGCGTCTTCGTCTGGTCATAAACTGCCGCCTCACAGTTCCGTCGTGATCCAAACTATAGCTCAGTGGTAATCCCTTGCTAACCTTCCCGGTGAGAACCAAGATCAAATGGTTACTTGCTCGTTTGATCTTGCATGTGTTTGATCAACATGCTACATGGTTATATCTGTTGAAGAGTATCATGGTTACTGTAGTTGTTAATAGTTGTTAAGCGGAGGCATTAGTGGGTCAGTTGCTCGTTTTATGACAGCTCACTTGTGTTTCCATATAACTTAGGATCCCGAGTTCCTGTTATCTGCTCCGAGACTTAGCGCTCTAACCACACGTGGGTATGTTTATTGGGTCTCCCCTCGACCACTGCCGGAATCTAAAGCTTTGTCTAGTGGCCACAACTAGTTTGTAATGTTCTACCTTTTGTTGTTTGCGTGCATGCTAGCTTGTTACTTATTTACTTTGGGAAGCCCTTGGGTGCCTTGTATCTCTTGTTTCTGGTATGCACATATAGGTCGTGGAGCCTCTACGAAGTGGTTTATCGCCCAGTGTGTGCTAAACCACCTAGCACGTTGACACACATAGCTAGGTCCGCTTCGGAGATTCGGCCGGACTTCGATACGGGTTTAACTTAGTTAGGTGGCTTCCTGGACATTGTTGTCGTGAAGGAGAGTGCGAGTCGTGATATCTTTCCCTCTCCAGGTTGGATTGATCGTGCGTGTGGGCACATTTGGGCACCCCTGCAGGGTTACAATCTTTTCAAAAAGCCGTGTCCGCAATTATGGACGACTTGGAGTTGTATGACTCGACCATAGACAACTTACACCTGTTGTTTCAATTAATAATAACTTGCGTAGTAAGTTAGCGCAACCTCAATAATAAATGGTTAAAACTTGTCAACCGTGTGAGTGCTCTTGCAAGTACTTCCTTTGCGAAGGGGGGAACACATTGGCTGGGTTATGTTTGTAGAGTATAGAACTGTTAGCTTATGCGCTCTCTTACCTATTCTAGCACCTGTAAGTTGAGAGTGTCTCTATAGGTTTGTAGTGCTTGCGTGCTGCCGCCTAACCCCACCATATTGCCTATGACGTCCTTTTGCATTCTCTAAGTCCCCTGCGTGCCTCAAGTACAAAGGACGATTGGTTGACGAATGCTTATACGTCTTGAAGTCTTGTTAAGTACGAACCCGTAGTTATTTCTGCTTTGGGACATAACCGAGCAGGTATGCAGATCGGTACGATGAAGAACGACGCTAGCGAGGTTACCCTTACGGCTTGGCCAGGGCAGGGTTATGGACGCCACTTGCTTATCTTCAGGACTCTTAGTCCAATTTTCATTCTTCTCCGTACTCGGATGTTTTCGATTTTCTGTATGATTCAGATCTTTGTATTGTATCTATTTCTTCGCTCGTTGGAGTCGTTGTTTTATTATAAGTCCTCTTGTGGGCTCTGTAGTGACTTGTTGTAATGATTACTACTTGTGATTGATTCCACCCGCATCGCGTGCATGCTTCGGCGTGTACGAGGCGCTTGGTGGTGCGTCGCCTAGAATCGATATTGTGCGGATTTTCGGTGGGAACGCTTGAATCCGCATAGTACCGGTTTTGGGGCATCACACACCATAGAAAAAAAGAGTCAAAAGATTTTAAGAAAAATAGAGAGAAGAGAAGAGAGGCCGCGTGTGAATCTTGTTGTCTCTCATTTTGCAACCAAAGCTTTGCCTCTCATCGAGTTAGTGTGACAACGAGCACCACCTTTGCTAATTGGTTCTTGTGTTTTTTCCACTCATTCCTTCGTCGCACTAACCCCGTTCATCTCGTGTTTGAGTTCCACATCTTTTCCCTGTTTATAGTGATCATCGCTATGACATTTGATTTTTGGATTTCACCCACTCTTAACAATAAACTTGATTTCAAATTTCGTGTCTTGGCTTCCCACCATACTTTCCTACCACCATATTTGCTAGCTTTTGCGTGTGCCTTTGCGTGTGTGCCCAACACAATTGATTTTTCTCTCGGTTTGATTGATCGCCCCGATACTATCATACCACGATAAGGTTGCGAGGTAGTGTTCTTCCACTAACATACACCACCTAGCTTTTGTCTTCACGTCATGGATAGGAGCGGAGAAGAAGCAAGGGAGGATGTAGTCCTCCCCAACACCGAGAAGTTAGCTACCCAACACAATATATGGGCACAACACCAAGAGTTCAAGGAGCAACTTACCTTGTTCGAGACGCGCATCGATGAGCAATATGAAGAAGTGGCGCAAAACTTCTCCATCGTCAACCAAGACATGGCCCTCCTTCGTGAAGCCACGGACAACTTGGATCGCCAAATGGCGGTCAACGATGCGAACATGGAGCGGCGCATGGATAGCCTCGAGCGTGCCATCAACAATTTGGGTCACCGACGCCGACACCGCTCTACCGCATCATCAAGCTCTTCACAAGAATACTACTCTAATGATCGTCATACGTCCTCACGCTACACCTCAAGGCGAGGAGACCCTCCTCGACATGTTCAACCACATGAGCGTCATCTGTCATCACGCTCCAACTCAAGGCAAGGTGAATTTCATCGACATACTGATGACCCACAAGTATAGGGGATCGCAATAGTCTTCGAGGGAAGTATTACCCAATTTATTGATTCGACACAAGGGGAGACAAAGAATACTTGAAAGCCTTAACAGCGGAGTTGTCAATTTAGGTGCACCTGGAAACAGACTTGCTCGCAAGAGTTTATCAGTAGTAACAGTTTTATAGCGATAGCAAGTAGTGAAATAACGAGTAGCAGAGTAACAAAGACGAAGTAGTGATTTTAGTAAACAGCAGGATTAAAATACTGTAGGCACGGGGACGGATGACGGGCGTTGCATGGATGAGAGAAACTCATGTAACAATCATAGCAGGGCATTTGCAGATAATAATAAAACGGTATCCAAGTACTAATCAATCAGTAGGCATGTGTTCCAATTATAGTCGTACGTGCTCGCAATGAGAAACTTGCACAACATCTTTTGTCCTACCAGCCGGTGGCAGCCGGGCCTCAAGGGAAACTACTGGATATTAAGGTCTCCTTTTAATAGAGTACCGGAGCAAAGCATTAACACTCCGTGAACACATGTGATCCTCACATCGCTGCCATTCCCTCCGGTTGTCCCGATTTCTGTCACTTCGGGGCCATTGGTTCCGGATAGCGACATGTGTATACAACTTGCGAGTAAGATCATAAACAACGAATATCTTCATGAATCAATAACATGTTCAGATCTGAGATCATGGCACTCGGGCCCTAGTGACAAGCATTAAGCATAACAAGTTGCAACAATATCATAAAAGTACCATCTACGGACACTAGGCACTATGCCCTAACAATCTTATGCTATTACATGACCAATCTCATCCAATCCCTACCATCCCCTTCGGCCTACAGCGGGGGAATTACTCACACATGGATGGGGGAAACATTGCTGGTTGATGGAGAGGCGTTGGCGGTGATGGCGGTGATGATCTCCTCCAATTCCCCGTCCCGGCGGAGTGCCAGAACGGAGACTTCTGACTCCCGCGACGGAGTTTCGCGATGTGGCGGAGTTCTGGAGGGTTTCTGGCGACTTCGACTTCTCCCCGTGCATTTTTAGGACGAGGCGAATAAGTAGTCCGAAGGGGGGCGTCGGAGGCCGGCCGAGGGGGCCACACCACATGGCCGCGCGGGCCCCCCTGGGCCGCGCCGCCATGTGGTGTGGGGCCCTCGAGCCTCCACTTCAATTGTCCTTCTGGCTCCGTCAGTATTCCGGGAAAATAGGCTCTTTCGTCAAAATCCC
Organism: Lolium rigidum; assembly: GCF_022539505.1. Lineage (NCBI taxonomy): Eukaryota > Viridiplantae > Streptophyta > Magnoliopsida > Poales > Poaceae > Lolium > Lolium rigidum. The sequence goes on from NC_061514.1 coordinate 215,398,018, forward strand.
GAGGTTTTTCCTGAAAGTTGGATTTCTGCACAAAAACGAGACACCGAATCGGTTCCGCTAAAAACAGCGTTAGTCCGTGTTAGTTGCATCCAAAATACACAAATTAGAGGCAAAACAATAGCAAAAGTGTTCGGGAAAGTAGATACGTTTTGGACGTATCAACTCCCCCAAGCTTAGCTTATTGCTTGTCCTCAAGCAATTCAGTTAACAACTGAGCGATAAAAGAACTTTCACGAACACATTTGTTCATATGATGTATATATTCTCATGATATGGCTAATACTTGAGCAGTTCATAATAAGGTACATGCAAATAAGATCATCTAACAGCCTATGTCAATCATGAAGAGGTACCAACAATTAATAATAAGCATCATGAATCATGTATATAAGCGAGGATTGCAATGTTCATAAGAGAGTATGATAAAGTGGTATCTCGCTTGCCCGTATTTGATTGGCAAAACATAAATGCCCGGGCACCTCTGGAGTTCATAGAAAGACTAGAAGTAGTGATTGTCAAAGATAAAAGCATCAAAGTTATACCACAATCAATCATATTTTGAGACAAGCATATTACACTAAGAATGACAGTCGTGCTCTCAAGAAAGTGCTCAAAGAAAGGATGGAGACACAACATAAAAGTAAAAGATTGACCCTTCGCGAGAGGGAAGCGAGGGATTAACATGCGCTAGAGCTTTTCATTTGTAAAGTAGGAGTAAAATTATTTTGAGAGGTGTTTGTTGTTGTCAACGAATGGTAATGGGTACACCAACTACCTCGCCAACCGGACTTTCAAGAGCGGCTCCCATGAATTATTTGCAATTTTATGTGGCACTCCTTCCAACCTTTCTTACACAAACCATGGCTAACCGAATCCTCGGGTGCCCGCCAACAATCACATACCATGAAGGAGTGCCTTTTTAATTTAGTTTTATTATTATGATGACACTCCCCCCAACCTTTGCTTACACAAGCCATGGCTAACCGAATCCTTCGGGTGCCGTCCAACAATCACAAACCATGGAGGAGTGTCTATTTAAGTTAATTAATTCGGGATCGGGAATCCCATTGCCAGCTCTTTTTGCAAAATTATTGGATAAGCGGATGTGCCACTATTCCATATGAGAGTCCGTCAAAAGTAAATGACAAGGTTGAAAGCTAAACACCACATACTTCCTCATGAGCTATGAAACATTAACACAAATTAAGAAGCATTTTGAAGATTTTAAAGGTAGCGCACGAGAATTTACTTGGAATGGTTTGAAATGCCATGCATAGGTATTTATGGTGGACGCTCTGGAATAACTTGGTTTTCATGTGTTTGGAGGCACGAGCAGCGTTCCCGCTCAGTACAAGTGAAGGCTAGCAAAAAGACTAGGGAGCGACAAATCAAGAGAGCAGTAACCGTCATAATCATGCTTGCGGCAAAATAAATTAACCGAGGCATAAAAGTGATACAAGAACTCTGAAGCAATGTAAATCATTGAGGCTTAATTGACTCTTGTTCAGTCATATGCATGCGTGAGCATGTGCCAAGTCGATATAAATGAATTATTCAGAGGAGGATACCACAATGCCATACTTACTTATGAATAAAACAATGCAAGCAAACATCCATGACATGCTACTCATATTAATAAACTGGAGCTAATCATGAGAGATCATGAACTACTAAACTTTCTCAAATAACATATACCTCACATGAACCAACTAAGCACGCTCACATGGATGAGTATATGTACAAAAATGAAAACAAATAGAGTTCATACCAGCCTCTCACCACAATCAGATTGTCGTAGATCGTCATTATTGCCTTTTCACTTGTGTAGCTTGGATAATATGAAATGAAAACCACGCTCCAGCCACCGAAGACCATTGAACTCAAGATGAACTTTACAAACCAAAGAAGAACAGCAAATATTTTTGGTGTTTTCGAATTTGAGAACAAGAACAAAAGGAAACAGGCAAACAAAGCAAAATCTTTTTGGGTTTTCTTATGGCAAACTAGCAATAGCAAATAAAGCGAAACAAATGCAAGAAACCAAGATAAGCAAATGGTGAAGAGAAACAACAGAAATATTTTTGGTCTTTTTGTGTTTTGGGAAAGAAACAAAGTGGAAACAAGAAATATCAAACTAAAAGAAACGCAGAAAAGCAAGATGGCAGAAATCTGCCAAAACATGACAGCAGTACAGAAATCGATTTTTACAAAAATCTTACGTTGCTCAGTTCGAAAAGTGTTCAACTAATGAAAGTTAGATAACAACCTGGGGAAAATGCACAAAAATTTGCAACTCAAAATAACGTTCTGGCTGTGCGTACGAATTTTTACGGTAACAGCCCAGAATCTGTTTTCAGGCAGCACTTCCCCAAATATCATCTTCCTCTCATTAGAAAACCACTCAAAGAGACTAAACAAGTATATACAAGTATCCAGAAATCATAATATGCAAAGAATGAGTGATGCCGGTATACCTCCCCCCAAGCTTAGGCTTTTGGCCTAAGTGGAGTTCAATCCCATCGATCCCATGAAGTAGCGCCTCCGTAGTATGACGAAGATGGATCGTATTCCGGGTATGTGCTAGAAGACGCACCGGGATGTGTGACGGTGTAATCATAGGAAGGCTCGACATCCTCGGAGTCATGCTGCTGGTGGAAATCTTGTATCTTCATATGCTCATCCACCTCCTCCTTAGTGCACGACCATGATTGCCTGTCAATACTGAACAAACCTGGTTGGGGAAGAGGAATTTCTTTCTCATCCCCGTCAGAAAACAACATTCTATAGACCATATTATCTAAAGTAGAATCAGTAGTCACAAAATGATGACTCTTCATAGCAGCAATATCAAGTCCCCTAGGGGCCAATGGCACATCATTAGGATCAATAGGAAGATTTAGATATGTTAAAACACGCAGTGCAATAGTTCCTCCAAAAATAGGTCCCCTGGTAGTCGGCGGCGAGCAATAAGAGCACCAAGGTGATAGGATGTTTGACCAGTAAGTGCAATATTCAGGAAAGCAAGATGGTAGCTAGAGATATTACTAGTGTTCTCCCTACCAAGAATGCTAGTAGCAATGTAATATGCAAAATACTTAATGGCGGGGAGTTGAATGTTCCTTATCTTGCCCCGCCGAATGGTGCGACAATCATCATCGGTAATCCCTCGATAGAGCTCCAACAAGTCCCGGGGGTTGTCATCAATCCTACTTGCTGTACCTGCAGGGACAATATCCAACGCAAGACAAAAATCCTTCAATTGCATAGTAACAGGATTACCATAGATCCTGAATGCAACCGTTGGCTCATATTGTTTGTTGTTGAACCGGAAGCTCTCGACGAAAATTTTTGTGAGCATATAGTATTGCTCCCTTTCATCTCCCATATAGGTAGTTAACCCTGCCCTCGTTGACAAGGGTTAAGAAATCCTCCAATATCCCTGCATTCCTTAGAAAATCATAGCATGGGAAAGTCGAAGCATTAGGAGGCCCGTTGTCCTCTTCGGGTGCGAAGCTAGGCGCGATGATGTCCTCGTTGTACGACCGCCTAATTTGGGTGGCGGTCCTAGAAGGCCTCCCGGTGCTGGTTGTTCCCTTCTTGAACAATTCTCCAAATTTGAACTTCTTCATTTTCTGAAATTTTCAACAAACAATATAAAACTTGATTTGGTGACATATAATTGAGGGAAACTACCATAGGAACTTGCTAGAGTACTAATCACGCATAAAAACTAATTTCTACCACTTAGAACAAGCATGCAAGCTCACTAAACATGTTACCTACAGCAGCAAAATATTCAAGATATACTCAACCAAACAAAATTCTACTTGGATGGGTGGAGGAGTCACATACCAAGGAGCAAATGTGCCAAATTTCAGCAGGAAATCTGGGCTGAGCAAAGAGATCGAGAAATCTGGAGTTCTTGAGCAAAAACGCGAGTGAGAGGAATTTGGTACGAGTTTTTTCGGGAGAGAGAAGGTGTTGGGAGGAAGAGATGACAAAGTGAGGCAAGGAGGGGCCCACACCACATGGTGGCGCGGCCACCTCCTTGGCCGCGCCGGCCTGTGGTGTGGCACCCTGTGGTGCCCCACAGGTCATCCTCTGGTGCTCCCAGGTGCCTCGTCGAAAAATAGGACCAACGGTGTAATTTTCGCGAATTTTTGAAAACTTTGAAAAATGCACATTTTCTGGGTATTAAGTTTATTATTAATGGCCAGGAAAATTTTTGAAATCTCAAATCAACTAAGAAACTTTGCAAATTAAAAATGCTACAGCAACTAAAGCAAGTGGAGGAAGAAAGAGATGTTGTTTACCTCCTCTATGCATATAAAATGTATTTGTTAACAAGGTTGATCAAGTCTTGCCACCAAATAAATTTTACATAGCATATGAAGAAATAAACCTCAAATCAATCATGTTACCTTGAATTGTATTGATATGGATCCAATCACAAGAGTTTGATATTCTTCTTTAGGCTCATATATAGGACAATCAATAGTTCCCACTTTGATAGTTCTCACATTAGAAATAGTATTAACTCCGCACGCTTTCTCAATCCTCTTGGGGAAATAGACGGTGTGTTCCTTATCATCAACATTGAAAGTAACCTTTCCTTTATTGCAATCAATAACAGCCCCTGCGGTGTTAAGAAAAGGTCTCCCAAGAATAATAGACATATTATCGTCTTCAGGCATTTCCAACACAACAAAAACAGTTAATATCAAGCAGTTATTAGTAACTTGAACAGGAACATCCTCACATATACCAACAGGAATAGCAGTAGATTTATCAGCCATTTGCAAAGATATATCAGTAGGTATCAACTTATCTAAGTAAAGTCTCTTGTATAGAGAAAAAGGCATAACACTAACACCGGCGCCCAAGTCACATAGAGCAGTTTTAACATAATTATTCTTAATAGAACAAGGAATAGTAGGTATACCGGGTCGCCCAACTTCTTTGGAACTTTGCCATTGAAAGAGTAATTAGCAAGCATAGTGGAAATTTCCTCATTGGGGATTTTCCTTTTGTTAGTAACAATATCTTTCATATACTTTGAATAAGGAGGCAATTTAATAGCATCGATCAAAGGAATTTGCAAGAATAAAGGTTTCATCCAATCACGGAATTTATTATAGTGTTCCTCTTCCTTTGATTTTAGTTTCTTAGCGAGGAAAAGGCATTGGCTTTTGCACCCAAGGTTCTCTTTCATTACCATGTTTCTCAGCAATAAAATCTTCTTTAGTATACTTTTTATTTTGAGCATGCTTTTCGAGGTTCTTCTTCAACCTCTTCTTTATCGGGAGTATCATTCTTATCATTATCTTTATCATGTTCATTACCACTTTCAGTTTCAAGCATCGAAATAGAAATACTATTAGGATCATTAGCAGGTTCGGAGGATTCTACAACATTTTTATGTTTCTTCTTCTTTTTCTTAGAATGAGCTCTAGGTTCAATGCGTTGAGAATCTTGTTCAATTCTTTTGGGATGCCCTTCGGGATATAGAGGATCCTGGGTAGAGACACCACCTCTAGTTGTTACTTCATAAGCTTGTTTTTCTTTAGCATTATTTCCTAACAAGTCATTTTGCACTTTAGTGAGTTGATCAATTTGAGTTTGAATCATATGAAAATGTTTAACAAGCATCTTAACATCATTGGAGGTTCTCTCCACAATATCATGCAATTGACTAATAGCTTGAGAATTTTCCATTAGATGATTCTCTACTCTCATATTAAAATTTTCTTGCTTAACAATATAATTATCAAACTCATCTAAGCATTGCGCAGGAGGTTTTGAATACGGAATATCTTCCCTAGTAAAGCGTTGAAGGGAATTTACCTCAATCATGGATGAAGGGGGAATTATCTCACATATGTCTTCTATGGGAGGTAGATTCTTCACATCTTCAGATTTAATACCTTTCTCCTTGAGAGACTTCTTGGCTTCCCTCATATCTTCATCATTCAATTTAATTAAACCCCTCTTCTTCACTATTGGCGTTGGAGTTGGTTCAGGCGTATTCCAATCATCATAATTCCGGCCTATTTTAGCCAATAATTCTTCGAGCGTCGTCCGGAGTTCTTTTCCTGAAAACACAACCAGCACAACTATCCGGGTATGCCCTAGACTCAATGGTTAGTCCACTATAAAATATATCAAGTAAATCATGCTTTTCTAAATCATGGTCGGGCAGAGCTCTAATAAGAGAGCAAAATCTTGCCCAAGCCTCGGGCAATTTCTCTTCATCTCCACGATCAAAATTATAAACTCTCCGCAAAGCGGCATGTTGAGCACTAGCGGGAAAGTATTTCCGAAAGAAAACGAGCAAGCAATTCTTTTGGACTTTTAATAGAACTAGGTGGCAAACTATTATACCAAGTTTTAGCGTCATCCTTTAATGAGGATGGAAAGATTTTAGCAACAAAGTAAGTACGCTTCTTAACATCATCGAGAAAACAAGCTACTCAAAGTAGATAACTCGGTCATGTGTTCAACGAGCACTTTCTTTTTCGAGTACCACAAAAAGGTGTTTTCTCAACAATAGCTATATGAGATAGATCAAGAGAAAAATCATAATCTTTATCCCTAATGTTTATAGGAGATGTGGCAAATTTAGGATCAGGAGACGAGTTTATATCTAACGGTATGTTCTGCAAGCAACTTTTTAATTTTTCTTGCATCGGTAGTAGCATGGCATTTTTCAATAAAATCATCATCAAGTTCCACATAATCTTCATCAAGATCATCACTGGAGTATTCAAGTTCGGGTGAATTAACAGGTGTAGTAACATCGGGAGTTTCAGCATTTTCAATTTGTCTAGACCTAGCAATTTTAGCATCTAAAAAAGTTCCCAATGAACCACTATCATCAAGCACGACGGACATATTATCGGTATTATGAGAGTTTTCAGATTCAGCGAAGTACCGAGCATTTGAAGCATGTGGCGGTGAAACAAGTTTATCAATCACGGATGGTGAATCAAGAGCAGCGGAGGTACTCAGAGTTGTACCTTTTCTTGTAGTGGATGGTAATATGGCGACCTTAGTATCGCGAGTTTTACCCATGATGGAGAATTTGCAGCGAACAATATCAATCCAAGTGAACTTCCAAATAAAGCTATGCTCCCGGCAACGGCACCAGAAAATAGTCTTGATGACCCACAAGTATAGGGGATCGCAACAGTCTTCGAGGGAAGTATTACCCAATTTATTGATTCGACACAAGGGGAGACAAAGAATACTTGAAAGCCTTAACAGCGGAGTTGTCAATTCAGGTGCACCTGGAAACAGACTTGCTCGCAAGAGTTTATCAGTAGTAACAGTTTTATAGCAGTAGCGATAGTGAAATAACGAGTAGCGAGTAACAAAGACAGCAGTAGTGATTTTAGTAAACGAGCGGGATTAAAATATCGTAGGCACGGGGACGGATGACGGGTGTTGCATGGATGAGAGAAACTCATGTAACAATCATAGCGGGGCATTTGCGAGATAATAATAAAACGGTATCCAAGTACTAATCAATCAATCGGCATGTGTTCCAATTATCGTCGTACGTGCTCGCAATGAGAAACTTGCACAACATCTTTTGTCCTACCAGCCGGTGGCAGTCGGGCCTCAAGGGAAACTACTGGATATTAAGGTAATCCTTTTAATAGAGTACCGGAGCAAAGCATTAACACTCCGTGAACACATGTGATCCTCACATCGCTGCCATTCCCTCCGGTTGTCCCGATTTCTGTCACTTCGGGGCCATTGGTTCCGGATAGCGACATGTGTATACAACTTGCAGGTAAGATCATAAACAACGAATATCTTCATGAATCAATAACATGTTCAGATCTGAGATCATGGCACTCGGGCCCTAGTGACAAGCATTAAGCATAACAAGTTGCAACAATATCATAAAAGTACCATCTACGGACACTAGGCACTATGCCCTAACAATCTTATGCTATTACATGACCAATCTCATCCAATCCCTACCATCCCCTTCGGCCTACAGCGGGGAATTACTCACACATGGATGGGGGAAACATTGCTGGTTGATGGAGAGGCGTTGGCGGTGATGGCGGTGATGATCTCCTCCAATTCCCCGTCCCGGCGGAGTGCCAGAACGGAGACTTCGACTCCCGCGACGGAGTTTCGCGATGTGGCGGCGTTACGGAGGGTTTACGGCGACTTCGACTTCTCCCCGTGCGTTTTTAGGTCGAGGCGAATAAGTAGTCCGAAGGGGGCGTCGGAGGCCGGCCGAGGGGGCCACACCACATGGCCGCGCGGGCCCCCCTTGGGCCGCGCCGCCATGTGGTGTGGGGCCCTCGGGCCTCCACTTCAATTGTTCTTCTGGCTCCGTCATTATTCTGGGAAAATAGGCCCTTTCGTCAAAATCCCGAGGTTTTTCCTGAAAGTTGGATTTCTGCACAAAAACGAGACACCAGAACAGTTCTGCTGAAAACAGCGTTAGTCCGTGTTAGTTGCATCCAAAATACACAAATTAGAGGCAAAACAATAGCAAAAGTGTTCGGGAAAGTAGATACGTTTTGGACGTATCACATACTAGGCCACATAAGCGTCCTCAACAAGAAGAAGCACCACACCTTGATCGCCATCAACATGATCGCCATGCCCATCATGGGCATGACGACCAACCCCACGACAACGTCATCTTCCACATGGACCCGGTGCCTCATCGCGAACCTCATATTGATGCTCATGACCAAGGTCACCAAGAACAAGCTCGTCGTGATCTTCGCAACCATCCATGACACAACCATCATGGAAGAGGAAATTCCGACCATGATCAAGACGAAGAAAGCAATCATGGACATCAATAATAACCTCCGCAACCTCGTCAAGATCGACGCTAACACCATCATCGAGCACCAAGTGAAGCAAGTGTTCAAGTGGAACGCCAACCCAATAATATGGTTGGCCGCGGAAGACCGCCTCATCCACCACAATTGGCAAGAGACAAAGGCATGAAACCTCGCCGAAGGAACTTGGAGGATGAAGAAAATATGTATGGCAAGCTCAAGTTCAACATGCCCAAGTTCAAGGGTGAAGATGACGTCGAAGCCTACCTCTCATGGTGGTGAGGACATTCCTACCGAACTAGTACCTCCGTCATTGCAAGATGAAGATGATGTTGTTGTGAAGCTCAAGTCCAATGATGTCAGGATTGGACCTATGACAAGAGCTCGTGTGAAGCTATTAAAACAACATGTGAACTAGTTCTTAAATGATACTTTGATTGATGAGAATTTTATACTGCCTAAGTCCTTTGACTTGTGTATGATCAGGTACGAGGATGGAGGAAGCATCACACGAGGAGGAGAAGAGCAGCTGGACATGGTGCTGGACGTGAAGACATCCCATGGGCGCGCGAGGGAGGAACGGGAGGCATGCACGAAGGAGGGAGAAGAAGACGTCAAGGCCAGCACCAAGTCTTGGCGACTCGGCGCCCAGCCCAGCGCCGCCAACCCCAGCATCGGATGTCCCGGTTTTGACCGGACCCTGGATCGGTGCACACCGGGCCCGATCCAGGGAAGATAGAACGCCCGCCCGGTAGTCACCCGACGCCTGGCCCAGTTCCTAGCGGCCGCCCGGTCCCACCGGCCCGTACGCCAGCCGAGCCCGTGTCAGTCTCGACCAGATCCCGATCTGGGTCGGTTTGTAATCGTATTTTTCGACTCCTGGTCGTCCTAAACCCCTATATAAGTGCCCAGAACACCCCCAAAACAGTTTTAGACCATGTTTAAGATAAACCCTAGTTCATAGTTGATTGCTTTCCAACCCTATTGAATCTATACACCGTTGCCGTTGACCACGAAGCGGTAAATTGCAACCGTCTAATTCCCAATGGAACAGCAGATCACACAAAACTTTCAGTAGCAAAACACTAGATCGATGCGAATTGGTGTATAGATTCAATAGAGTGGCAAAGCAATCAACTATGAACTAGAGTTTATCTTAAACTTGGTCTGCGCCTAAAATCCATGACTTACAAGAATATATAAAGGCTACTGGGCATCCAACATAGGGTTGGGGTCGAAATCTATCATATCCCTAACTTTCTTAACTTGAATACCCTATATCTGCAAACTAGCAGAAACGATCGTCGACTTGTTTCGGTCATCACGACTTGTACGTGGCGAAATGGTATGTGTGAGCCTACTCATTGGAAAGTACATTAAATTATATTTCCAATGAGTCCTTATTTGCATGATTTGGAGTTCGTATGAAGAAACCACACCCGTTTCAAAATCAGAACTTCTGTCTGTCCGAACCGAATCAGAACCGACTTTGACTTCGATTTTGAATCCGAGTTTCTTCCTCCTTCGTGCATGCCTCTCGCTCCTCCCTCGCGTGTCCATGGGATGTCTTCACATCCAGCACCATGTCCAGCTGCTCCTCTCCTCCTCGTGCGATGTTTGCTCCTTCTTCATACCCGATCATACATAAATAAAAGGACTTAGGAAGTATAAAGTTCTCATCGATCAAAGTATCATTTAAGAGCGAATTCACCTGTTGCTTAAGTAGCTTCGCACGAGCTCTTGTCATAGGTCCAATTCTAACTTCATTGGACTTGAGCTTCACATCAACATCATCTTCATCTTGCAATGACGAAGGTAGTAGTTCGGTAAGGTTGTCCTCATCACTTTCACTCGGGCTCGAGTCATTGGTCCACTTGGGAGACTAGTTGGCCTTGGTGTAGTGTCATCCTTGGATGGGGCTACATCATCTCCCCCCTGGGAAAGAGTCGTCCTCGACTCTAGTTCCTCCTCATCTCCATGATAGGGTGAGAGGTCCGAGATGTTGAATGTGTTGCTCACCAAGTACTTGGATGTTGATATGTCGATGACATATGCGTTGTTGTTGATGCGTTTGAGTACCTTAAAGGGACCATCTCCTCTTGGCTCGAGCTTGGACTTGCGTTCATGAGGGAACCTTTCTTTCCATAGGTGTATCCAAATGAGGTCTCCTTCTTCAAATATTCTTTCCTCCTTCTTGGCGTTGAGGCGTGTAGCTTGGCGAAGTACATGCTATTGTATGGTGGCTCTTGTGTCTTCATGTAGTTTCTTCATGGTGGTGGCGCGCTTGTCGAGGTCTATGTTCGTTCTCACATGAAGAGGTAATGGGAGGATGTCGAGTGCGGTGGGAGGTTCGAAACCATAAACGATCTTGAATGGACTTCTTGATGCTGTGGAGTGCTTGGCTCGATTGTAGGCGAACTTCAGGTGGGGAAGGCACTCTTCCCATGACTTTAAGTTTTTGATGAGGACATCCCTACCCAATTATTACCTCCATCATTGCAAGATGAAGACAATGTTGCTGCGAAGCTAAAGTCCAATGAAGTTAGGATTGGACCCATTACAAGGGCTCGTGCGAAGCTACTTAAGCAACAGGTGAATTCGCTCCTAAACGATACTTTGATCGCTGAGAACTTTGTACTGCCTAAGTCGCTTCACTTATGTATGATCAGGTATGAAGATGGAGCAAACGTTGCACGAGGAGAAGAGGAGCAGCTGGACGTGAAGACATTCCACAGACACGCGAGGGAGGAGAGGGAGGCATGCACGAAAGAGGGATGAAGTGGTGCCATCAGAGAGGAAGAAAATTTGATTCAAAATCGAAGTCAAAGTTAGTTCTGATTCGGTTCGGACAGACATAAGTTCTGATTTTGAAATGGACGTGGTTTCTTCATACGAACTCCAAATTGGGCAAATAAGGACTCGTTGGAATGATAAATTCATGTCCTTTCCAATGAGTAGGCCCACGTACAAGTCGTGCTGGCTGAAACAAGTCGACGGTCATTTCTGCCAGTTTCCAGATATAGGGTTTTCAAGTTAGAAAAGTTAGAGATATGATAGATTTCGACCCCAACCCTATGTTCGACATCCAGTAGCATTTATATATGTTTGTAAGTCGTGGATTTTAGGTTTAGAACATGTTTAAGATAAACCATAGTCCATAGTTGATTGCTACGCAAGTCTATCGAATTCTATACACCAATTCGCATCGATCTGGTGTTTTGCTACAGAAATTTTGTGTGATTTGCTGTTCCATTGGGGATTAGAATATTGCAATTTACCGCGTGGTCGGCGGCTACGTGCGCAAGTGTGTGGAGTTGCGATATCTTGCAGGGTTGAGAGCTGTTGCATTGGCGACAGGAATCAATCGAGAGACTCGCCAACGTCATACAAGTTATCATCCACTTCATCATCGTGTATCTCCGCTGTGTTCACCGCGTGTTCATCACCATCCACCTCGCTTACTGAGAAGATCGAGCAACCCCTTATCAGTTTTTCTTCACTAGCGTGCGTAGTAGAGCTGAGAGACTTTGATTCACCACTTCCGTTTGTCCGTCCGTTTGCGGATGTGAGGATGATGAAAACAAGAGCTTGACTCCAAACTTTTCCATGAACGACTTCCATAGATAAATCATAAACTTGACGTCTCGATCCGACACAATGCTTGCCGGTATTACGTGTAGGCGAACGACTTCTGATGAGGACATCCCATCTATTGATACAACCGCTGTACCTACATCCACACAAATACAAGGACCAATCACTCGAGCTCTTGCCAAACAACTTAACTATCAGGTACTTTCGTTTCTTGGAACTATTCCTCACATACATGAGAATATGATGCTTCCTAAATCAGATGTGTTTGTTACTCTTAGGAATGATGGACCTAGCATGGATGAGAGGGACAAGCATTGGAGCATGATCACACATGGAGGAGATGACAGCAAACATGTGAGGATTGAAGAGGACGCTGCGAGTGGAGATTTCAGAACTTTGAAGCCACCATAATTGGAGATGAAGACATGGGCGAAATATAGAGTTCCCCACTTCACAATTTCGTCCATATGAGTACATGGTGCTACGACACCATTAGTCTTGGGCCAGGCCCATGTAATTTTCGCAGGATTTAAGTCAGCCACTTTTTAGAGTCTGTATTGAAGGGGGAAATGCCTTCTAGGGTTTGGTTCGAACACCATATGCATGGCTGGCCGAACCCCACCGTTTCCTCCTTTAAATACCCCCATAGCCGTCACGTATAGACTCGGATTTTGATTAGACTAAAAGTTAGCCATTGCTGCAACTCTCGTGTACTTCTTTTGAGGCCAACGCCCAGAACAAGACCGACTATTCGGAATCCCACCTTATTCAATAAAGCTTCATCTATATCCGCAATATTTTGATTGCATTATTAGTTCTTCCTTGTTCTCGATTTCAGGTAGGAATTAAGACCCTCGCTGGTTAGGCTAATTGTGCATCCACAAGATCAGTAAGTCCCGGAGATTGTCCTAGCGATTGCATTGGCGCACGAGCTTTGCACGTGTAGTCGGATCGTCAAGCATGAACTCCACCAAAAAATCGATTTATCACCATCTCATCGTAAGATCTGACACCTTTGCCCTATCAAGTGGTATTAGATTTCAGGTTGCTCGGTGAGATTTTACAGTTTTCCTAGTGTAGATTGCATCTGCCATCATACCCATAAACCAGGAAAAAGCCAAAAATACTGTTAGGGTTTTAGATCATCGTACCATAAACCCCCTGCCACGTCTTTGCATTGTCTTTTCAGTTTTGCATAGGTTAATTTATGTCTGCATCTTCGTGTCGAGTTGCTAGTCTTAGTGTCTAGTTCCTTTAGAGTTTCGAGTTCTGTTCATATTAGTCACGCCGCCGCCGCCGCTCGCACCATACACAGATCACCACCATCATCGCCATATACACCTTCCATATACTTCCGCCATCACCATATACATTGCCATATACTTCTGCCATCGCCATATACACCTACCATATACATCCGCATCTACCATATACCATGTGTCCTACCGTGACACAAATTGTTGTTGTTTCTCTGCCGCGACAGAGTGCAAGTAGAATTAGGTTTTATTGTTTTTCCTCCTTAGTTGTTGCCTTCTGATTTCATCCGTGCTGTAGAAAAAAATTCCCGTGAGATAAGTTTTGGCCGCCGGTAAAGAATTGTGAAGGAGGGCAAAAAAAAATCCGCTACACTAGTTTTCGACCGTGGAGATCACTTTTCTCCACTGGCCGTTATAGCGACATTTTTTTATGCCTGCACGCTTTCCGGAGCACTATTAAGAAATTCCGATAATTTTTTTTTCTGAGGCTATACTGTTTTTAGACCTCGGGAATCAGTTTGAGACACTTGCCATCATAGTGATTTTTCATTTCTCGGTTCGCCATATCATCGCCACCTCATCGCTGCTAGTTGCTTGTGTGCCGCGCCATGACCTTGTTAGTGTTCTAGGCTTGCGTCTCTAGTACGGTCTAACCTTGGACCAGCACAGTACCGTTGTTGAGCATACTTTCAATATGCACCGCTGTTTTGATAATTGTTGTTTTGCTACCATATTAGCATTCCTACAGCTCTACATATTGTCTCCACGTGCTTTGGCAATCTTTGGAGACGCCGATCCTTGTTGGTTGCCATATCACCTTCCTCCTGTTGGGTAAGAACTTGTAAGAGCTTTGTATTTTGCTTGACGAATTGTGCATGAACCACCATATTCCGTAGTTTGTAGGCATATACGTTTGTGCTTTTTGAGTACTAATCATGACAGGACCCACATTAGCCGCTGTTGATCCGGCCAAGATGACGAGTGAGGAGTTGCATGCTCACTTCACCCATCTTTTGGGGGGCATGCAACCGACGTGGATGCGCGTCTTGGTGACGTTGATGCTAAACTCACCGATGCGTTGGACAAGATGGATGGCCTTGAGGCAGCTTTCAACAATTCAACTCCAAGCTCGACGGCAAGTTCCAAGAGTTGTTGGCTCGGTTCCCGCAGCCTCGCGACAACGTGCGACGACGCACACACCGCATTCCTCGTGCGGAGGTACCTGCGGGTACCGCCCCTGCTGCAGCAGCCACACCTGAAGCGGCCTCTGATGAAGGATACGATGATTATGGAGGAGAAGAGGAGCTGGTCGATGAGAACATGCTGTACGGCGAAGAAGTCGAACAACCTGCACCTGGTCGTCCACGGCAACTGAACTTCAACGCTCGCCCACCTCCACGACCGGTACGTGATGATGATCATGTTGCTAAACTTAAATTGAATATTCCGCCATTTGATGGTAGATATAATCCTGATGCATATCTTACTTTGGAATTGGAGGTAGAGCAACGCTTTGCATGTTTACGATATCCTGATTATTTGCGTGTTAGTGCTGCTACTTGTGAGTTCACAGATTTTGCATCTATTTGGTGGTCTGAATATTGTAGAGTACATCATGCTAATATTCCTACTACATGGGTTGGTCTAAAACTAGCTATGCGTACTCGTTTTGTTCCTCCACATCATCAGCGTGATTTGCTTAAAAATTGTCTCGCTTAGAACAAGGGAAAAATTATGTAGAAGACTATTATAAAGAATTGAAAACTGGCATGATTCGCTGTGGTATTGTAGAGAATAATGAGGCTATGCTTACACATTTCTTTGGTGGTTTGAATAAAGAGATTCAGCATATTTTAGATTATAAGGAGTACAACACTATTACTGGCTTGTTTCATCTTGCTTGCAAAGCTGAACGTGAAGTGCAGGATCGTCAACCACCATGGAGAAGAGCTAATATTTCTGCAGGCCGTACATCATCATGGTCTCCGCGACAATCAGCGCCACCATCTCGTGGTGCTGCACCAGCGCCTACTACCTCCAAGTACACCGCGCCTGCATCACATGCACCACCTGCTGCTACTCCACCACCTTCTGCTGGTCCTCCTCGGTATTCGTCTTCCATGGCCTCCACAGGGAAGACGCGCGACATTCAATGTCACAAATGCTTGGGATTTGGTCACATAGAGAGAGAATGCAGGACCAAACGTGTCATGTTGGTGCGTGAAGATGGAGAATATGATTCTGCAAGTGACTTTGATGAATATACATTGGCTCTTATTGCTGCACGTGATGGAGCCAATTTTGATTCTGAGAGAGATGGAGGTAATGGAAGCTGACACTGCTGATCAGTACAAGATCTTAGTTGCACAATGTGTGTTGAGCGTGCAACTGAGCAAATGTGAGCATGATCAACGCCAAAATCTGTTTCAAACAAGAGGCGTTATCAAAGAGCGAGCTATACAGATCATCATTGATGGAGGGAGCTGCAATAATCTGGCTAGCGTTGACATGGTGGAGAAGCTTTCTCTACCTACGAGACATCACACACATCCATATTACATTCAATGGTTTGAGAGCTCTCGAAAGCTCAAGGTAACAAGAACTACACGTGTGCATTTTAGTATTGGTACATATTCTGATTTTGTTGATTGTGATGTTGTACCTATGCAAGCTTGTTCTTTGTTACTTGGTAGACCTTGGCAATTTGATAGAGAATCTGTTCATAATGGTATAACTAATCAGTATTATCTTATGCATGATGGAAAGAAAATTGGTCTCAAACCTATGACTCCTGAACAAATACTAAAATATGATCTTGCTAGAGCTAGTAGAGTAAAAAACGTGGATAAACATAAGAGTGAAAATCAGATTGTTGCTGCAGATTTTGTGCCACATAAGACTAATACTAAATCTGATTCGAACCATGCTACTGAAATTCGTTTGAAAAGTCCTTGTTTGCTTGCTAGCAAATCTAATATTGCTGCACTTGATGAAAACACTACTCAATGCTATGTTATTATTTGCAAAGAAGTTCTGTTTTCATTTGAGGATATGCCTCCTTCTTTGCCACCTGCGGTTGCTAACCTTTTGCAGGAATTCATTGATGTGTTCCCACAAGATGTTCCACCGGGACTACCACCTATTCGTGGGATAGAACACCGGATTGACTTGATTCGAGGAGCTTTGCTTCCCAACCGTGCGCCATATCGTACCAATCCTGAAGAGACCAAAGAGATTCATCGACAAATTCAGGTTCTCTAAGATAAAGGTTACATTAGTGAGTCTCTTAGTCCATGTGTTGTTCCTATTATTTTAATACCTAAGAAGGATGGTTCTTCGCGCATGTGTACTGATTGTAGAGCTATTAATAATATTACCATTCGATACCGTCATCCTATTCCTCATTGAGATGATATGCTTGATGAGTTGAGTGGTTCTATTATGTTCTCTAAAGTTGACTTGCGTAGTGGTTACCACCAGATTCGTATGCAATTAGGAGATGAATAGAAAACAACATTTAAAACTAAGTTCGGTTTATATGAGTGGTTAGTAATGCCTTTTGGATTAACTAATGCTCCTAGTACTTTCATGAGACAGATGAACGAAGTTTTACGTGCTTTTATTGGACCATTTGTGGTGGTATACTTTGATGATATTCTGATTTATAGCAAATCTTTGGAGGATCATTTGGATCATTTACGTGCTGTTTTCAATGCTTTACGCGATGCGCGTTTGTATGGTAATCTTGAGAAGTGCACCTTTTGCAACAATCGAGTTGCATTTCTTGGCTATGTTGTTACTCCGCAGGGTATTGAAGTTGATCCAACCAAGATTGAGGCGATTGAGAGTTGGACGCAGCCAAAGACGGTCACGCAAGTGAGGAGTTTTCTTGGCTTCGTTGGGTTCTATAGGCGCTTTGTGAAAGATTTTGGATCCATTGTTGCGTCGCTGAATGAGCTTACAAAGAAGGATGTGCCCTTTGTGTGGGGCGATGCACAACAAGAAGCCTTCATGATATTGAAAGATAAGTTAACACATGCTCCATTACTCCAACTTCCTGATTTCAATAAGACTTTTGAGCTTGAATGATATGCTAGTGGAATTGGTTTGGGAGGTGTGTTCTTACAAGAGGGCAAACCTGTTGCATATTTTAGTGAGAAATTGAGTGGGCCTAGTCTGAAGTATTCTACTTATGATAAATAATTATATGCACTGGTTCGGACATTAGAAACTTGGCAACATTATTTATGGCCTAAAGAATTTGTTATACATTCTGATCATGAATCTTTGAAGCATATTCGTAGTCAAGCTAAGTTGAATTGTCGCCATGCAAAGTGGGTTGAATTTATTGAGTCTTTTCCTTATGTTAGCAAACACAAAAAGGGTAAAGATAATGTTATTGCTGAGGCTTTGTCGCGCCGTTATACTATGCTATCTCAACTTGACTTCAAGATTTTTGGATTAGAGACTATAAAGGAACAATACTTGCATGATGTTGATTTTAAAGATGTGTTGCTGAATTGTAGAGATGGTACAACATGGAACAAATTCATCCTCAATGATGGATTTGTGTTCCGTGCTAACAAGCTATGCATCCCCGATAGTCACGTTCGTCTTTTGTTGTTGCAGGAGGCCCATGGAGGAGGATTGATGGGCCACTTTGGTGTGAAGAAGACGGAGGATGTACTTGCTGCACACTTCTTTTGGCCATGTATGCATCGAGATGTTGAGAGATTTCTGGCACGCTGCACTACATGTCAAAAAGCTAAGTCTCGACTTAATCCACATGGTTTATATATGCCTCTTCCTGTTCCTAGTGTACCTTGGGAGGATATTTCTATGGATTTCGTTTTTGGATTGCCTCGTACATAGAAGGGGAGGGATAGTATCTTTGTTGTTGTGGACCGGTTTCTAGATGACACACTTTATTCCATGTCACAAGACTGATGATGCTACACATGTTGCTGATTTGTTCTTTCGTGAAATTGTTCGTTTACATGGTGTGCCAAATACTATTGTTTATGATCGTGATACTAAGTTTCTTAGCCATTTTTGGAGATGTTTATGGGCTAAGTTGGGGACTAAATTACTGTTTAGTACTACATGTCATCCCCAAACTTGATACGGGGTGGCTTTTGGACACCTCCTCCTCAAGACCGACAAGCCCTCCTCGTGGCCCAATGACTCGAGCTCGAGCCAAAGCCATACACCAAGTGGTGAATTCGCTCATTTCCACGTATGCATTTGATACCTCATTGGATGGCATGCTACTTCATGCAAATACCCTGCGTTCAATCAGGTACATCGATCAAGACGCAAGCCAGGGAGACCAAGCCAATGGAGAGGGATATGAAAATGGAGAAGATGGAGACCCAGCGCTCCAGCCGGAACTTCCGCCCCGAGGACCGGAACTTCCTGCCAGATGCCTCCCAGATGCCGTCCAGCGCCCAGGAAAGAGAATCCAGCCGGAACTTCCGCCCTGAGCGACCGGAACTTCCGCCCAAGTTCCTCCCTAGTTCCGAAATTGCGCCCAAACAACCCTGGACAATTTTGCAAGGAAAACAACCGCTTTCGGAACAAGGCCGAAAGTTGGCCGGAAGTAACGCCCCGACCGGAACTTTCGCCCATGAAGACCGGAACTTCCGCCCTACCGGAACTTCCGCCCCTTGAGGCCGGAACTTCCGCCTGCGCGACTTTCAGCCCAAAACAGCACGTTTCAGCATGTAACTTATCCCTTCGCCCCACCAACTATAAATAGCCTTGTGGGCTCAGATCTGAGATTCAGACTTGATGTGAAATTAAACCTGAGCTTTGCTCTTGTCCCATGTGGGAACCCCTACCATAGATCCTAGATCTCGTACCACGCGATCTCCTTGTTGAATCCTTGTGATCTCTTTGGTGACTTCTATCAATCGTTGGTCTTTTGCTTGCACTTCTACCTTTTGGGTATTTTGCTTGCACTTCTATCAACCTTTGTCTTTTCACCCTTCTAGATCTCTAGGATTCGATTCGTCGATCTTTTTGCGGGACTTCTACCGAAAGGTCTTTTCCTGCAACTTCTATCGAGTTGGTGGTTCGGGCCAACGAGGACAAACCGATTTTTGTGTGTGTGAGTTTGTATCCCCGATTCCCCTTCGTGTTCTTCGTGTTCTACCACCTCCCCCACGAATCCCACCCAAATCCGTGAAGATCGGGCCTACCCTAGGGCTTAGCCCATATCATATGGTATCAAGACTCCTTGGTTGCCACGGATTTGACCCCCACACCCCCAAATATTTTCTTGAGAATTTTTTCGAAAATCCCAAAAAATAGCCCCAAATTGGCCTTGGTTGGATCTCGCGATTTGTTGAGTTTTTTGTGGTTTTGTTCCAATAGAAACTTGTCTTTGGTGTTGATCTACAATCCCCCCACCTCCCCACAACTTTTAGTTCCAAATTTTCCTCGAATTCGAAGGATTTCGGACCGGATTTCCGCCCAAATCGATGAACAGCCCGCAGATCTGATTGCGACCGGAAGTTCCGCCCGGCAGGACCGGAAGTTCCGCCCGGGACCGGAAGTACCGTCCCCAGTGACCGGAAGTTCCGGCTGGCCGAATTTTCACAGATACCTTCGTTTATCGTTTTGGCACTACCCCTTTTGTGTTTGGACTTTGGTTTGAGTGCCATTTCAGCTACCACAAGCTTCCGCAACATCGACAACGACGACGGCACCCCGAGGATCCAAGCGGTTCATTTGACACCCCCACCACCATCGCAAGTTCGAGATCGTCGGCCACCATCATCAAGTGGTATTACTTGCCCTTTCCTTGTAACCCTAGCCTCCTTTGCATACCTTTCCCATCGAGAGTGACTTTCTAGTGTTGCGAAGCATTGCGCAAGCGTCCCGACCGTGAGGGTGTGCGTGTGTTGAGCATAGCTAAGAAGAAAGCTCGTTGTGAAAAGATAAGCAAAAGAAGTGTGACATACTTACATAGATAGTAGTATCCTTACATAATGAGAAAAAGAAAAAGAAAGAAAAATACAAAAAAAAGAGTGTGAGTGACTCCTATATACAAAAGAGTCCAAAGCTTATAAGCAAAAGAGAGAAAAGAGAAGAGAGGCGTTTGCGCAAATCTTGTTGCTTCTCAATTTTGCAACCAAGCTACGGTCTCTCTTGTGTTAGCGTGACACCGAGCTAGTAGTCTTCGTTAGGACCAATTTTTGTTCGTGCTCATTTTCCTTGGTCGCGCAAACCTCATTTTGTCCCGTGCGTGTGTTCCACGTTGTGTATGCCGCTTGTTGATCACCGCTTTTGACTTATCACTTTTGGATCTTACCCACTTTTGACAATAGACTTTTCGTTTGGTTCTTTCATTTGGCTTTCCACATCCATACCTAACACCATATAGAGTTTTTGTTTTGTGTGTGTGCATACATATCGGTTGTCCTCCGATTTGAAACACCTTTTCGATTTTGGTTTGCAAGTTTTGACCTTTTGGTAGGTCTCTTTCCACCATATATATACACCACTCCTTGAGACTAACATGTATAGTGAGGATGAGCCTACGGAGGACGACATGGATCGAGTACTATGAGGGTGATAGCTCCGCAAGCACCGCGGATATGGAGGACCATGTGGAGCTCAACACCGACTATGGGTCCGCTAGCACCGCGGATATGGAGGACCATGTGGAGCTTGACACCGACTATGGCTCCGCAAGTATCATCGACAAGACCGACATCGAGCATCCCGACACCGACCATGGCTCGCCAATCATGGACAACATGGTGGACCACAACCTCGACTGCGACTACGACTACGATGACATGGTGGAGCACTACCTCGACTACGACTATGACACCATGATGGAGCACCGCATCGAGCACTACCTCGAGCACGACATCGACACCATGGTGAAACCTAGCTTCGACCCCACCTTGAACAAGACCGGTGCATACAAGTTCCCCATCTTGGCCAATGGAACTACATATGAAGATAGAGGACCTTCAAGACGGCGCAACCATGAGAGTGCGTATACACATGGTCATCTACATCGAGCTCATCCTATGGAACATCAAGAGCGCCCCCACCATGATCGCCATCGACACTCTCCTCCGAGCTCAAGAAGGTGCCACAATAAAAGTGCCAAGCTACATGAGCCATCATATAGGCATGCCGAGGATCGTCATCGACACACGTCACCTCATGATCGTCGTCGACCATCACCATCTCATGAACACCATCGACATGCATCCCCACATGATCATCACCGACACAAGTCACCTCATGTTCGCCATCGACTAACACCTACCACAGATCTTCGACGACACCCCTCAAGACATGGTGATGATGCAAGAAGACGAGAGCCTCGACATGAAGCGGCCAAGGCTAAAAAGGTCAACAACAACAACCATATGGCGTCCACTAAGCCTAGCGCCACCACCACAATGGCATATCCAAGACCGCCTACACATGAGAAGATCTCCAATGGTGCAAGACAAGACGCTACACCAACAAGCAAGATGGTGCCATGTGCAAACAAAGAGGAACCACATCTCATGGTGCTTTCATCTAATACCGCCACCACCACAAGGGCACCTACAAGAAGCTCAAGCCCCAAGATGAAGACCATGGAGTCTACACTTCAAGATGAAGGACGGTCTACACATCTTTATGCCAACATGACAATGATTTGTCCGCCAAGACCATGTAGCTCCCAATGTTTTCGTTGCAAACAAGACGGTCATCTTTGGGAATGCTCCAATATCTATTGTGATGTGTGCACATCCAACAAGCACATGACATGGGAATGCAACACACCACAAGCCCACAAGCTCTACTTCTCCCAATTAGATGCCGAATTCGCCGACATGACACTTCAAGATACCACCGTGTTCAAAGAATGGTGCAAGGAAATGGACAAGATGACGACTATGAAGTCCACACTTCAAGATGGAGCACTAGAAGGCCAAGTCAATCGTGATGTTGATTCGAGCCTAGCTCTCAACAACACCATAGCGCCATCAAATGGTGTCAACATGGGAGGCGATGGAGTTGAGAAGGTTGAGCATGGGATTTTCCCTTCAACCAAGGAGGTGAATGGAGTTGAGAATGGTGAACATGGGATGACCCCTTCATCAATGGAGGCGCATGGAGATGAGAAAATCGAGCCTACTCCTATATGCTTGAATGAATGAGACGGTACCAATCCCATGTGAGCATGAGAGCCACTTAGCCCACTTGAGTGAGAGTGATAGTGAGTTGAGTGACTCCCACCCCATATGTGAGTTTGAGTGCTTCCATTTGGAGGACATGAGTGATACACCGAGTGAGTTGAGAGAGGTAGTTTATAGGTCCATGGAGGCCATTTCACATTCTAACAACTTAACCTCTACCTCTAGTGTGTTTTCTCATGTTGCAATAGGTTCCATGGATGACGAGTTTCCGATCATGGAGAAGATGTACATGGTGCATGAAGATTGATATCACACCATGCTTACAAGAAGCCAAAGATGTCGACCACATGGATCCTACTACTTCCATAACACCTACTTCAAATGAGCCGGACTTCAAAGGTAGCAACAAAGGTGTTGATGATGCCATGATCCCACTAGTGGACATGATGATTTGTGAGTGCATGCATGATCTTGATGATAAAAATGCTATGTCATATGCTTCTTGTCACACCCCAACTTTTGCAACCTTGTTTAGTTGTCCAGAGTGCAAAAATCAGGGGGAACAAAAACTTTTTCTAAGGACTAATTAGATGAATTGTCTTGTTGTGCTTGTTGCAATTGTCTTGAGTTACCTCTTAGAACAACACCTCAAGTGTTAAAACAACTTAACTAATCAATTAATAAAACACATGTGTGGCCCTGGAAAATTATTTTCCTTTACCAATGCATAAACCCTATGATTGGTGTTATCCCATTAAGTACCTAAACACACAATCTCTAGTCTCCGGAAAAATAGTGAAGCTATGGTAACTCTTGTATTACCTTAACCTCCTCTCTTTCAAATAATTGAACCTTTTGACCTAAACCCCAAAACCACTTGTTGTTTTGTCATGACTCAAAATCTTAAAAGTATCTTGCCAAAAACCTTTCCTTATTAAAAATTTGACTAAGATCACCTTGATCTTGGTATCACAAAAGAGTTTCTAAAAAAGACATAGTTTTGGCACAAAGTATTAACCAAATGGCTTATCCTGACTTTATGTGACGTTAAAATCTTGTGAAAGCTTTTATAAGAAGTTTTGGATTCCTAAAATAAAATAGAATGATCCACATTTTGTCCTTCTTTGTGGATTATTCTACTCTTCTCAGACCTCTCCTCTTTTTCAAATATTTCAAGTAAGCCTATTTGTTTAATCTCTATCAAAATCAAGGCCATAGACACCAAATAAAAGGGTATTTGAATCTGTGATCAAATACCCATGGCATTGTCTTTGCCACTAACACATCCCAATGATCCCTCCCTTTGCCTCACCACTCCATCAATGCTTGATCTAGGTAGTGGATAAATTGTTCAACAAATGAATCCTCTACCCAAAGTCTTCCAGCTCTACTCAAGAAAACTCTTTTGGGCAACCATTTCTAACATCACCCCTTGATCTTGGTATTCATGCATACCACTTTCTTCTTGCTCCTTGGGGTGAATAAAAGAGGAAGCCAACTTTTCCTTGCATCACCAACCTAGACTTCCCTCTTAAGCTGGAACCCTATTTCCTCTTTCTCTCTAACTCTCCTTAGTTTTTGTTATTAGTATCTCAACCCAACTACCTACAACCGTGAGGATGGGTTCTATACCCCTCTTTTTCTCTCCTCTCATAATATTCCTACCATTGAGATTGTTTAATTCTTTCTACCTAATGTTTGAAATGGTGAATCCATCATTCCATGCATTTAACCAAAATCACTATGTGATGGGCCATGATCACATCTAGTCTTAATGCCATTTGTGATCTAGCAATCTCCCAAGAACATCACTCCTTTTCTTTATCTCTCTACCTTCTTGCCAGTATAAAAGGATCACCTTGACATCACCATTATCACCACCATTCCCATCCCACCTTATTTTAATTTGTTTCTTTTTTTCAAATTATGAAAATCTTGTGCAACCCTTGCCATCACTTGTTCAACTTGATTTCCACCCTATTCACCATCTACCCCTCTCCCTTTTTCTCCTCCACTTTTTCTTTCTTCCCTTTATACAAAATAATGGCCGGGCCATATTTTCTTGGCACCAACCGGTGCAACCTATCCAGCTTAACCCCAGCCCATCTAAAACCCTACCCCTGGACCCTCTATTCCTTTCCAACCGAGCCAAACCAAATCAGGCCAAGGCCCAACGACCCAACCTCACCCAAACCCTAAAACCTTGACATAGAACGCACGCAGAACCCCTCTCCCGCTCGATCCTCCCATCTCCCGCGCTGCCTGCTGACGCCAGCTCTTGTGTCACGCTCCAGCACCGCCCCTACGTCACCACAAGCCTCTCCATTGGCCACTTCCACCGCGAGCTCCCTCTCCCGTTGGCCACGGCCACCACCCCACTCCCCCATCCATCTATAAAAGGCCCCTCCACCCCAGCCCTTTCCGCTCACTCCCACCACTCCTTCCCCTCTCCAAACTCTGCCTAGAGATGCGCTGAAGCCTGCCTCTGGCAGCTGCTCGACGGAGACGCCGCTGCTGCGTGGTCACCGTGTGGTGACGGGAAAGTTGGGCCCGACCCAACATCACCACCCTCCCTCTCTGATCCTTTTCTTCTGGCTTCCAAAGCTACCCCAACCTAACCATGACCCTCTTCGCCGCTCAGGTCCACCAGAGCCGCCGCCGTTGCTATTTTGCCGAGAGTTGCTGCGAGGAAGAAACCCGCCGGTAGGAGCTGCTGTTCGAGCGGAGGAAGCCCATGGATGCGCCTCGGGTCCGCCCCAAGTCGCCGCCGACCCGCCCTGCCGCCACCGTCGGCTGCTGCTCGCCGCCGGTAAGTCCCCGCCGCCTCCCAGCCCCTCCCGTCCACCCGCGCGTGCACCAGCATGTCGTAGCGAAGACGACGGGTGGTGGCCACCCGATCACGATCCTATGGGCTGCATGGCCCATGCGGCCACGTATGCCATGCAAGCCTGGCCCGCCCGGCCCCTCTCCCCTCCCTTTTCTTCTTTCATTTTCTTTTTCCCAAAATGCCACCTGGAAACCCTACTGGGCCGGCCCACTATTCAAATCAGCACGGCCCAGGGTTTTCCCGCCCAATCAGTTTGTTTGAAGGATGAATTCCTGTTAAAATATATGAAAAACCAGTGACACTCTTTCGAAAATAACTCGAGATCTACTTGCCCAAATACAGTGAAACAAATTGCATTAGATCATAAATTTCATTACCATTCCAATGCAACTGGTCCCATATTTTTAGAATTTTTGTACGATTTTTGGCATATGAAACTTGTTCTATGTGTACTGCAGACTCTAACTAATTCCTAAAATTGTAGGATTAATATTTTTGGATGAATCCAACTGTGTTAATCTTGTTTTTTTATTGCCCATCTAGGAAAAATTTCATTTGCCACTGATCTTGAAAATTTATCTCTGTTCATGAGTGTATGTGTGTCACATGCAATGATAGAATTAAAATCTCTTTGACTTATTCAAATCCTTGCCATCACTTTGTTTTCAAAATATCCAAACCATGTTTTCCTTTACTGTAAAACAACTCCCCTGCATATTTTCATGTTTATTTTACTTGACCCTTGGTTCTTGAGCTATGTGTTGATTGTTTGCTTTATTTACTTTTGTGACGCTAGACACGAACGAGGGAGAAGTTGAAGGGGAGGATTTTAGAGAAGGTTTTGAAGAGGACCAGGGACAAGCCAACCAAGGCAAGCCATCTTTTGATCTCTTGTTGTTTATCCTTCTTGTTGTGTTCATTATTCCATTATATACTTGGCTCCTTGTACCTTGTGTTATGTTTGGTCCCCTACACGATGCATACTTACTCTTAGGTATGTGAACCCCTTGTTGATGTGATGCATGCTTACCCTAAGCATGTATGCCCCTTGACCACCTTTATTATCATCGTCTTAGTGGTATGATGATTAACATCATGACCCTTGATGAATTATCTTATTTATGTTGTCCCTATACATGCTTATCCTAAGTATGTACGATCCCCTTGACACCTCAATTATCGTCCCCTTAATGGTATGATGGTTAGCATCATGACCCTTGTTGTATTATTCTACTTGTGCCACTATGCATGCTTACCCTAAGCATGTATGAACTCCTTGACACCTCAATTATCATCCCCTTAGTGGTATGATGATTAGCATCATGTCATTGTGACTCTTAGTTCCTTCATGAAACTATAGGTTGGGAACACCCTTGGAAAAATATCTTATTGGAAACGTTTTACAAAACCTTGGGTAAGTTGGCTTTTCCCAAGTGTATGCTTGAAATAAAGGATCTTTCGTAAAAGTACATGGAAGGAGGAAAATTGTTTTAGAAAACTTTGGGTCTAAGTATTCACCCGTGACAATTAACCCGCGCAACCACACTACTCCAACGTGGGCACGGGGCTTAGCTTGACGTTTGTTCTTCTTAGCATGAGGCACCGCACAACTATACAAGGGTACGGTTACCCCCGAGTCCGGGTTGTCGTAGTTGGAGACAATCGTATAACGGGATGCCTTCGGGCTACCCGTCCGGAAGACACTATGGGTCTCCTGGCTTGGCGGTGGAGCCACGCTCAAAGTGAGGTGAGCTGCCACGGTGCCGGGGAGGTACATACTCCATAGGGTAGGACCTCTTGCTAAGATGAATGGGCGAAAGGCTTCGACTGATTATCCGAGACTCGCATACTTTCGTATGATGAACCGGGGATGATTCCGGCGGATTTATCAGATCTTGTGGGGAAAGTGCACACACTCTGCAGAGTTAAATCTATTCGAATAGCCGCGTCCACGGTCATGGACGGTTGGAATGGCTGTTGCTTAGCCTAATGAGTTTTGGGTTTACAAAAATTGTTTGGAAAATGAAAGAAAGGAACTTGTTTTCAGAGTACCGGAAGGGTACGGGAATGGTTTGGTTGACCATATGGAGATGGTCGGAAAAGAAACAAATTGGGTTACCCCCTCCCTAGTGTTTTATGTTGTAGAACTCTTTTGAAGTATCTTCTTTAACAAAGATATAGAGATGTCATAGAACCCCCTTGAGTATCCCCTTCTTCTAAGATGCCGGGATGCTATATCCACAAGAGAAACTACTTCTCTTCTAAATGCTATATCCACAAGAGAAACTACCTCTCTTCTACATGCTATTTCCACAAGAGAAATTATCTCTTCCCTCTTGTCATCTAGATTAGCACTTGTTCTCTTGCACTCTTGCAAAGTACCTTCTTGATGGTTTGCGAGTACAATTCCAAATGTACTCACGGCTTTGTCCCTGGCTATTTACTTGGCCAGACTTGGAGGAACACGACGGATGAAGAAGGAGTTGGCGACGTCTATGCGAGCTAGGAACATCTTCCCAGTCAGTTGCATGTAGGGTTTATGGCAGATGACTTGGGCTCCGCGCTGTTGAAGTGATGATGCTACTCTGATGTTTAGTTAGGCCCTTCGAGGCTATTATGTAAGTATGGGTCATGTGACCTCATTGTAATTTTCTTATTCCGCTTTGTAATGGATGGTGTAATTTGATATCAGTTCGGTTATGTGTTCACGGCGCACTGATCATGGGATCGTGAACTGTATACATAACAGGGATTTTGGACAGCTAGTCCGGGGTCCCCACAGAGCTGGTATC
Organism: Lolium rigidum; assembly: GCF_022539505.1. Taxonomy (NCBI): domain Eukaryota; kingdom Viridiplantae; phylum Streptophyta; class Magnoliopsida; order Poales; family Poaceae; genus Lolium; species Lolium rigidum. Next base: position 215,426,458 of record NC_061514.1, read on the forward strand.
AGAGCTATCCTGACTGTAGGAGACCTTAGTTAGCATGGACTTTAATTAGGAAACAAGTACTTGGGAAAAACTATTTACGAAATAAATTCTTTCCTTAGTCGGTAGCATAGTTTCTACTCCTCTTATTTCTTCAAAACCTCTAAATTCTTATCTCTCCGATTTTTTTTAAATGATTCTAAAGTTCTTACTCTATTGTCTCATCAACTTCAAACCTACATATTGGACGATGTCCGCAACTCAGACCGATGACTCAAACTCAAGGATGGATCAATCTCTCAGGAAGACTCATGTATCTCCAACAGCAGCTATTTAAGATTGGAGGCCGACTTAGCGTGCACATAAAGGGATAATTAGATCATGTCTTTGGTTGTCACCAAAGTCTGTCAAGGAGCTGCCCTTGTACCTCCGTGGACTTGCACTTTTGTAGTCATCAGGGATCAAGTCCTCAGTTTCCTGACTAGTATTTTTTTAGGCCAGCCACGAGAAGATCTCGACTTAGGGAGTACCTCAACAACTACCCCTTCGAAGACCTCACGTCCCCGGGATGTTGAGCAAGAAGACAACATAGTTTTAGCCTCTACCTCAACATCGACGACTCAACACCAGGTTGCTTCACCACCAACTATTTCGAGAATCCTTGTTAAAGTCAATACCAACAACATAAAGACGTCTAGATATGTGACCAGCCCCCAAACATATAGGATGGATAGGACAAACTCAATCGCTTTGGTTGAGCTACCCCCATGTATTAGGTATCCGTAGATACTTAGAGTGCCTTGTTTGGTGTGCTGATTGCTTGTAGTTCCCTAGTGTGCTGCCTTGAGTGTCTTGCATTTGTTTGTTGTGTATGTTTTTCTAGTCTTTCGGCCTGAAAAATTACTCTTAGTGTGATAACCTAGCGTAGGAAGCCTCCCTAGAACATTTTCACCCTCACCTACCTCGTCGATGTATTGCTAACTGCTAGTTAGTTGGATCGGTTAACGAAAGGCTCTAACTCTAGCCCCGTTAGCAGTGGTTTTTTTAAACCTCAGAATAAACTAACCCAAACCCCTATCTTCGCTCACAACTTTCAAGATCAGCTGAAGCCTCTCTACTACGCCAAGCAAGCAGAAGCCCCTACCTTCAAGAGTGATTGCACCTCTGCGAGTGACAAGGGATTAACTTATCAATGCCTACAGATTGTAGACTAGGGTTTTAGTCGGAAGTAGAGGGCAAGTAGATCTCGAAGGTTTCAGCCGAAAAGTACTCGACGGTGTAAAAACTAGGGTTGCGTGGCACAATGAATCGACGCTCTCTTTGTCCCTCGACTCCCCCTTATATAGGAGGTGGAGTCGAGGGATTCATAATACACAAGTGACAGAGTCCGGGAGGGTTTCTAACCCGTCCCGCAAGATTACAAGTAATACTTCCTAATACAACTCTAGCTTTCCTTAATAGCAACTTGGGCTTCCGAATCTTCTTATTCTTCGAGTCATGGGCTTTCAGTAAACCCCGGGTACTATCTTCGGCAGTCCCATTGGGGATGCCTATGTCAGTAGCCCCCAAGATTTTGCTCGAATCGAAGAATCAAGGAAACTCTCCAACTTTAATCATTCAATAACTCTGTCAAATTCATCACATATCTTTGGATATGCAATTATATATTGTACAGGGATAACGGTAGTTGGGGCTAGTTCATCTGACGGATCAGGTACTAGTTAACTGCTCTAGTGGCAATCCGCAAAAACCTACTTCAAGATCACGTCCCTGGACATGATCTCGGGATACTGGTGTAAACTTCGATAGGTGCCGCTTAAGGTCTTACCATTCTGTCGAGTCCCAGTCATATTTTATCGGGTACCTAACGCGCCCGTTAGAATTTTTCTTCGTATCTGTTGATACGGAAAAAAGTAGCAAACCGACGTCAGAGACGGAGCCACGCCGCTCAGAACGGATCTAGGGTCTTACCTTCGCACAGTTTTGCGGCATTCAGAGATTATTCGCGACTTTGGCGCTCTGAGAATATATTGTCGAGTGCTTTTTCGGCTGCTAGAATAGCACATTCTATTGAGTCAACGGATGACTTATCTTGCCTTCCCGATGGGAGTATATGCAGAGTTATTTGTATAACTCGAAATATGCTCACTTCTTTTTTCTTCTCTCTTTTTTTTTATAATTTCATCGGGCACGCGAACAACGTTCCCGATGGGAGTAGCCCCCGAGGCTACAACCAAGGACTACTTCTTGGTTGTAGGCTCAACACTTTAATGCCTCATGTCGCTATATTGTCATTCTTTCTCGATCTTTTCATATCTATCGGGTGCGCGACCAGCGCTCCCGATGGGAGTAGCCCCCGAGGCTATGAACAAATGCTTGCATTTGGTCATAGGCTCTCGCCATTTCTGTCATACTCGAATTTTTCTTTTTTCCAAAGTAGCCCCCGAGCATTTGAGCAAAAACTTGTATTTGATCAAAGGCTTCTCGAAATTACCAATAATTTTTGTCTGCTGCCAAAATCATCATAGCCGAGATTTTTCCTTTTGGCAAGGTGACATCATCACTGACGATAGCCACGATCACTGTATCGGGAAGACACGAGTACTGCTCTCTCTCTGCCTGGCGGGCCCAAAATCCATATCAAGTTGACACGTTGTGCAAGTGGGGGACACACGTCTCCACTTTTCCTGGTGCACGCACTGTAGCGACTGTTCCGTTCCTTCACATTGAAATTACGTTGCTACCCCTTATCCACGTGTTCATCATCCATCCCATAATTTTCCCATCCAACGGTGCGTCGATTCGCCACACCTCTACTTAAGGTCATCGTCTTCCTCCGTTCGCACTTTCGCTTGCGCCGCACCTCTGCTTTCCTTTGCGAAAAATCCTCCATTGCGCCCATCACTTCTTGAGCTCAACCACGCTCGCACCTTTCTCCCCCACCATTGTTGATGCCACCACGCGCGCGGCTCACTAGGCACAGTACTCCAGAATCGAAGATGGCGGCAGAAGATCTGGGGAACACCGAGTGGGAGAGATCCAAAATCTCTGCCCAAGACATCAACTTGTCGAAGAAACTCGGGATCAGCAAGAAGAAAGAGTCGCTGCGCTTCCCCAGCGAGGAGAGCTATCCATCTCCTCTGATCGAGTACCGGGTCAGTTTCGTCGACCACCTCATCCGAGGCCTTTCTTCCAATATCCACGATTTTCTGCATGGGTTGCTTTTTGTGTATGGATTGCAACTTCACCATCTCACCCCCAACTTCATCCTGCACATCTCCATTTTTATCACTCTTTGCGAATCTTTCCTTGGGGTCCAACCGAACTGGGCTCTCTGGAAACGCATCTTTCTTCTCCGCCGCAATGGCTCCCCCAATATCGCCTATAACATAGGTGGCATTGTTATCTGCGTCCGCCCTGACGTCGAATACTTCGACGTCAAATTCCCTGACTCAGTTCAAGGGTGGCGCAAAAAATGGTTGTATATCCACGAAGAAAGTCTCAACCCGGCGGAGCACAACATTCCTCCTTTTGATGGCAATGAAAAAATCTGTCGCCGCCGGTCCTGGGATGCAGAGGCTACCGAAGAAGAGAAAACAGCGACATAAGCGTTGATGACTCGCATCCATGAGCTTCAGAATACTCGTGGCAAGGAATTGTCCGGTATCCAAATCACAGCCTACTTCCTTAGGATTAGGGTGCAACCTTTTCAGGCTCGCAAAAACCCCCTTTGGATGTACTCTGGCGATAAAGATGTGGATCGCCTGTCGATAGATTATCGGTCAAGGACTTAGAAAAACTTGTCCGGAAAATCTCGTCGCTGAGCAAGAGAGACGCCGTCCCGTCATCTTGCTGTGTGACACCATATAGCGCCACCAACGCGCTCCCGCAGGTAATATATTGTATCGTCTGCTCGTTCATTTATTCTTTTCTTTTCTCTTTTTGTACGACTATTTTCGTCGACTCCTGTTTATTGATGTCGATACTTTTTTCTATCTTGTCCAGAACCACAAAACTGCGTCACCTCTTCCTCCTCTTCCCGAAGATGGAGAAGTCGAGGAACGGGCTGTTGTCCCCGACGACAACCAGGGTACTTCTCGCCCTGAGAGTGAAGTCGCGGGTTCTCAAAAATCCGCGGCTTCCTCTGAAAAAGAAGTCGATTCTGAGGCTAGCGAATCGTCACACTCCCTTCCCTCCGCTGTTTCTCCAAGGAACAAGAGAAAACGGGACAAAGTTGCCGATTCGGGCACCTCCAAAGCCGACGCATCTCCTGCCGAAGAAGTTGCTCCTACTGAAGAAAGGACAACTTTCAACCCTTACTTGGATGCCCTTGTTAGCTCGTAAGTCTTTGCTACTCTTTTTTGTTTGCTCTCGATATTTTGTCTGTGTTGTTTCTTATATTGTCGCCGTTTTATTGTAGTGGTGACGAGGATGAAGATCCACCTATTGACGCGGCTGCTCGAACGAGTACGTCGCGTACTTTAGTTGTTTCGGATGCTCAACCTGATGTGGAGGAAACCTCGCCTACTCAGCAAAACATCGAGCATCCAACTCCAGTTCCAAGCCCCCGTGCCCCTTCTCCAAAAAGGGCTAGGGTCGAGCCAGGCAAGGAGCCTACCTTGCTGACTGGTAGTTCCACTACTCCTTTAATGGATGATGTAAGTTATCTCTTCTTCTCTCTTTTTATATACTTTGAAACATTGTATTGCTTTGGACTCCTCTCTGATCTTTGCTTGATGCTGTCGAGCTTTTACTTCCTATATTGATTACTTTTTTCTGTGGTCTTCTCGTCAGCCTTCCATGAAGGAATTTATCCGCCTCGGTACCCAATTTATCGGGTATCGTGATTATGCCACCAAGCTTGAAGGTACTATTTTTCTCTGCTTCTTCTGTCGATCGCGCTCCTTCATTTCTTTTGTCATGACATTTTACTGTCGTTTATTTTTCCAGCGTCTCTTGCTGAAGCTAACAATCGCGCTGACGCTCTGACGATCAAGTTAGAGCAAAGCGAAAAAGCTCGCAAAAAGGCTGAAGAAGATGCCGCCGCTGTCGAAGATCTTCGAAAAAGACTTCATGACGCGGAAACTTCATTGAGCGACAACATAGCTCAGCAGACTGCTCGCGAGAAAGAAATCCTTACTCGCCTGGAGTCATAGAGTCGATGTTTTGTTAGTAAGTACTTGGATCCTTGTTATTTCTTCGGGTCCTCATCTTTGTCCTTGCTTGCTTTTTCTTGATACGCTTCTTGTTATTCATTTAGGGAGGACGCAACAGGATTATGAGCTAGATAATCCTGAAGGTGATTGCCTTCTCGACGCGCTTTCTCTCCTTGAGATCCATGGGGATGAGGCGCGCGAAGGCCTTACCGATGCCAAAGTAGGTCTGTCGCGGCTTTTTCCCTACTTCTTCCTGAAGAAGGAAGAACCCAAAACTTTCACTGCTCTCGCTAAATGCTTCAAGTCTCAAGAAGACCTTGGGATCAAACTTCTCCAAGAAGGTTTGAAAGTTGGCGTTGAAGGCACTATCGCCTTGGTCGCTGACAGCCAACAAGATGTCGACTGGACGAGAGTTGGCGACACGAAGGAGATGGAGACAAAGAGGTGGCAGTCGTTGATTAAGGCTGCCAGGCCAAATTTCAAGAAAATCCTTGCCTACCTCGGATGCAAGCTAACTCCTGCTCCCAACTCATCGAAGCCGGAGGTCAAGTAGACCACCTTGTCTTTTCTTTTGTGCTGTTTTTTTTTACTTTTGAATCTGTCGCCGTAGTAGCTTTGGCGACAACCGTCCCATTGGTTTATTTAGGAACCATCCTTTTGTAGTAGCCATGTAAATACTTTTGAAGATCAATGGAAATCTATTTTGCTTGATGATTGATGTCGAAACTTTTACTTCCAGTTGGTATTTGACAACTACACTTCAACTCCTCGTCCTGCCGATGCTTTTCCCACTTCATCCTACTCGAAGAAAGCGCCTGTCGATGATGAATTTGTTGAAGATTCCTCGAGTAAGGGTTCAGCACAAGACTTGGGAGAACTCCGTCAACAGCTTCAGTCTATGAAGAAGCAGGCACTTATAATAATGGAGCAGTCTCGAAAATCATTGGAGAAAGAAAAGGTTGCGCTACGACAAGCTCAGGAAGCTGTAGCTGCCAAAGAAACCGCTGTGGCTGAAGCCGCGCAAGCTGCTTCTCGAGAAAACACCATGCTTGAGTTGATGACTGAGGCAAGCTTGGAAATGGTGGGTATGTTCCTTAGGCTGATCTTTCTTTTTTTCTTTGCCTGTTTTCTGCCTCTAACTGGTATACTGTCGCCAAATAGGTCCCTTTTTGGATGCTGATGCCGAAGATCAAAGGGTAGACACAAGATCAAATTTCCTTATTAACCTGGGACTTGACCATGGCGTCCTTTTCTGGGCTACCCCAGAACGTACCCGACAAATTGTCAGATTCCAGGACCGCTCGTGCCAAGTTCGGGAGTTCCTTGAGTTTTGCTCTACAACTTTATCCATGATTTTCAATGCTATGTTTCCTCGGAATGTCCAACCGAAGTCTCTTCCTGAGCTGATGGAGAAATTTAAGGACTCGCAAAAGATCCATGGCTTTGTAAGAGCTCAACTGGTAGCTGGCGCTAGGGTTACCCTTATTATGCTTCAGATCTACCACCCCAAACTTGATATGACAAAGGTGGTGGAAACTGTTCATGCTAAGCTGAGGCAACGGCGAAGAGGTGTCGATAAAATCAATGCACGGGTTACCCCAGTAGCTGAAGAGATAATTGATGACCTTCTTCGGATGGATGCCGACTTTTTTGCAGATGGCCATTATGCCGATTTTCTGGGTGCCTCTGCCGAAGAAGATAGAGTATATATTGACGACCTGTTGGGTCACAGCTGAATTTATATGTTGTCGAAAGAGAACTATAAGTTGTTGTATGTATATTGTAAGTGAGATATATATATATTTTCTTTCCTCAAGCCCCCGAGTGTTTCGGTGGCGAATTGCTTTATTGTTTTTGCGAGGTTAAACCAAGGCAAATAAATTGTACTGAGTATACTATATTTGCGGGTACTAGCCCCCGAGCCTTTTTTTATTGATCACTATTTTGTATCTTCATTTATTTTGCGAGGTGCTTTGCACCAAGGCAAAATATTGTTTGTAAGTTGTATTCGTCGGTAATGTATATATATATTGTAACTTCTGGGCACAAGACCCCGAGTCTGTCGAAGAAAAATATGTATATCTCCACTATCTTTATTATATTGCAGCACCGCGAGCCCGCCTCATCAAAAACCTTTTTCAGCCCCACTCGGTGCCCTGAAAGAGGAAAAGAGTGCGTCTGAAAACTCGCGGGCATTTCAGTACATTGTATTTTTACAAGGAGGACTATATTTCGACGTCAAGCGTAAAAACGCCTTAGCTGCGCCACGTTCCAGGGATTTTGCTCCGGAACCCCTGTCTTCTTGTCCTTTATCCTGTACGCTCCTCCTTCGATTACTTCTGTGACGATGTAAGGGCCAAGCCACGGCGACTCGAGTTTTTCATGGCTTTTTTGATTGAGTCGTAGAACTAAGTCTCCAACCTGAAAGGATCTTGGCCGCAAACGTCGACTGTGGTAGTTTTTCAAGTCTTGCTGGTACTTAGTGACCCGTGACAATACTTCGTCTCGAGCTTCGTCAAGTGCATCGACATCGTCTTCCAATGCTTTTCTGGAAGCTTCTTCATCGTATTCCGTGACTCTTGGAGAATCATGCTCTATTTCTATCGGCAGTACTGCCTCAGCTCCATGGACCAGAAAAAACGGAGTCTCCTGTGTCGCTGTATTTGGTGTTGTTCGGATACTCCACAACACACTAGGTAACTCCTCTGGCCAAGTATGTCGAGCTTTTTCCAATGGGCCTAACAAGCGCTTCTTAATACCGTTGCAGATGATACCATTGGCTTTCTCGACTTGACCGTTGGTCTGCGAGTGCGCAACTGACGCGAAGTGCAATTTGATGCCCACCTCCGCACAGTATGCCTTGAATTCCTTGGATGTGAAATTACCGCCATTGTCCGTGACGATGCTATGAGGTACTCCAAACCGAAAGACAATGCTTTTCACGAACTTGATCGCAGATGCTCCATCTGGTGAATTTATCGGCTTTGCTTCTATCCACTTCGTGAATTTGTCGATCGCGACGAGCATGTACTCGTATCCTCCTGGCAAAGCTTTATGTAATTTTCCCACCATATCGAGACCCCATTGAGCAAAGGGCCAAGACAATGGTATTGGCATCAACTCTGCTGCCGGAGAATGAGGTCTTGCGGCAAATCTCTGGCACGCGTCGCAAGTTCGCACTATCTCCTTCGCATCCTCGATTGCTGTCAACCAATAAAATCCTGCTCTGAAAACCTTGGCCGCGATAGCTCGACTGCTTGCATGATGACCACATATTCCTTCGTGTACGTCCTTCAGAATCATCCTTCCTTCTTCGGGTGTGACACACCTTTGTAACACACCCGAAATACTTCGCTTGTACAACTCCCCTTTGACAATAGTAAAGGCTTTAGATCGTCTAATAACTCGCCTTGCTTCAACTGGGTCGTTGGGTATTTCCTTCCTTAGGATGTATGATATGTACGCTTGCATCCATGGAATCTGCACCATCATTACTAGGTCTTGTTCCTCTTCTTCTTCTAGTGCTTCTTTTGGAGCCCCCGAGGGTTTCTCATCCTTCTCCTTCTTCTTTGGCTTCTTCGGCTTGGTAGATCTCTCTGCTATCTCCTCCCAGAACACGCCTGGTGGAATCGCGAGACACTGCGACCCAATGTTTGCAAGAACATCGGCTTCATCATTACTTAGCCTGCTGATGTGATGTACCTCGCATCCATCAAACAGCTTCTCCAGCTCGTTATACACTTCCTTGTATGCTATCATACTTTCATTGACTGCATCACATTGATTCATGACCTGCTGAGCCACCAATTGTGAGTCGCCAAAGATTTTTAGTCGGGTTGCACCACAAGCCTTCGCCATCTTCATCCCGTGTATGAGAGCTTCGTATTCTGCCTCATTATTAGACGCGTTTGGAAACGTCATCCGTAGGACGTACTTTAATTTGTCGCCTTCAGGTGATATTAGTATCACGCCTGCTCCAGCTCCCTCTAATCTCTTGGATCCGTCGAAGTTCATAGTCCAGGTTCTCGACAAATCTGGGGGTCCCATATTTTGTAACTCCATCCACTCTGCGATGAAGTCTGGTAGAATTTGCGACTTTATTGCTTTTCTTTTTTCGTACGTGATGTCCCGAGGAGAAAGTTCTATTCCCCAAAGGGAGACACGACCCGTAGCCTCTGGATTGTTTAGTATATTGGATAAAGGTGCCTCGTTAACCACTATTATCGGATGTGCCAAAAAATAGTGCCGCAATTTTCTTGCGGTTGTAAACACTCCATATGCTACCTTCTGGTATTGCGGATACCGCTGTTTTGAAGGCGATAAAACTTCACTGATGAAATATACCGGCCGTTGTACTCCATGGAGTTTTCCTTCCTCTTCTCTTTCGACGACAAGTGCCGTACTGACCACCTGAGGTGTGGCTGCAATGTACAACAGGAGGGGTTCATTCTCTTTAGGCGCCACCAAGATTGGTGGTGTCGAAATTGTGCGCTTGAGATCCTCGAAAGCTCTATCTGCCTCTTCGTTCCACTGGAACTTCTCTCCTTGCTTGATCAAAGCGTAGAACGGTAACGCCTTTTCTCCCAGCCTGGCGACGAATCTGCTTAAAGCTGCGACTCTCCCAGTTAACTGCTGTATTTCTTTTAACTTTGTTCGCTTCCTCATTGTGACGATAGCTTGAATTTTTTCTGGATTAGCCTCGATTCCTCTTGCTGAGACTAAGAACCCGAGAAGTTCTCCTGCAGGGACGCCGAAAGAACACTTCGTCGGGTTCAGTTTGAGGCAAAACTTGTCAAGGTTGTCAAAAGTTTCTTTGAGATCCTCGATCAATGTTGTCCCCTTTTTTGATGTTATGACGACATCGTCAATGTACACTTGCACGTTTTTCCCAATCTGTGTTGCCAAGCATTTCTGCATCATCCGCTGATATGTTGCTCCCGCGTTTTTCAGACCGAAAGGCATTGTTCTGTAGCAAAACACGCCATAAGGTGTTATAAATGATGTTTTTACTTCATCATCTTCTTTTAATCTTATCTGGTTGTAACCAAAATATGCGTCCAGGAAGGAAAGACGTTCACATCCTGCCGTGGAGTCGGTGATTTGATCGATCCTTGGGAGGGGAATGTGATCCTTTGGACAGTGTTTATTGAGACACGTAAAGTCGACACACATGCGAAGGACTTTCGTGTTTTTCTTCGGGACCGTAACCGGGTTAGCTACCCACGTGGCCTCCGTATGTAGCTCTTTGATAAAACCAGCCTCTCCGAGTCGATCTATCTCCGACGAGCATGGCTTTGCGGTTTGGTTCCGAAAACGCCGCAAAGGTTGTTTGATTGGTATCGCTAATGGATCCAAGTTTAGGTGGTGCTCGGCAAGTTCCCTGGGTACTCCTGGCATGTCAGCTGGACACCATGCGAAGATTTTCCAGTGCTCACGGAGGAACTCGACGAGCGCGCTTTCCTATGCGAGGTCCATGTCTGTTGCAATGGATGTCGTTTTCTTTGGATCTGTCGGATGAATCTGCACCTCCTTGGAATCTTTCGTAGTGTTAAAGGTTGGCTCCCTGAGAGGCCTTCCTACATCTGGCAACACATCATAATCAGTTGTGAGCCTTGACGCCATATATTCTGCTTGCATTCCGAAAGTTTCTGACAGTCGATGAAAATCCTTGTCGCATTTATCGGCTAATGCAAAACTTCCTTTGACTGTAATTGGTCCTTTAGGTCCAGGCATCCTCCACAACAGGTACGTGTAGTGTGGTACCGCCATAAACCTGGCATATGCTGGTCGTCCCAACAAAGCGTGATATTGCGACGGGAAATCGACGACTTCAAACTCCAGCCTTTCGATCCTGTAGTTTTCTCGGGTCCCAAACAGAACGTCGAGATTGATTCTCCCCAACGGATAACTTGGCTTCTCTGGCGTGATTCCATGGAAACGTGTGTCCGTTGGTTTTAGATTTGCCAGAGATATGTTCATCTTCCTTAGTGTATCTGCATACATAAGGTTTAGACTGCTGCCTCCATCTATGAATACTCGAGATACGTCGAATCCTGCTATCACTGCTGGTAAGATAAGTGCTAACTGCCCTGGTCGAGGAACTTGCTGCGGGTGATCCGCAATTGTGAAGCCAATGTCCTGCCCTGACCAATTTAGGTACTCGATCGTTGGTGGAGGCATCTTTTCTGCCATAAACACTTGTCGCGAGATTACTTTCTGAGCTTTATTGGACGGCCTACCCTTCTGAATCATCGAGACCGCACTGTTGGAGTTGGGGTCAATGTACGGAGGTGGTTGTGGTGCTGCCGCTATTCTGAGCTGGTGTCGATTTTCGTCCGTAATTGCGGGACGAGGTGGTAAGTGGATCTCACTCCTGGGCCCTTGAGGATTTCTATTTTCTGCTTGAGCATTGGTTTGCCCCGCGAACCTTAACATTGCTTGAAAATTTTGACAGTCCTTCTGCAAATGTCCTGACTGTCTCTTTCCATTGTTGTCGAGATAAAAATGCATCTGACACGGCCCATTCATCATGTCCTCGGGGGACACGAAAGGTCTCTGGAACCTTGGCCCACTATTTTGCATGTTATTTCGAGAATCATCTCTATTGTCGCCTCGCTGCTCGTTACTCCTTTGATATTCATCTCTATTGTTTCCTCCAGCGCTTGCCCTAAACCCAGCCGATATTTGACCAGGAGCATCGTAATTCGAGAACTGTCGCGAGAATCGTCGCCTATTTTGGAAATTTCGACTACGGTCCTCCTCCGGTGACCCGTGTCGCTTATTGTGAACAACATCTTCTCCATCTGCCCATCTGTTTGCTATATCCATCAATGCTGACACTGTCCTTGGGTTAGTTCTCCCCAAGTCTTCAACGAAATCTCCTCGTCGAATTCCTGCTACGAACGCATCTATTGCCCTCTCGTCAGATATGTTCTCTGCCGAGTTTTTGATAATGTTCCACCTCTGGATGTACTTCCTCATTGACTCGTCATGCTTTTGTCGACATGATCTCAACTCTTCTAGCGATGCAGGTTTTTTGCAGGTGGATCGGAAATTCTTGACGAACACATCCTCAAAACTGTCCCAGCTGTCGATGGAACCTGCGGGAAGCTTCTTTATACAAGATCTTGCGGGTCCACTCAGATGTACTTGGATGCTCTGCATGGCTGTTGCTCTGGTTCCTCCTATCAGCTTCACCGTTTCGAGATAATCAACTAGCCAATCCTCTGGATCTTGCAGACCGTCGAATTTTTTGAAGTTATCGGGTAGTTTAAACCCTGAAGGAACTCGAGTTTTCCGGACCCTCCTTGTAAAGCACGGCAGTCCACACATATCCTCTTCATCTATCTCTCGGGGAGTGCCGATGTTCCCTTCTATTTTGTCGTGCTCTGTCCACCCGTGCTTGTGCTGCCGTGTCTCGTGCTCCACTTGTTCTCTCGGGACCCGGTGCCGCCGCAGCAGGTCGTGGACTATTTTGCCTTGCTGATCCTTCGGGAGGCGGAGTTACGAACGCCGTCTCCATGGCTCCGACTCCTGCCATGGCCATATTGTACAATGCTTCTCTTGGATCTCCGGGAGGTGGCTTGGATGCGAGGATAAAGGCTTCTGTCGCCATATACCCAGCTTCCGGTGTTTTGGGAATAATATTCCCCCTCGTGTCGATTGACATAAAAGACATGTCGATGTTTTGAACTAAGTTTTCTCTCTCTGCTTCAGGTATATTTTGCAGCCGATCGATCTTGCTCTCCTTCGAGCTTCTCTATGACTATCTCCCGAAGTTCCTGAATGTCGGCTTAGCTCTGCCCTTTGCCTGCTCGATGCGGAGGCTGTTTCCTGCCTCCTGTCCAACTTGATTTTCCGCTTCTCGAGCTCCCTCCTGATACGTGCAAGCTTATATTGATACGCTTGTGACTCCTCAGGTGTAGCCGTAATGGTCATTGGTTCTGTACCATCAATAGCTCTTGCGACTCGATCCCATACTGCCTGCGGAAATCGCACCATCTCTTGTGTTCCTGGTCCGATATATTTTGTTCCCAAACCTCGCGCGAGATCTGCGGGATCGACATACGGATTTCCCGCATTGTCGAAAGCCTCTAACGTCGCCGGTTCTGGCCGGCTTGGTTCTCCAATTGCGTAGATCTGATGATATTTTGGATTCTGAACCTTGTCGGGTTTGGTGACACCATCATAGAGATTGGTGAAGACCTTTCCAACAGTGATGGATCTGTCGATGAAGTTGAAGCTGTCGATGTCGCTCGAGTCATCGCTTATATAGGAGTCCGCAGATGACTCGAAAGACATGTCGCTGAAGATCTTGGCGAGTCTTTCACTTGCCCTGGAGCTGATGAAGCGTGGCGATGAAGTTTTCTCGTCGCCTAAATCGATTGATGATGCTGAACTTGAAAAATCGGGATCGACCGCTGATAATCCCGACGATATCGGAATTTCGAGACGATACGCTCCTTCTTTCTCGACGCGGAAGTGGAACTTTCCAAACGTCATCTCCATGGGCTCCTCCAGATACGCATATGCATCCAAACGGGAGGGCGAGTGAGGAACGAAATCAACTAGACCAGTTTCGATCCGTTTACCTCTCGTCCATTCCGTTGCTTCCAGCTTGATGAAGTCGACGATCTTGAACGTGCCATCGAGATCAGCTCCTTGACACCTCTAATCCCTACGTACGGCGCCAATTGACAAGGGATTAACTTATCAATGCCTACAGATTGTAGACTAGGGTTTTAGTCGGAAGTAGAGGGCAAGTAGATCTCGAAGGTTTCAGCCGAAAAGTACTCGACGGTGTAAAAACTAGGGTTGCATGGCACAATGAATCGATGCTCTCTTTGTCCCTCGACTCCCCCTTATATAGGAGGTGGAGTCGAGGGATTCATAATACACAAGTTACAGAGTCCGGGAGGGTTTATAACCCGTCCCGCAAGATTACAAGTAATACTTTCTAATACAACTCTAGCTTTCCTTAATAGCAACTTGGGCTTCCGAATCTTCTTATTCTTCGAGTCATGGGCTTTCAGTAAACCCCGGGTACTATCTTCGGCAGGCCCATTGGGGATGCCTATGTCAGCGAGAAGGCATACTAACTTGGTCTAACCTTGTAATATAATCGTGCTAACCTCGAGGATATATTCTTGAAACCACCTTCTAGCACACCGTCTAACAAGCTGAGAGAACAATAGCGTCAAAGCCAAGCTACATCACATGGTTCATCTGGTCCTCATCAATGTGAAGCTCATGAAGACACCTGATGTGGGGACCCCGGACTAGCTGTCCGAAATTCCCTGTTATGTATACAGTTCACGATCCCATGATCAGTGCGCCGTGAACACATAACCGAACTGATATCAAATTACACCATCCATTACAAAGCGGAATAAGAAAATTACAACATGGTCACACGACCAATACTTACATAATAGCCTCGAAGGGCCTAACTAAAACATCGAGTAGCATCATCAATTCAGCATCGCGAAGCACCCAAGTCATCTGCCATAACCCTACAGGCAACTGAATGGGAAGACGTTCCTAGCTCGCATAGACGTCGCCAACACCTTCTTCATCCGTCGTGTTCCTCCAAGTCTGGCCAAGTAAATAGCCAGGGACAAAGCCGTGAGTATATTTGGAATTGTACTCGCAAACCATCAAGAAGGTACTTTGCAAGAGTGCAAGATAACAAATGCTAATCTAAGATGACAAGAGGGAAGAGCTAATTTCTCCAGTGGAAATAGCATGAAGAAGAGAAGTAATTTCTCTTGGGGATATAGCATGTGAAAGAGAAATAGTCTCTCTTGTGGATATAGCATCCCGACATCTCAAGTGATGGGGACACTATGGTGGTCCTATGACATCTCTATATCTTTATTGAAGAAAATACTTCAAAAGATAGACTACGACATCCCTATATCTTTAAAGAAGAGGTAGCGTTCCGGCATCTCAATTGATGCGGGCGCTATGGAAGTCCTAGGACATATCTAGACCTTTATTGAGGATGAGGTAGCATACGTCCATCTCAAGTTGACGGGAATGCTAGAGAATTACTGTGACATACCTATATCTTTATTGAAGAAGATACTTCAAAAGATACCTATGACATCTCTATATCTTTGTTAAAGAAGAGTTCCTCTACATGAAATACTAGGAAAAAGTTCCCCACTTGGTCTTATTTTTCCACGACCATCTCCATATGGTCGACACACGCCCTTTTTTTCCGTACCCTTCCTGGTACATCCAACACAACACTCTCTTTGCAAAGCATTTATCAAAACAAAACACAAGCCCCAGTAAAGGTAGACCTTTGCAACCCGTCCATGACCGCGGACGCGGCTATTCGAATAGATTTGACTCTGCAGAGTTTGCACACTTTCCCCACAACTATCCGGATACTTATTGTGTGGGCATCATCCCTGCATAACAACATATGCCACGACGGATACCCGGACATAACCTTTCGCCCATCTCCACCGACACGAGTCCTTCCTCGCGGGCTTACCCCTTCCCGGCACCCCGGCAACGATACCTCCTTTTGAGCGTATCTCCGGCGCCATGACGAAGACCCTCGCAATCGTACCGGCTATCGCTAAGACAGTGTATTGCCTCCTCCGGAGCGCAACCCGGCGTCGGAGGTCGTCATGACCCTCCCTAGAAAGTTGTGAAGGGTGCTCCTGCCAGCTTCAACAAACTACGGGCTAAGCCCCGTCCCACACCAGGGTAGAGTGGTTGCGCGATAAAAGTTGGGCTGGTGTACACTTATACGCAGTGCTCCTTTTTAAAAAACACATTTCACCCACACTTCCTTTGCTTGTCCACAACCAACCATATTTCCTCCGAACAACCTTGTTCCAAACATTGCCTTTCCAAAACATACACTTGAGTAGAGTTAACTTACCCAAGGTTTTCACAAAACATTTACAACAAGGTAAGCCTTGAGGGGTTCCCAACCTATAGTTTCATGAATGGAACTAAAACATCACCATGGCCGAGATGAAGGTCATCACGCCCATGAGAGGATGTGCAAGTGGCATAAAGAGGATCATACTTGCTTAAGGTAAGCATGTATAAAGACAACGTAAGAGGAATCATACTTTCAGATTTGTAGTGCTTCCTTACCAATCCAATTGAAAGGGTGTGGAATTTAACCAACACCACTGTAGCTAAGAGAATTTGGTATATTCATCTCATTATGAGAATACACCAAGAATCATGACATTACTACCACTGTACTATCTAGGGGTGTGGTGGGAATATTGTCACGGGATGAACCATGCTCAAGCTAAGCATAGAGGACAATCAAGTTGGATATCATGGCCATAATACCATGCACCCAACAAATACAAGACCATACAAAGATAACCACAAGGAGTAGCATGCTTGCCACCAAGCATAGATGACAACAACATAGAGCTTGACGCACATAGACTCAAGATGCAAGGAGTGACATCAAAGAGACATCATATCAGAGATCAATAGATGGCTTGCCTTGGCTTATTTGTCCCTGTACATCTTCAACTCCATCAATATAAGAATTCCAACAATATAATTAATCTTCTCATCCGATTCCACTTCTTCTTCTTCTCCGGAATTGTTCGCATCTATCGCCGGAAAATATAAAAAACGAACACAATCAATCACATTGCATTAACAAGACAACATTCAACAATCAACAACTAACCATGCAGCCAAGGTATAACATACTAAGGACCTATAGATACCACAAAACAACTTTAAGAGTTTTAATTTAGAAAACCCCGTTTATTTACCTAGTAAAGGTATGAGTGCATCACAACTTAGCAATTGCCTCTCTCGGTTATCACCATGGTGTAAACCAAATATCCCCTGGTAGATAACATCATAAAGATGACAAGTGCATTAGTTTGGCATCAAAAACATTCACATTACAATTTGAAACATTTTTGGAAAAGCGGGCGATCATTCTCCCTATTTTATAAAGCTTACATAACGCTACACAAAAATAGGAAGCAAATGATATGCCTCACCTTTTGAAAACTTAAGCAAAACAAAAGAGCTATAGTTAAATTGCAGAGGTTTTGATTTGCAAGCATAAAACAAAGGTTGCCCATCTCTACTAAAAAGAGTTGGTCAAGGGTTTTAAATAAACCGAAAAGTTTTGCTTCAACAATGCATGTCACACATAAACATTACTAACAGCAACATATATGTATGAACAGAGACTAATAATATTTTTCCTAGATAGCTAGTACTAATACAAGACTAACCCAATTGGAATCACCCAAAAATATTAATCCTACAAATTTAGGAATTTGTTTGAATCTGACTGTACAGAAAACAAGATCTGTAAGCCATAAATCGTAGAAAAATCCTAAAAATATGAGACCACTGGCATTTGAAAGATTTTTAAACAGAGATGCACACACAATTGGATTTGGGTTCAAATTATTTCTGAAACCCTCACAAATGGATTGACAAGATTACTGCATGTTTATACCATTTGCTTTACCTCCGGAGTTACAGAACAGATAAATGTTTGAAACTTGTTTGAGAAGATTAAGAAAACATTCATTAGTCCTACAGAACTGGAATCACTCAATTAGATTTAAATAGGGATTTTTGGTGATTTAAAAACTAACAGCCATGTCTGCAGAACACACAGAACAAGTTTAATTCACCAAAAATCGTACATAACTCATAAAAATATGAAGTCAGTTGCAGCTGAAAGGTATTGAAAAGGTGGTTCTTACCCAACTGGTTTCATCCGAAAATTCGTTCCCAAGCTCCTGGTTTAATTCGACAAAGTCAGATCTGACCAGATCTTGATCTGTGAACCATTTCATTTTCAGGAGGTCAATCGAAGTGAAACCACCGCCAAAATGAAGGTACTGAAGAGAGCTTTCACCTACAGTTGAGTTAGTTCAAAAAGGTTTTGTGAAACGGAACAAATCTAACAAACAGTGAATCTGCATGTTTACAGAACTTTATTTACCACGGACAATCCGTAAAGAATTTGAGGATGAGACCAACGCCAAGTTGTAGATCTTTCCCATATCTAACTGTGGAACTTTGAATCACTCGATTTGGATCTGCACACGAGATTTGGTGGATTTTACAAGTTCGTACCAGAATCTGAAACAGCAAAATTACAGTAAATTACTGCAAGGTTTTGGACGAACTTTGCTCAAGAACTTCAGATCTGAGGATAGCTCAACCTTCTCCATGCTTGGACCAACATGCACCTGCATCAAGATCCAATCTTGTGAGAGGAGAAAGGAGAAATAGAGCTGGATTCATCCAAGGTTAGGGGAGAAGAGAGGGAGAGGGAGGCTCTCATGGTGAGGGGAAGCTTGAGGGAGGAGGGAGCTTCATTTTGGAGTGCCTTCCATGGCCATGGACGGCCATGGAGCTAAGGAGGAGCAGCAGCTTGTGGTGGAGGTCAGGGAGAGAGTGTGAGGGAGTGGAGAGTGAGAAAAATGAGCCAAAGGGGAGGTGGAGTGGCCGGCCAACCTCCTTATAAAGAGGGAGGATGGTGGCTGCCTCCTTTTTGATTGGTCAAGGATGGTGGCTGCCCAATTAATTGTTTGGTTAGGCGGGAGGTCAAGGCTTGTAAGAGAAGAAAGTGGGGATGAAGAAATTTCAGCTCATTCATGCCAAGAGTTTGGCATGGCCGGCTATTTCTTCTTGACAAACACAAGTGATCATGCAAGATGCAAATGCCACCTTATGTAAGTCGACCAAGGTTGAGGGTTGGGATGGTTAGCTGGGAGTGGCTTGGTGATGCCTTCAAATTAGGAAGAGAGATGATAATAAACATTGGTGCCAATGTTGAAGAATAAAGCAATTTGATCAAATTATCAATTTGTCCAAGAGATGGTGGTGGTGATGGTGGTCTAGACACTTGCAGAGCAAGACTAAGAGAGATGGTGAGTGAAATAACCATATACTCACAAGGATGAATATGGTGACATGGATCTCCAATTCATGAGGTCAAGGTGATGATGGAAAGAGATAGAGGAGTGAGGTATGTATGATGAAATATAAGTTGCTCTTCAAATAAGAGGTCAATTGGGAGTGGGTTGAAATACTCCCTGAGTCAAGGGTTTAGTTGAAAAGAGAAGGAGTCCATAGAAAGTATCAAGAGATCATCTACTTGATCAAGAATTTGTGGATGAAGGAACATTATGGGGTAGATCAGAGGTGTACACAAGAGGTGCAAGAGTTTTCATTTGAAATAGAACTTATTTGAAAAGTATTTGAAACACCTCAATTGTCAAGGGACAATTGGGAATGAACTCAAGTGGAATGGAATTTGAAAATGTTGAGAGATCTAGTTGGAACATAGGAGTTCAAAATATTCTACTTACTTTCTCTAGTAAAGTAGAGTCTTTCTCCAATGTAAAAATAAGCAAGAGGGAAAACAAGAAATGGTATAGGTATCATAAACAAGCCTTTTGCTGAAAACAAAACAAGATAGAAAATAATGTTTTAGAAGTCAGTACGTGGTAGAAATGGGATGAGAAAAAAAACCCATTTCAGCTTCTTCGTTTTGTTTGAAGAAATTTCTCGAAAATATTTAATAAAACTAGAAGTAGTTTTGTACTCAAAACTAGAGAAGGAAAACAGTAGGGTTTTTGAGGAGGAAAACTAATTTAGAGAGGAGTGTTCTCAAGGGTAGATGATGGCTACAAAATGTACCCATCATTCCACTCTTGGTTTTGTGAAGATTAAACTTGAATAATCACAAGAGGCAAAAGTACAAGTGATCTTGAGGTTAAACATTTGATAGGGTTCAAGATCAATGGAGTATAAGAGTTGCAAGAGTAGAATAGGTCATGCAAGACGTGGAAGTTACAGATGGTATTGCACAGATGAGATCAATTGCCAAAGTCTGGACATCTTAAGCCTGTCGACACAGATGGTCGACATGGCCTCAAAACCAACAAGGACGAGTGGGTGTAAGAGAGGGATGTAGCTAGGGGTAGACGATCCCTAGTTTTGAATTAAGGATGATTGAGCTATCTTGTACCACAAAGAGAAAAATCAAGATGGCACACTCATGTTGTCATCAGGAGAGAGGTTTGATGTAGTAACAAGGAAAACAATTTTTCCTAAGCCACACATGTGTTTTATTTGGTGAGTTGCTTGTTTAACCACTAGGGGTGTTGTTCTAAGAGGTAGCTCAAGACAAAACTCAACAGGCAAATCAAGACAATTCATGTACCAACAGATCAAGGCAATTCATCATAACCAATAGATCAAGGCAATTCATCTTAATTAGTCTAAAGAAAAAGTTTTTGTTCCCCCTAATTTTTGTATTAAGGGCAAATAAACAAGTTTGCAAAAGTGGGGCGTTACACCTGAAGACTCAAGATCAGGTGTAGTTTGCCCGCTCACTTTGTAACTGGTATATGTAACATCTCAAATTTCAAATAAAGGAGGAAGAACCATTCCAAGTATCCAAAATTCAGAACCAACAAAAACTTCTACTTTGCATATAGTACCCTGCATAGGACTTGTGCATTTTGAGTGATATGCCATGATGATTGTTACTTTGTGTATGTGATGAACTCCAAAACCCTAGAGTGATCAAGTGATCATCATAAATCAAATCCATCAAAAAGAGAAAGAAATCAAATAAGAGAAAACCCTAAAAACCCTAACATATGGCTTATGCCATTTTTGCAAATTTTGACCCTAGACCCTTTTGACTTCACCATTAATTGTAATATGCTATTAGATGGTTATTACAACTTTGGGGAAATCAAAGAAATACCATTTGAATCAAATCCAAATTCAATTTTGGCTCACATGAGATAATGGTCATTTCTGACTTTTATAGTCTGGTCACCACTTTGAGCCTCTCTATTTCAAGTTTTCTAAACCAAACAAATCCAACTCTTGGCTTGTCATCCAAGTACACAACAAGGTGAACAACTTTTGTGAAGATCATCTTACCAAAATCTTTCTGGATCAAGAGATAGGAGCAAGAAAAGATGAGACTTTGAAACAGATTCAACAATCTCCATTTTCAAAATGTGATCAAATCCTGCCAAACCTTGACCACCAATTGACCTAGCCATGCTCCCCTGACCTAACCCTACCTAGCCCATGCAAGAGATCAACATGGACACGACCAGAACATGCATGGCTGGCCATGGCCATGACGATCCCGTTCCACCTCGACACGCCTCCCCTCTCTTCTCTCCACGGCAGCCCTCACCACCATGTCCAATAGCTAGCCCTTGATCTCCTGGATTCACCAGTACGCGCCGTTGATCGCGAGGACGACGACAGGACCCGGACGACGCGCGCCCAGGTACGCCCAGGTACGCCGCGAGCGGCATGGGCGACGTCACTGGCGCACGGACGCGCGCGACACGGCCACGCGGCGCTCGCCAAATCTCGCCGTACCCCGACCATATCCGCGCACCCTGGTACCCTCCTCGCCACGCGGAGCTCACCGGACACGCTCGCGTCATGCCTTGGCGACCACGGCCGCCGGAGAGGACGAACGCGCCCGCCACGGCCGCGACAGTACACGCGCCCGCCCGACCACCGTACGCCACCGTTTACCGCGCCGTTGACGCTCCGAGGACCGCGGTGACGTCGTGAACACGACCCCGTCGTCGCCTAGCCCTCTAGCCCACCGGAGCGGCCGCGCCCTTGTCGACTTGCCACAGCACCCACGGCACCCTCACGCGCCTATAAAAGGAGACCTCCCTCGACGATCCAAGCACACCACCATGACCACCTCTCACCACCGCTTCGCCTAGCACCGTTAGCCACCTCAATCGTCGCCGGAGCAAGCTCAATCGGAAGATCGGAGCCGCGGAAGCTCGCAGCAATCGCCGTCGATCCGGACCTCCCCGAGCGACGCCACCGCTACGAGGCCGCTTCGCCGTCGTCCACCACGTCCCCAAGCACACCGACCAACCCTAGCCGGAGCCACGGTGAGCCTCCGACCCCCTACCGCCGCCGTGCCAGAGCTCCTCTCTCGCCGTCGACGACGATGAACGTGCGCCGTTAGATCCTGTTCTAATCCAACGCGCCTCATTGATCCATACCTCTTCGGGCGTTATGAGTCACTGACGGGTGGAGCCCCTTGTCAGGCAGCCCACGCGTGCATGGATGCGTGGTGGGCTGGCCTTTGGCCGTTTTAAACGTTTGGGCCCAGTTAGTTTTCCCGCCGGCCTTTTTAATTCAAATCTCGTTTAATAATTTTAGTTTGAATTCAATACTGAACCCAACTTTGAAAATACATAGAATCTGTTTGGCTTAACCAAATTTAACAAACTTTATATCTTTGGAAAGCTAGTAAAAAGTTCTACAATTTGCCACTGGTCTCACGTCGAGATTCATTGTAGAAATAAAATGATAAAAAGAAGAAGGCAGGGACTTTTTCTTATTCAAATAATTCTTAAAAATCAACCAAAATAGATATTAAGTTAATTCCAACTTCTATAGCTCACATTTGACTTACACTAATTGTTTCTGCAAGAAAATGGTGTGGTCACTTTGCATGATCATGCCCTAGTTTAATTAATGGACAATATAGCTAGTTTAGTTAAGTGATATTGTCCAAAACTATTATGTAAATCTTATGAAGTATTTTACTTCATTTAAATAATTGTCTCAAATGAATTCATGCGATGTTTGCACCCCTGGTCCAAACACTCCTATATGAACATTTGGAGATTTAAATCATTTGTAGAATTATTAAATGGCATGAGGTGGTCTACCTCATTTAAATCATTTTCTTCAATAATGATAATGAATGGTTGACTTGGGTCAACATAAGTTCATGTCTTATTGTTGAGAAATTAAACCTTAAGAAGTTTTCAATGAGAGGAAATTATTCCTCAAGAACCATATGGAATTTACTTATCACATATGAATGAGAGGAAATTATTTTTTTCTCAAGTCACCCAACCAATGCACCTACTTATTTCATGTGTGTGCTTAGCATAGCTTGTGTGAGTAATGATGTGCTTAGTCTAGCTTTGAGCTTGTTTAGTGATTATACTTCGTATTCAAATTTAGACGCTAGCACCGGAGACTACCAAGAGGAAGAAGGATTCTACCCAGAAGAAGAAGAAGAAAACCTCGAGAACTACCAAGGCAAGCTAATACTCTTGCAAAGTGCAAAGCCCTCCTTGGGCAAGGCACCATGACTCTTACCTTTCTTCATACAAGCCTATCTTATTTTTACACCATACAAGTCTTACATGTTGTGTTTTCAAAGATTGATTTCAAAGGGTATAGGTGAATCAAGTCACTAGAGTAGCAAAGTTAGTCTTATAGATAGCAAAGCAATGTAGCACCCCTCATGATTGGTGCTAGTGCTAAAGTACTAAAATTTGACTACTTTAGATGGGAACATATGACTTGGTGAATTTTGAAACCTTGGAATGATGAAACATTCCATTGAATGATTTGAGGTTGTTTATGAACAAGAGAAGATGGTAATTTTTGAGGAAAACCTGATATTGGTTTGAATGCGATACCTTTCCAATTTTTGAGTACCCCCACAATACCTGATTATGGGTAGGGCTTAACTGGAAGTTTGTGCATCTTAGTATGGGTTCCCTCTGAACACACATCATAGGGGTTATGCCGAGGCTGCCTCCGTTGTTGAGAAATGATGTGAATTGAGGTGAAATTGTACGGCCAAGCCCTGTGCAGTTCCCAGGTTAACAGTTGGTTTTCACTGGGAGGCCAAGCTCATGGGGAGAGGTGCTCATACTAGGATGTGTAAGCGAAAGGTTATGGTTGATGATTGATACGTCTCCGACGTATCGATAATTTCTTATGTTCCATGCCACATTATTGATGATATCTACATGGTTTATACATACTTTATGTCATATTTATGCGTTTTCCGGAACTAACCTATTGACGAGATGCCGAAGGGCCAGTTGCTGTTTTCTGCTGTTTTTGGTTTCAGAAATCCTAGTAAGGAAATATTCTCGGAATCGCACGAAATCAACGCCCAACATCTTAGGATCACGCGAAGCTTCCAGAACACCCGAGAGAGGCCGCAGGGGGGCCACTGGGCCACCAGACGCCAGGGTGGCGCGGCCCAGGCCTTGGCCGCGTCCCCCTAGTGTGTCACCGCCTCGTCGACCCTCCGACTCCGCCTCTTCGCCTATTTAAAGGTCCCTGACCTAAAACCTCGATACGGAAAAAGCCACGGTACGAGAAACCTTCCAGAGCCGCCGCCATCGCGAAGCCAAGATCTGGGGGACAGGAGTCTCTGTTCCGGCACGCCGCCGGGACGGGGAAGTGCCCCCGAAGGCTCCTCCATCGACACCACCGCCATCTCCATCAACGCTGCTGTCTCCCATGAGGAGGGAGTAGTTCTCCATCGAGGCTCGGGGCTGTACCGGTAGCTATGTGGTTAATCTCTCTCCTATGTGCTTCAATACAATAATCTCATGAGCTGCCATACATGATTGAGATTCATATGATGATGCTTGTAACCTAGATGTCATTATGCTAGTCAAGTGGGTTTTACTTATGTGATCTCCGGAGACTCCTTGTCCCACGTGTGTAAAGGTGACAAGTGTGTGCACCGTGTGGGTCTCTTAGGCTATATTTCACAGAATACTTATTCACTGTTACGAATGGCATAGTGAAGTGCTTATTTATATCTCTTTATGATTGCAATGTGTTTTGTATCACAATTTATCTATGTGCTACTCTAGTGATGTTATTAAAGTAGTTTTATTCCTCCTGCACGGTGTAATGGTGACAGTGTGTGCATCCGTGTTAGTACTTGGCGTAGGCTATGATTATGATCTCTTGTAGATTATGAAGTTAACTATTGCTATGATGGTATTGATGTGATCTATTCCTCCTACATAGTGTGAAGGTGACAAGTGTGCATGCTATGTTAGTACTTGGTTTAGTTGTGTTGGTCTCGTTATGCACTCTAAGGTTATTTAAATATGAACATTGAATATTGTGGAGCTTGTTAACTCCGGCATTGAGGGTTCGTGTAATCCTACGCAATTAGTGGTGTTCATCATCCAACAAGAGAGTGTAGAGTATGCATTTATCTATTCTGTTATGTGATCAAAGTTGAGAGTGTCCACTAGTGAAAGTCTAATCCCTAGGCCTTGTTCCTAAATATCGCTATCGCTGCTTGTTTACTCGTTTTATTGCGTTACTACTCGCTTGTTTACTCGTCCCGGGCAAAGCACTTTTCTCGGTGCCGTTGCCACCTGCTCATACTTATTTATACCACATGTATTTCACTATCTCTTCGCCGAACTAGTGCACCTATTAGGTGTGTTGGGGACACAAGAGACTTCTTGCTTTGTGGTTGCGGGGTTGCATGAGAGGGATATCTTTGACCTCTTCCTCCCCGAGTTCGATAAACCTTGGGTGATCCACTTAAGGGAAACTTGCTGATGTTCTACAAACCTCTCGCTCTTGGAGGCCCAACACCGTCTACAAGAATAGAAGCACCCGTAGACATCAAGCTATTTTCCGGCGCCGTTAGCCGGGGAGGAAAGGTAAATGGCTCTCATACTTCGGTCCCGTGTAAAGTACTTTCTCGTTGCCGTTGTGTGTGTGCTCGAAGCTATTTCCTTTAGATCCCGCAATTGCATCTTTTTGTTTCTTGTTTACACTAGTTAGGCATAATGGACAACAATGAGCTTCTTATTCTATTTCCTGATTTAAGACATGGATGGTTTGATGCGAAAATTAAAAAAACCCATGGAACATATTAGTATGAACACTTTGAATACCATTGTTGCTAATGATATGGAAAATTCTAAGCTTGGGGAAGCTGGTTTTGATGAGCATGATCTTTTTAGTCCCCCAAGCATTGAGGAGAAAATTTACTTTGATGATACTTTGCCTCCCATTTATGATGATTATAATGATAGTAGCCTTTTGGTGCCACCTGTTATGGAGGATAAATTTAGTTATGATTACAATATGCCTCCTATATTTGATGATAGCAATTTTGTTGAATTTGCTCCCACTATTACTAATAAAATTGATTATGCTTATGTGGAGAGTAATAATTTCATGCATGAGACTCATGATAAGAATGCTTTATGTGATAGTTATATTGTTGAGTTTGCTCATGTTGCTACTGAAAGTTATTATGAGAGAGGAAAATATGGTTGTAGAAATTTTCATGTTACTAAAGTGCCTCTCTATGTGCTGAAAATTTTGAAGCTACACTTGTTTTATCTTCCTATGCTTGTCACTTTGCTCTTCATGAACTTGTTTATTTACAAGATTCCTATGCATAGGAAGCATGTTAGACTTAAATGTGTTTTGAATTTGCCTCTTGATGCTCTCTTTTGCTTCAAATACTATCTCTTGCGAGTGCAGCATTAAAACTGCAGAGCCCATCTTAATGGCTATAAAGAAAGCACTTCTTGGGAGATAACCCATGTGTTTATTTTGCTACAGTACCTCTATTTTTTATTTGTGTCTTGGAAGTTGTTACTACTGTAGCAACCTCTCCTTATCTTATTTTTGTGCTTTGTTGTGCCAAGTAAAGTCTTTGATAGTAAAGTGAATACTAGATTTGGATTACCGCGCAGCTATGCATTTCTTTTCTGTCACGAATTTCGGCCTCGCCTCTCTGTAGGTAGCTCGTAAAATTAAGCCAATTTACGTGCGTGATCCTCAGATATGTACGCAACTTTCATTCAATTTGGGCATTTTCATTTGAGCAAGTCTGGTGCCTCAATAAAATCCATCTTTACGGACTGTTCTGTTTTGACAGATTCTGCCTTTTATTTCGCATTGCCTCTTTTGCTATGTTGGATGAATTTCTTTGATCCATTAATGTACAATAGCTTTATGCAATGTCCAGAAGTGTTAAGAATGATTGTGTCACCTCTGAACATGTTAATTTTTATTGTCCACTAACCCTCTAATGAGTTGTTTCGAGTTTGGTGTGGAGGAAGTTTTCAAGGGTCAAGAGAGGAGGATGATATACTATGATCAAGAAGAGTGAAAGCTCTAAGCTTGGGGATGCCCCGCTGGTTCATCCCTGGATATTTTAAGAAGACTCAAGCATCTAAGCTTGGGGATGCCCAAGGCATCCCCTTCTTCATCGACAAATTATCGTGTTCCTTCTCTTGAAACTATATTTTTATTCGGTCACATCTTATGTACTTTACTTGGAGTG